>NW_028230448.1:13978018-14338021 GCF_043228905.1 Azolla caroliniana
GTAGTTGGATCATATGTATATCTTGGAGTCACTTTTAGTGCTCGCTTAGATAAATTTTCGATGACACAAGCATCCAAAGATAGGCTAACGATAGGGTATGCATCCCTCTCACTCTTAGAGAGACAATGCCACCATGCATACTTTCAAGAGCCAGGACTAAGGGATGGCTCTTCGACTCATTAGTGATCCCTTCCCTCATGTATGCATTAGCAGTTTGGGCTCCAAGTCTACCATCTTTCATGTGGATGCAATTAGAGAGACCTTCGGTGACGATGTTATCATGTCAACTCCGAAGCAAATCAACAATACCACATGACATTATTAGAGCAGATTTCACTTTGCCCCCGATGTTAGTAGAAACACTTTTCCAACTTGTAGTTTTTATTCATAGGATACATGGCCAACCATAAGATAGGATATCTCGTCAAGCTTTTGAGGCATCCCGATCCCTATATGCGTTCGGAGATACTAGCTCTTGGTATAACACTGTAGTGAGTTGGCTGCTTGCAAATGGCATAAACATTAATAACCTACCTCCCCTTAAGTACAACCATGGGACTGATCAAACTTTAATCTCTCATGAGGACCGTAATAAAGTAAAATGCCAAGAAATATGACAAATTTACACTCGATATAAATGGATCACCCTACGAGAGCCACTCCCATCTAAAATGTTATTACACTATAAGGAACACTTCATGCACTTCTCTAAGTTAGGTTTATTACACGGCCAAATTATCTAGATACATTCTTATCAAATGCACTAAGGGTTGCCATTGGACATCTTAGGATATCATCTCACCAACTTGAGATTGAGAATGGTCGTACTAACAGAGTCCCTAGAGAGGAAAAGGATATGTAGACTATGTCACATAGAGATAGAGGATGAGTATCACTTTACATGCAAGTGTTCAACTTACGTCGAGATAAGGGTGAAGTACCAAGACATACTAGGACCCTCTCCCACCCTCTTCAAACTATTAGATACCCTAGATATAAAGAGACTAGATAGGTATATCTTAGAGCTAAAACAACATAGAGAGAATAAGCTACAAAATGTTAACCATAACCATTGAACTAATATTCACCAACATGTAACTAATGAAACATTTCAAGGACAAGGGGAGATGATGAATGTGGACACACCTACACCACTTGGCCTCTCCCTTGCTGAAGTAGAAAAGCAAAGAGCAATCAAACACCCTTGGATGTCGGGCTTCAAAGCAACTGATGTGTAGTAGAAACAATTAAGAAGATAAGGGACCGTGAGCTACGCCGCCTAGAAGCTATGGTTGGGGTACCTTTTACATTGGGACCACCGGCCACATCCACATCGAAACCCTTTGACCGCCCGCTTCTTTTCGAGAGACTTGGATGGAAACGAAACTAGGCCTAGTATAAAGCCATTTCCTTTATAGAACATGTTTTTTTACTAGAACTCTTTAGCTTAAGTTTTATTTTTACTTTCGATGAATGGGTAAATACCCCATTTTTGTTGTAAACCAATTGTCTCATGGGCCAATTTTGGTCTTAGAAGACGTTAACATAACCTCCAATAGTGAATTAGTAAATGATTGACTACTAGAGACCCTGTACATTTGACATCCCTTTCAGAATTAATGACATTCCACCAATTAGCTTCAACCTTACGTTTCCAAGTTTAATTCTGTTCTTCGCTGTATTAAATTATGCGACCATTTTTGTCCAAGGTTGTACACCATCAAACATAAATCGAATGAAAGTAAATCGATGAGCCACCATATGCTCATATAGATTCAATATTGATATGTCCAAGGTTGTACACCATCAAACATAAATCTAATGAAAGTAAATCGATGAGCCACCATATGCTCATATAGATTCAATATTGATATGTCCAAGGTTGTACACCATCAAACATAAATCGAATGAAAGTAAATCGATGAGCCACCATATGCTCATATAGATTCAATATTGATGCCCCACAAAGATGTTTCGGAGTACAAACATGATCCCATGCCAACCACGACAAGGCACTATTCCCTTTTCTTTTCCATAACAACATTCCATTGAGTGTGACACCATTTCAAGAGCTTTCTTCGACCATGGTAGCAAAGGAAGATAATAAGACACCATAGAGACCATAATCGATTGGACCACCTTAAGTCGTACATGAGAAGGCCACAATTGAGACATCCAATACATAAACTTATCCTCTAACCTTTTGGATACCCACTCAATAAGTTTCACATGAGAAACTTCCACTCCATTTGGATATCCAAGGTGACAACAAATAATATCACGATGTACTATCCTTCCTGACCACCCCAACCCCTAACACATCTTGTTCTATACATGAAACGAGGACAAATTTATGCATATTATTAATTCTCAACCCTGAAGCATTTGAAAACAATTCCAACACATATGTTGTCTCACTAATATTTTCCCGATTAGGTGCCAAAAACATAATATGATCATCAGCAAGAGCTTGAACCTTAGTCCAAGCAATTCTTCCTCCATAGCCATATTGTGTAACTTAACAAGAATAGTTCGATGTGTCCCAATAGTGAATAATAGAGGACTGTTCAGGCATCCTTGTCTAATTGATCTCCGAATAGAAATAGGTTATGTTACTCCTCCATTAAACATCACATGTGAAACCAAACCCTCCACTAATTTGTAAATCAACTTAGACATACGATCACCAAAACCCATATGAGACATCAATTGATTTATAAATGACCAATCCACATTATTGTAGGCTTTCTCGAGATCCAATTGTTGCAACACTAATTCTTGTTTAGACTCCTTTGCATAGTCAATTGCCATTTGAACATTTAAACTATTATGTAAAATATCTCTTTTTGCTAAGAACCCATATTGAGCATTATGAATAATAGAAGGTAAAAACTTATGCAATCTATTGACCCTCACTTTTGCAAAAATCTTGTACATTCCCCCCATCAATGAAATAGGCCTCCACTGAGCAAAGGAAGATGGAGAAGGCACCTTTGGCAAAAGCTTTATCAAACCAATCTTCCAAGAATGAGGCATTTCCCCTGATGTCCAAACCTTCTGAAATAAGACCGTTAAAAGCCTCCTTTAACTTAAATTACCTATTTCTTATATAATTTGTTTGTTAATCCATCCCACCCAAGACTCTTATCATTAGCAAGATATGACATGACATGTTCCACCTCATCCTCTGAAATATTGGCATCTAATGATTGTGCCAAATCATGCGATACATGATTTTTCACTCCATTAAAAAAATACATCTCTATCCTTTTTAATATTATCATTCATACACACTTGTACATCTAACAATTGTGTATCTATGCATTTCTTCACAATTTCTTGAGGATTGGAACACATGATATCATTTTCCTCTAACTTTACCACATTTTGTCGTGCATGTGATTCATGAAGGTCATGAAAAAACTTATGTGATTGACCATTAGCATCCTCCGCTTCTTGTCTTAGATGATGTAGTCTAGCATGTTGATAAATTTTCGCCATAAGATCATGCATCGCAGAAATTAATACCTCTTGATATCCCATCAACTCTACATCCGTTGGCCAATAAATTAACAATGAGTTGCATTTATCAAGCAAATTAACTAGGAGACTTAATTTCTTTCTCCTTATATTGAATTGATTGAAAGGTATAACCAGTTTCATCTCTCTTGATCCATTTTCGTACGTCCCTTAACATAACTTTTAGTATCAAAATCTCCCCATTCTTGAACCTCTGGTCCATCCATAATAGAGTGGATAGATGTTGATTGATTTGTCTCACAACAAACATTAAAATCTCCCATCAATAAACCCGGTCTACCATTATCAAGCATTGAATTTAGAGATTTCCATAACAATTTTCGTTCTTGTGAAACATTCGATGTATACACTCCAACTAACCAAAGAACTTGCCCTTCATAAATCTCAACCACGATAAATCTTCCAAATTCATTTGAAACAATTACATTTGGGTGAAATTAGTAAATCTTCCCAAAATAATCCCCATGACCATTTCTAGCATAATTGTTACGGGCATGACCATATAATATCTCGTGGTGAGAATTTACCGTAGTATTCTATACACGTGGATAAGTGTGAGGGTTAAACAAGAGTGTAAAGAAGGGGAGGATTACTTTTAATTCTCGAGATTGAGACAACCCATTAGGCCAAGTGTGAACTTGTCTGGGGGCCTTGGGGATCGCTATAAATAAGAGGCCTAGCTACCCTCATTTGATCATCTTTTGACTACGTCGAGACTCTATTTCGTGGTGGTTCAACTGTTGTAGCGAGCACGCCAGCACCAGGTACTACTCGACGCCACGACGATGGTATGGGACGTCGATCGAGGCTCGAGTCCGAGTCGATCCCTTCACTCGGGGGTGGTCGGGTAGATCAACACCCTTCTTTCTCTCTCTCCTTTCTATCTATCTATCTATCATTCTTTTATCCTTATCATATGCTTACATTAGGGCATATCTCTAATAATAACATAGTGTATAATCCATAGAATAACTAATTAATCCAACATTACGATTATCTTTATGCTCTACTGCACATAAAACATCCCATTGTTCACTTAACACAATCCTCCAAACCTCATGCATTCTCAATTTAGAACACAATCCCCTCACATTCCATGTGGTGATCTTCATACTTTATTTTTTTCTTTTTTCAAGAGATCTCCCTCTACTTCACTACTAATGTTTCTGCCATATCTTAAAATAAATCCCTTAAGATTGCATACGCATTACTATGGGAATGTAAAACTCCAGATCCCGATGGCTCCTCCTGTGAATGAGGCACTAGTTTTTGTTTATTCCAAGGAACTTGCAAATTACCTTTATTATCAAAAGACAATTTCTTTGGATAGTCCTCTTGACAACCCCATGGTTTATTCCACATGGAATTTGTTTGTTGAATCAATGACCTTCTCCATAGATACATTATGCCCAACATTCTTATTAAACTTCTTCATCTTTTGAGAAACTATTGACCATAACCTTTCATCCTCTAGAGTCTTTCCATCTTTGTCATTCACAATATGTGGTTCCTTTATTTGCTTTGAAATTGTCAAAGTTTGAATTTGATCATGATTTGTAGGGTCTTCATGTACCACTTCCACTATATTACTTCTTTTTTGAGGACATTCAACCATAAAATGCCCTAACACACCACAATGGAAACAATGTCCTGCAAATGTACCCCATTTAAGCCGAAAATACATAGGAGGCATACTAGAGCATGCAATTTGTAAACAAACTTGGTCTCTTTATAGCAGTATTCCAAAGAATACACATCAGATATCAATTTTAAGCATTCGCACTAGGAGGCACAAAGATCTTTCCCAACATTTCCATTGTTGATCATAATATTAGCTAGACCACTAAATATGTGCACTTTACCTCAACCCATATATGATACTCTTGCTTCAATATATCTTGGTATTCCACTAGTGGCCTCCACGGAACAATATGAACGAAACTTTTCTAATAAAAAACTAGCAATTTATTGAGTAATTTCTCTTTATACTCTTGTACTACCAAAACAACCTCATAAAACACAAGAGGACCGGTATAAACATCTTGAACACAATCAACTTGTAAAATCCCACGTAACCATTGTTTGACCCTCCAAAGGAGAGGTATCTTCCCTGTGAAAAACAATATCACCCCTCTATCAAAAAAATTGGCAAATGAGCCCAAAAACTCCTTATTGTCTATTTCTACCTTAGCCACTTCATTGTCAACAAACTTCTCAACAACTTTTACATTCTCCCTTATACAATTTTCCATTAGTAAATTTGTCATGCATCTTAAATGTTCCCAATGATTGTCATCCTTCTCAATATCATCTTGTTGCACTGCATCAACATAAGACATGTCATTACTATTATCTCCAATACATTGTTGTCTTTTACCATCCTCCCTTGGACTCGATACTGACTCAACCATGCATGCATCCTTTGAGGAATTCGAAGACTCATCCATATTCATGAAAACACTAACATCCATATGACAAAAAGTAGAGAGATCTCACTTAGTAGCAATTTTGTTGGAGAAGGAAACAAAGCAAGCAACCATGAGATGCATACAACCAAATAACGATTTTGCTTGTAACATTCTACAGAAATCACCAAATGAGACGTGCAACTACTGTTTAGAAAGTTTCTACAAGTTAAGAAACAAACACCCTACACCCTCCTCCTTGAGATGAGATCACTTCCCATTAAGATCA
The DNA here is from genome assembly GCF_043228905.1 of Azolla caroliniana. Lineage (NCBI taxonomy): Eukaryota > Viridiplantae > Streptophyta > Polypodiopsida > Salviniales > Salviniaceae > Azolla > Azolla caroliniana. The sequence goes on from NW_028230448.1 coordinate 13,984,253, forward strand.
TGGTCATGGAAAGGGTTGTTAAATACATGCTTAAGGTTCAAAAAGTCCCTCCCATCGACTTCTTAGAATTGCATGGGAAGCAAGCAAAAAGATCCAGAAGACGCATCAAAGCAAAATTTTGTGTTCCGATTGGATGCAAGATATGGAAAAATAGTTTGGTAGATGGGATGCAACACTCTTGCTTTATGATGCATCACTAGATTCCTTTGTAAATGAGGCCTTTTTGCAACGCCAATGTATCATGACATGGGGTAAATGTAGAGGCTCACGCTTCACAAATTATACTACACATGTTACACCTAAATATAAAACCATATTCTTCACGGAACAGGGAAACCGTACACACCGATACATGTTAGAGCCCATCATGTTATCTGCCATTTGAACCATTGTTCCATGCGACTTAGCTTATATGTATTGCGATGTGAGATGAGGCATTGGGGCACAAGTGATGAGAGTGGTTAGCTATGCACATTTTGCCCTAAACAAGTTTGAGAGTCTAAGTATCACACTTTCATAGAATGCTCTGCCTTTGATCATATTCGACCATGCTTTCCACATATCTTCGACCAAGCCCAATCCTTGCACGAATTTCTCTCACAACCACAATGTGCACTCTTGATTGCAACATTCATTGGTTGAACATCGAGAGTTGCTACTCACTTTCACACATATTATGTGCAATGCAATATTTTTTGTCTCATAGGTCATATTTGACCTTCGAAGATGATAATAGAATATCTCTCTTTGTGTACATTATTTGAAAAGTGTTTAAGTGGACTTGTTAGAAGTCAAAACCTTTTGACTTAATCAAGAGACACTTAACCCAAGCATGTACCCCTCAGATCACTAGACTAGGACAAGGAGCTCCTCATTGACACATTTGTTGTCATGAGCATACAAAAAGGTGATCCCTAATACATTCTAGGAAGACTCAATCTCATGTCCACTCTACTCATAGCATAGACCTTCCTCAATATGTAAACACCTAAAGTTTGTTCACTAGATGTTCCAACCAATATCAAAGAATAAATACTCCATAAACTTTGTCTTTCCTTCCATGTTGTAGATGAAATTCTCTTTTTGTATTATGAAGATGCTCATCAATAACATGTTTATTATTGTTATCATTGCCTAGAAATATTACTGCATTTGTTTAGGATTTTGAAAAGTTCGTGTATCAAGAAAAATTAGGAAAGCTAGAACTTGCAAGGTTAAGGAGCAAAGTTGGATAGCTTCAATATAAGATCACAAAAAAACACACACCATAATTAAGCAACATACTAAAGTTAAATTTTGTGGGAATTAACGTGATGTCATATGCAAATTATTGAACAAAAATATGATGCCTTAATATTTGGAATAATATCACCATTATTCAATTTCATGCTATCTAATTAAATTTCTTATTATGCTTAGTAGCATTACCCATTTGTCTGTGCGAAAAGGGTTGTTGGAGGCAAACTCAAGTGGACAATTTGTTTGCTTGATATCTTCATTTAGCCACTTGGACAGCCCAACATGTGAACATGCTACCTTGTATTGCTTTTCAATTTTGCCGAAAATGGAGGGGGGCTTAAGGCTTAAGACTTAAACAACACTCATGATTTTATGAGCATCACAAAACGATGTTCTAAAAAGAAGGTAGTGTGAAACATCACAATATGGATTCACCACTCAAAAGTAGAGCAATTTGATAAACTATTATATTGGCATCCAAGGACAAAGTAAAGCATCCATGTATAAAATTAGCATACTACATTCAAATTGCATGTATTCATGGAGTAACGTATTTCTAGCTATATTCCTTTTATAAATACTTTACTTCTGATCCTTGAATGCAACTTAATGACAATTAGATAACAATTCCCGTTGAAATATACACACATAAATGTTTCTATACAATAAATTATAGCGAATTCTACATGGTTGGTAGCTGCATGGCGTACACATTTTGGAACAAATTGCACACTTCCATAATCCAATATGGTTTCAACATTTCTGCATGTTTCATCTCTGTATTCTAAGGCAGGAGTCAATTTCTCTAAACTTACAGTGGCATTCTACACGGTAGCTGCATCACCTACATGATTAGGAACAAGTTGCACACATATAATCCAATATGGTTTTCAAGATTTCAATCTGAAGGCAGAAGTTAAATTCTTTGGAATTCTGAAAAGATTCTTTCAGGGAAATCAACTCTGAAAAGTATGAAGTAAATTTGTAACCCATAACAAGGTAAACGTGGAAGCACCAAACACTATCCACATATCGATACCAGAAGGTATGGTACAAATGGTCCTAGGAATGCTCCAGTTAGGTTCATATCTCGAGGTCATTATTTGTATATAATAAATAGCATTTACTAGCTAGCAAATACATACTATACTATAAAGGTATGAAATTGTGAACATTTTCAATATATCCTACCCTGTACAAGAGAAAGATCACAAATTTTAAATATAACGAATTGAGCCTATCCTGTTCAGTCTTCATTGTATTAAGAAATTCTCACCTATGCATCATCAGAGTTTGTTGATAAGCTCCCACTCCTCCGATCAGATTGTTTCGCACTCCTGATGTTTACTTTCAGAGAACTCCTAGGAGAACCCTTAGGAGAGGGACTATGAGGTTCAATGGACAAACTCCTCTTTCTTGAAGATATGTCCCTAAATCAAAGCAAGATGGGAAGCCATGAAATTAGACTTGATCAAGAACTCCATCTCAATTAAATATGGAAAACAATGAAAAAGGAAATTCTCCAAAATTTTCTTTATTTGCCCAACTGTCTTTGGGTTTTAGTTATTTCCCCAATAACCCTTAGTCAAATCTCGAAACAGAGGAAAAAGGATGAATGAAACATAAAATTGCTCAAATAGCACATATAGTTGAGAAAACAAGTATTAAATTATCATACAGTTCCTCGAAAATACTTAGGGGCATATGGAGAAATAAAGAACACCTTAGCAGTATTTCAGAGTTTCCCTCAAACAGACAATGTTAAAAAATTAGTGTAATAACAATAATTACAAGACTAACCTTTTATGATATGGTGATGCACTTCTGTCTGGGTTTCTGCCTCGAGGATTCCTTCTATCATTGTCTCTCATCTGACCATCTTCTGTTCTTCTCACCTCTTCTCTTGATCGCACTGGACTCTGAATTCGACTCCTGCTAGCGGTATGACTCCTATAGTGCCTCTTACTTGAGTTCCTATCGTGCCTATCATTAGTAGGACTGCTGCGATGATAATCATTTTCCTTTCGATCATCTCTGTACCTGTAAATGGCAACCCAGGAAAGGTGAACCACCCACTCTAGCAGCAACAATCCTATGTGCTACCTATGTTGATCAAAATGATTCTTATGAAGTATAGCTCCTTTCCCATAGTGAGATTTAAGACACAATGACATTCTCCTACTTAGATACATCTACTATGCTAAAATCTAGCTCCATACACAAGTGAAAATTGCTTGAAGACTAAAACGAAGGGTAAGGGCAAAAGCTTCCAAGCCTCCAGTTGTACAGAATGGAGATGGTATTGAATACACGGTGAGGCATATCATGACATGTCCCATATGATGAATCAAGATACACTTCCAAGTTTGGTATGTTTGGCTTAGGTTGCAAAAGAAGAAGACATTGAAGCTCTTAATTGATGCTTAAAAACAAGGGGTAAGAGTGAACTCTTCCAATGTGCAGGGTAGAATTTGTAAATCCATAGCATCAAAAACTTCAAAATCCTATGAACAATTACAATTCGATACACTAACCTGGAACGCCTTGGATTCCGACTTCGTGATTTTTTCCATTTAATGTTCTCCTGGGTGATTCTTCCCCTCTGGCTGTATATTGAATACAATGGTTAAAAACTCTGTTGACAAACACACTTCTATGTTTTTAAGTCTGGAGAAATTTAAAGGCAACATTACAAGTTTATATTGAAAAACACATACATGAACTTGTGTACTCTTCTTATCATATTGAAAACAGGACTATAATCACATTACAGTTGCAATAACGCATCTGACATCAGAGGCCGCACAAAAAATAATTGATTCTATTTGGAAGGCATTTCAAAGATGAGTGCAATATAAGGTGCACTTTGATTCATTGTGCCCATTATACGTGTCATAGACCCTAATCATAAGCAATAAGAAACTTGTGTTGCGTCCAAAAAATTCATGCAAATAGATCAAGGAAATCTAAATCCTTACTGTATAGAAGCGGTTTACAATTGCACACAAACTTATGATTCAGCCAAAACAAACCATGAAAACAACCAGTCCTCCCTGACATCATTTGTAAAGGTCCTAATGGAATAACTAACTACTTACTATTTTGTTTGTCCAATCAATAATAAGAAGATCAGTAAATCTCACATAGTCTCCATCTCTCAGCCATATTTAGCAAATTGAACAGAAATGTTCCGCCCATCAATGTTCTTGCCTGTAACATCCAGATCATGCCTCAATCAGTAGCAATAGACATGCATAAAGCTACCGTTATTCTGTATCTACATGCATAGGATCACATAACATTAATTCCGGAAGAAAGGATTACATGAGCAGCCATGGAAAGAGTATATCTCTGTGCAAAACAATCATTTGTGGACAATTGAACATTTTGAGAGTGGCTTGGAACATTTTTAATAACAAATATTGCTTTGATAGCTGTGGCATGAATAGATAAGGGAAATGGTGATGCAAATTATAAATAGTTCACATTCTCTTCGATAAGCCTGCTTTTACCAACGTACTCTTATTCACTTTATACTTTTGATTTATCCTTGTTCTACCTTTTTTAGATCTCAGAGGTAATACTGGCCTCCTTAGACCCTCTCTTTGTCCTTCTTTACTACATAGGTTTGCATGCACGCAATTATACAAATAGACACTCATATGGAGAGAAGCAAATATTGATATAAAATAATGGAAAGGAATGGTAATGTAGCATGTGTGTTTACTGCACTAACTTATGCATTACATATTTTTGCTTCTATGCTCCAGAAAATGCATAGTTGCATGGATGTCAACAGATTGTGTATATAGAAAAAAGCTTCTGGTAGGTTCTAGCTAGTACTTTTGCACAGAAAATAAATTCTAGTTACCATCCAATCGTTCAACGGCTTTTGATGTTTCATGTGAATGCTTATATCTAACAAAAGCAAATCCACGAGAATCTCCAGATCTGCCGCATAATTGTGACTATTAAAATAAGATAGAGAAATCTGTTACACAAGCATCATAGTTTTACTTTTAAGAAGCAGAAACAGAAGGCACAGCAATGAAAGTTGGAAGACATTTGGAATCTCTAAATTATGTACGTAAAATCTTTGGTGTATTGTACTTAATTACTGACCTTCTATCTCTAGGAATGAAGATATCGACTACTTTACCATATCTATCAAATAATGGGAAAAGATCATCTGCAGTTGTTTCTATTTCAATGAAAACAACCAATTAGATCCAAAGGACATGAAGTAGGATATATTTTTTTAATCAATGGCCAGTTTTGAATAGAACACATGCATGCACTTACATTATGGTCTATCTATTAGGTACTGCATAATCATCTTCCCTATGCTCCAACTTATTCTTTCCATATAAATTCAATGACATGATCAACTTGTCAGATAAAACTTTATAAGCACAACTTACAAGCCAAGAGTTTGAACTAACAAATAGTAGTAATGAGACCTCTAAACGAAAAAGAAAATGTCTTACTAAAATTCAAAGTAAAATGGATATGCAAACAAGCTCAATGAACAAGTACAAACTTCACAAATTCATTGTCCTGCTCAAAAAGAGTAAGATTACCAAACTAATCATGGAAAGCCATTTCTGCATTAATTAAGGCTTGCGCATCGAAAGCTATGTGCCTCAACTTTACCAATGTATATTTTCGCTTTTTACTGAGCACCATTCCAGTATTATAAACTATACTCGGGATAAAAATAAAGAGATGCCTACAAAAAAATAGTTGCATATTCTTTCTTCTGTGATTAGTCTTTGGTTAAGACCCTATATCAATTGTCACACAAGGTCTTCTCTGAGCTTCCATTTTAAATTCTATGATTATCATGTGATTTCAACATCATCTATACATAATACAACATTACAGTAAGATAAGACTCGCACCATTATGTTCTTCGCACGTCAAAAATTACAAATGACGAATTGACCTAATGAAGATGAGGCATGTATACATAAAGATTAGGGGCGACAACTGAACCAACTAAACAAGCTGTCACTGAAGATGTGCAGATGTGGCATCATTCTAAACTCAACATAAACACTGGTGGTTTAAGTGCAGTAACATCCAAACACATTACTCAAACTATAATTTCTAAAGCACTGGCAGATAGTAGAGTCCATACTGATACAAACATGGTGACATCAACTTGTTTTAAAATAAAGAGACAATATGAGTTTATATAAACTCCAGATGCAATGAAAACGCATTGCAAGATTAAGTATGTGGAGAGATAGAAAGAAAATATAGACATATAAAGACGCAAGAAAAAGAGATGGTTTCAATATCTGATATTTGGAATAAAAATAATGATCATAGTGCGTGAAGAGTTAAAAGAAAGAAGTGCAAATAAAGTGAATGATGTGGAATTATGAAGAAATGAAGGCAAACACATGTAATTGGTGCAAGAGATAGAACAAGTTTCAAGATTTGATCTGGAGGATCAAGATGACGCTCATATCAAGAGATGATTTCAGGGAAATAAGATCAAAACTCTGAGGATAATGAGAAAAGTGTGGCCTTCAGAGATAAGCCAGTATGGGTGCAACAACAAGATTCATACAGTTGACTCGAGTAAACAAGATGACGTTCATAATGTACGAAAATCTCAAAGAACGAAGATGAGAACACAGAAAATGATAATGAGCTAGATGAAAAATAAGTGGATGGCAAATATCTGAGAGAAGAGAGAAAACAAAATTTACTGAAACAACGACAGAGAATAACATGTAAATGCTGCAAGAAATACAAATTTCAAGATTTGACTTGAGTAGTCATGGTCAAGTGCACACAGTGTAAATATTTCAACAAATTAAGAAGATGATGATCAGAATGGATGGCACACGTAGCACCTAAAACATGCAAGAAAACCGAAAAGTTTGAACATTTGGCTTTCAACCAGTATCAAGTCCATACATTGTAAGGATTTCAATGAAATAATATCAAATCACACAGAGAATGACAAGCACTGCAGTGCAAAGTAAAAAAAAATCCGTAAAGCGTGAAAGAAAAACAAGTTTCAAGTTTTTGACCAAAGAAGTCGTATGAAGAAATCAAACAAAATAAGAACAAAATAAAGATAGTGCGAAAAACAACGGAAGGTCAAAATCAGAGAGGAGGAGGAGGAGGAGGAAGAAGAAGAAGAAGAAGAAGAAGAAGCGAAACTTACTGAAACTGATGTTGAGGATGAGGAGGGAGTACGTGTCGCGAATATCTGGAGGACCGGATCGCCCGAAATGAGACATATCAGAGATGGAGATGGAGATGGCGATGGCGATGGCGATGGCGATGGCGATGGCGATGAAAGGAGATGGCGATGGCGATGCAGACAGCAAAGATAAAAACTAAAAAGATTACAACAATGAAAAAGCAAAATTTGAAAACGGGGAGGGTTTTTTTTTCGCTCTTTTGGGGCCAACTTTTCGAAATTCCAACAATACCCCCCCCCCCCCCCCCCTCTTTCTCTCTTTGTTGGTAAAAGCACACAATTATATTACATATATTAATCGTTACTAAAATCCACTTGTTACAACACTTCTTTTAATTTCCTCTACCTACCTATAACCCATATGTAGGGAGACGGACATCCTGTAAAGCCATTAGAAAACCAGAATATGCACTTGAGGAAATGATCCCCATATGCACTAGTATTGGAACAATGCCCCCAACTAGTCATTTGGACTATATTTGAATATACTACGAATAACAACGGCTTAAAACTCGCCAAATATTAGATAAGTACTTCCAAATGATATATGTTATAGGACATTTAATGAACCTATGTGTATTGCCCTCCAACGGAATGGCGTAAAAGAATCATGTACTTGACCTTAGTCCTCGCCTCTTTAAGGCTGACCCTAATGGAAGCCCACCAATCATGATTGTCCATATGAATACCTTTGCTCGAAAAGGCAAATGGGAATGCCAACCACATTGCAAAATTTGCCACCACCTTGCATTTGACTTACATACATTCCACACCTTTTTTGCTTTAGGTGATACCCAAGATAATGATGCCATTGCATGGTGATACAAGATATTGTAATGACCTATATCAAAGCGTGTACCATCCTTTAATCGGCAATCCATCCAAGGTGCAACATTCATTTTTATCGGCAAAGATTCGTCAAACAATAGTATATCTTGTAATTGTTCCCAAATAAATCCATAATTTGGGGTAAAACATAACAATCGTTTGCCATCTTCAAATTGTGACAACCTTTGAGATTCATTATCAACCATATCACCCAATTCTACAACCCCCAAACGAAATAAACAATTGAATTGAGATCTCAACTTCTCTTTTCCATGCCAATGCGATACTCAAGAAGAAACAAGCAATTCATTTTGTAATGACAAAATATCCTCTCTCTCTCTCTCTCTCTCTCTCTCTCTCTCTCTCTCTCTCTCTCTCTCTCTCTCAATGCCCTTTGACTTCTTCCCAACACCATTTACTAGAGATTACCCATCATGGGTAGCAAACACTTCCATGCATTTGTTGCATGACTTGACCATTCCAATATAGAACCAGTTGTGGTCGTTTGCCGCCTCCCCATGCATCCCTTATCTAACATCTCATCTCCCCCAATGTCTCACCCTTGCATGTGCCTATCTAGTTGTTCATCGTATAACTTTGTTTCTGTGCTCATGTAATCAGTTCGTCCACCTTCTCTTGATACATGCTATTTTAACATTTGTTTCTATATGGACAATTCATCCCCCTCTTATCTTTCTCATTGAGAGAGGGCGAGGGGTTGACTCTAGGGCTCTTGGGGCATTTGTGGAAACATTAAAAAAATAGAGGGGCATTTTGTAGTTTTTCCCTTCTAAACTACAAAATTGTCCTAAAAGTAACTTATATCCACATAACCATCCTTTAGGTTGAACATCAATTGATGATCAACAAGGATAATTGTAGCCACTCTAAAGAGCCAATATGATGGCCTCAAGGGCAGCTCCGATAGAGTTGAAAGACAACGAATAGCCTTCATCCAACAATGGTCGTCCTCTCCCTTTCTTAAATCAGTGGGCATCCACATAAGATGGAACTATCGCGTCCCTACAGGGATTTGTACATAATCATCTTGTTTGTAAAATTTTATAACTAATGGAAGGAGTTTTTTTTGGGAAAAAACAAAAAAACATGTCTTTGGGTTTTTCTCATTGCATATCTTTCATCCATACAAAAAATGAATAATTTAATATTGCTACTACTAAACCAACATTTCTTGGCCTAAAGGCATGCATAATATGCCAATACATGCTATTGAGGTTGTTTAGGTCCCAATATACAATTTATAAGTACATGATATGTTTGATTTTGTACTCAAAACATATATGAGTGGAAGATGGGCATGATGGGGAATATTTTGATTTTGATTGTACTATATATTATCGACGTGTCTTCTTCAACCTTCTAAATAGAGGAGAGCCCAATGTGGAGCTAGTTAAATTACATCCCAATTACGTTGCATTGCTTTAAGAAGTAATGACCATTGTTTTCAACCATTTGGATATAGGTGATGAATTTGTAATATTCTTGGGTGAAATTGCCCGTGTGCATGAGGTTAAACAAAAAACTAAGAGATTTATTGTTTCAACCCTTATGTTGCATTGCACATGTTCTATACATCGAAAAGGTTTTAATCAAGCGAGCTCAAGAATCCATGATAAATGTTTTTGTTGTATGGAAAATGTCCTTGGTCACGAAAACGATATTTTGTCAATTCTAAAATGATGGTTTCTATGTGTGTTGTGCTAAGAAATGTAATCAACCCCTTTGTTAAAGTTTACTACATGGAGAATGATTATTTCGTGTTCTAGTAGCAAATATAGTGTTTTCATTTTGTTTATTATATTTCCTATATGACTTGGAAGTCATTAAAATTAATATAAAACAAAAGATTCCTACATCTCATGATCACAAACTAAAAAAATTGTAAGGCCCTCTTTAATACTTGAATTATTGAAAACTAAGCACTTATGACAATATGGAGAGAATTTAATGGCATGAAAGAGAAGAAAAGATGAAGTATTTTTTGGCAGAAATTAATTAAAAATATTGTTCAAAGTCAACAATTTTCTTGACAATCTTGGTTGATACTTAGTTACAATCAAGTGGTTTGGATTGCCACAATGGCTTGTATTTCGATCAAATTTTCTAAAATTCTTCAAAAAAGAACCTATTTGATCCCGAGCAAAACATCAAAACTTTAATTTGCCAATAAGCACATATCACTGAATATGTGTGCGCATTTTCATTGTGAACAATGTTACGATTCTTAAATTAGTAGTGTAGAAGAAAAATTACATTTCACAACCTTATGTCCTTCATCCACCCTTAGCCCGATGAGCGAAGCTTGATCACATTTGAATTGATTGGATCATGTAGTCAATGGTTGGAGTTTTGGTTTGTAAACCTTTGTATAACTCCCCTCTTTAATACTAGAATTATCGAAAAGTAAGCACAGATGACAATATGGAGAGAATTTAATGGCATGAAAGAGAAGAAAAGGTGAAGTATTTTTTGGCAGAAATTAATTAAAAATATTGTTCAAAGTCAACAAATTTCCTGACAATCTTGCTTGATTGATACTTAGTTACAATCAAGTGGTTTGGATTGCCACAATGACTTGTACTTCAATCAAATTTTCTAAAATAAGAACCTATTTGGCTCCAAGCAAAACATCAAAACTTTAATTTGCCAATAAGCACATATCACTGAATATGCGTGCGCATTTTCCTTATGAACAATGTTACGATTCTTTAGTAGTGTAGAAGAAAAATTACATTTCACAACCTTATGTCCCTTCATCCACCCTTAGCCAATGAGCGAAGCTTGATCACATTTGAACTTATTGGGTCATGTAGTCAATGGTTGGAGTCTTGGTTTGTAAACCTTTGTATAACTCCCAACACCCCCCCTTGATCACCTTGTCACCCTTCTAGTATTAATGGAGGAAAGTTGCCTTAGAGGTAAAGGTTTATATTGTTGCTTTGTAGACTTCAAGAAAGCTTTTGATATGGTACCTCGTGAGTATCTTTGGAGGCGAATGGAAGAACTCAAGGTGCCAAGTGAATATATGCTTACAATTTCCCGAATATATGAGAAGGTTATATGTTGTGTGCGTATGAGTAATAGACTTTCAGATTTTTTCAATTGCACTATTGGTGTTAAACAAGGATGTCCACTCTCACCAACACTATTTGGTCTATGCATTGATGAATTGGAAGAAATGGTTGCCAAGTTTGTAAAGGAAGAATGTGTTGACGAAGTTGCCATTGGGAATGTTGTCATTATGCTTTTGCTATATGGGGATGATGTAGTGTTTTTTGCAAATATGTTAGGAGATGCACAAAAACTTATGAAGGCATTGGAAAATTTTTGCATGCATACTAAATTAAGTGTTAATAGCTCTAAAACAAAGATTATGCTTGTGAAGAGTAAAAAAAGAGATAAACCATGCACTATTTACAATATATAAATGACTTGAATGTGTGGAAAGCTTCAAATATCTTGGCCTTGAAGTTCCTTCAAATCATAGATTGAATGAATGTGCTACACATAGCTTAGAGGCGGGTAAGCGAGCATATTATGCATTTGAGAACACATGCAATCATGGAGATATTAAGTGTTGGGTCCTTAGGAAATACATTTTCGACACTTTGATGACATCAGTGCTTCTCTATGGGGTGGAAGTATGAGGTGGTAGCATCCCTAAATCTATGTGGAAAGAGTTCGAAAATGCCCAAAAACATTTTCTTACAAAGTTTCTACAAGTTAAGAAACAAACGCCTTACACCCCCCTCCTTGAGACGGGATCGCTTCCCATTGAGATCATGGCCATGGAAAGGGTTGTTAAAGACATGCTTAAGGTTCAAAAAGTCCCTCACATCGACTTCCTAGAATTGCATGGGAAGCAAGCAAAAAGATACAAAAGACACATGAAAGCAAAATTTTGTGTTTTGGTTGGATGCGAGATATGGAAAAATGGTTTAGTAGAGATGGGATTCAACACACTTGCTTCATGATGCATCACTAGATTCCTCTGTAAATGAGGCCTTTTTGCAACGCCAAAATTTTGTGTTCCGGTTGGATGCAAGATATGGAAAATTGGTTTGGTAGTGATGGGATTCAACACACTTGCTTCATGATACATCACTAGATTCCTTTGTAAATGAGGCCTTTTTGCAATGCCAAAGTATCATCACATGGGACAAATGTGGAGGCTCACGCTTCACACATTATACCACACATGTTGCACATAACCACAAAACCATATTCTTCGTGGAATAGGGAAATCGTACACATCATTACATGTTAGAGCCCATCCTGTTGTCTGGTATTCGAACCATTGCCTCTATGTGACTTAGCTTACATGCATTGCGATGTGAGATGGGGCGTTGGGGCACAAGTGATGAGAGTGGTCGGCTATGCACACTTTGCCCTAAACAAGCTCGAGAGTCTAAGTATCACACTTTGATACAATGCTTTACCTTTGATCATATTCGACCATGCTTTCCACAAATCTTTGACCAAGCCCAATTCTTGCATGAATTTCTCTCACAACCAAAATGTGCACTCTCGATTGCAACATTCATTGGTAAAGTTCTTGAACATCAAGAGTCACTACTCACTTTCACATGTAGCACTAGAAATGTAATATTGTTGGTCTCATAGGTCATATTTGACCTCCGAAGGTGATAATAGAATCTATCTATCTATCATATATCTGTCTATTTATCTCAGCTTGGTGGTTTACATTGTAGCATTAGAAGTCATAAAATTGAGAGAACCCAAGTTTGATCCTTGTCATGGGCAAGGCCGTGTCTCATATATCGCAATTGGTCTCCTATCAACTTCAAAAAATCTATCTATGTTTCCATCTCTTTGTAATAAATGACACAATCAAAACAATTGTATGTAAAAACCACCACCATTGTTGCCCTCCCCACATAGGTAGAGGGGCATTCTAACCACCATCACAATATTGTTACCCTCCCCATATAGGTAGAGGGACATTCCCGAGTGCCTTAAAAATATTTGAGTACATGATAAACAATCCCCACATGTCGTTGCATCCACCAATTGTCGTAGAAGTATGCCTTTCAACTTTCTAATGTATAGATTTACACAATGTCTACTATCAACATGAAGGCATTGCACATATTCCAATTATGTTGCAATCCCCAATATCATTGAAATTGGAATATGATTTCCATCTCATCTTGAGGTTCATTTTACACATATTGGCTAAAGACCCATTGTCCAGGCATAAGACAATGAGAAGACAATACTTGCCATGTTTTTTATAATATTTCCATTGAATACAATGTGCAATGGGGAATGAATGAATCAATGTGTATTGTTTTCCAATTGAACAATACAAAAGAAACATATGCCTTATGCCAATCCTCTCATCTCGTGTGTTGAACCTCCCCCAATTATCACTCTCCAAACAAACACCTTGGATTAAAACAGAAATTGGGAATGCCAACTACGTTGCAACGTTTTCCGCCTCTGTTGCAATAGACTTCCTTACATTCCATTATTTTTTGTGTATTAGATGATAACCATGTAAATGATGCCACAACATATTACTGCTTCGCATTGACAATCTTGTACGACCCTTCAAAACCAATCTAACCAAGGTTAATGTTTTGTCCTCGTTTACAAGCAACATTGCAACAATGTTATGCTTTGCAACTTTTACCAAGTAAAACCATAATTTAGTGGAATACATAGCCATATTTTAGCATAACCAAACTCTAACAACGTTTGAGATTTTGTATCAATTATGCTACCCATTTCAAGAACCTCTAACTAAAACAAACAATTGAGCCAAGATCTTGACTTTTCCTTTCCTCACTATTGTAACGATGGACAAGTAACAAAAAATTACTTTTGTGATGAAATTACATTGCTCTCGACTATTTGATCATGCCTATTCAACATACGGAAAATATTATTCCCAATATATTACCAAGTCTTTAGCATAAATTGATGGTCATAGCTTTAAGAGGGATGCACCTATTGAAACAATTCCACCATGATGGCTTAGTCTTAGTTTCCCATGCACCAATCCTTCTTTCTCAATAAAGTGGCGCATCATATATAAACCAAAGAGGTTGCAAAATCTCTTGTAATCCTTATTCATCAAACAAATTAATTTGTAAAAGGTCTAGAAGAGTGAGTTCCAAAATACATTGCACCACTTTGAGTCACACATGAAATGACCATGATTGAGACTTCCAATATATAAAGTCGTCTTTCAACTTATTGTTGAGAATGAGGAGATTAAACAATATGGAAAGATTCGTAAGACTTTGTAAAGCCAAGCACAACTAAGATTTCCTTTCAAATCTATTCTAAAAATGATGAACTAAGAAATTATATCATAGCTCATGGATTTGAGCTTGTAGTATACCATTGTAGATAACATAAAAATCTTTTTCCGGTTTTAGACTCCAAGGTCTCCCTTGTCGAAGCACTACAATTGATATAGGTATTCATTTTATATGAGAGTACATCAAAGGTATTGTCCATGCCATTAACTCCTCCTGAGTACGTCAAGCCCATCAACATGGTGAGCTCAAAGGTATCCCTCCCCCAATTTCTGTTTAATCCTTGGCCATATACCTTAGCCCAACATTTACTCCCTACTTATATGAAATGTTCTCCCTATGTCTAAGTCTAAATGAGCCACAATCAAGTAAATGCTAAAAAATAGAATCTATGTGTGAATCCAAAGAATTTTTATCTTCAGATCCAAAGATGAAGAGTTCCAACACAAGAGCCACCATCACACCCTTCTCATATTGGATACCTAGGTGAGAGTTATGACTGGATTTTGTAAGCTCTCTACCCAAACTCGAGAATACATTATTTTTCATTGGTTGTTTGACTCCATTGCTTGCACAATTACGATCATTCATGAGCCATGGAATCACTCATCACTCACACAATAACATTTCACCTCAATTGCACAGAACAAATGAAATTTCAATCAATAGGATGGGCCACGAACATTCTTCTTAAAGCTCAAAATCTTATTAATAACATTAGATAAGACTCAATGATACAAAATTCAATGAAGAGGTAGGTCACTAAGAAATTTGCATATAGGAAAGTTGTGTCCTATGTAAATACCTGGCAAACAAAACAACATTGGTGATTGTGACCGATAAAATAATGTGATGGAGTATGTATAGGTTTCCAACCAAATTAGAGGAGATTAAGTTTAATGAAGAGAGAGGCCTTTCCTTCACCACCTTAGGAAGCTTTTTCAAACAAATTGCTCAAGTGGGATTCCAAATCGTCTGGTGTGTATTTGACGTACTTCTCTTTGTATTTCACCATATCCAAATGATTATGGAAGCGTGCATGGAATGATCGATAGGCAGGAAGGATCATCGCAGTGACAGAGATGGTCAATTCTACACAAAGTTGATGGTCTGAAACCATCAACCCACTATGAGTCCTCAAATTCTCCTCAAAAGCAACATTAAATGCCTTAAACCTATCCTTGATGAGGTTCCTTGTTGAGTTATCTATGTTAGTAGACCCCCTGCTTATGTTAAGGCCATCATCCTTCAATAAAGTGACGATATTTACCCATGTCCTCCTATAGGTGGTGTGGTATTGTTTGAGCTTCACATTGTTTTTTTTTATCCATTCATCCCCTAGTAGTTTCCTCAGGTTAGAGCTTTTCACCTTTTGACCAATGTAATGCAAATGGTTCATCAAGAATAGGTAAGAGAGACCCAAGTCCTTGTAAAGCTTGGACTTGGCATCAAGCTTTTTCTCTAGGGCTTCCATTAACCTCAACATTGACAATGATAGGGGTCTAAAATCTTGGTTACCGAGTCCAATGTCATCACCGGGTTGATCACCACTACTTGCTCTACTTGTACTCGACACACTACCAGTTTGGTCATCGTTTCTCTCCCACAAGAGTTGGTTCATGGGGTTCATAAAATCGGATAGGAACCTCAAGTAATTCATGACATATTCGACGAGACGGAGGCGTCCTCTGTCGCTTATGAGCATCTTCGACGGGTCGTCATGTCGGAGGACCATGGTTTCGAATGCCGAGAAAGTGATGCGGGCCGCGTTCCCAAGTCTACCTAGGGTTTCGGAGGCCTCGGTGGAAATGCCGGATGTCCCTACACTCCTCATAGAATGGCCATCCTCCTGTTGTTGTCCGAAGAGAGATCCGATGGCCGGGATGAGCGGATGGAGGCATTCGTACATATCGAGGATCTTGAATAGCTTCTCGTGGGAGCACTCGGTGATGGCGACGGCATCGGCGAAACTTAGGAGCTCTAGCATGGCCTTCTTGGTGATGCCTACGAAGCATGAGAGTGCGGTGCCGGCCGACCAATCCCCGAAGATGTAATGGCACAAGCGCTTCTCGGCCGGGAAGAGCAGCCCGACCGCTACCTTCATCGCCGAGATCCAGGCCACGATCTCCACCTGCAGATCCTGCCATGGCATCCTCTGCACCGCCTCGAACATGGCCGGACCCCCCCCTCCTCCTCCTCCTCCTCCTCCGTCTGCAGAGAGCAGGATGGTGCCTTGCAGTATGGTCCGATGCATGCTCTCCTCCAGGGTCGCCTTGCGGACAGGGACATAGACGTGAGCTAGCTCCATGCCATAGCCCGACCTCAGCATCCTCGTCGCGATGTCGTACAGGTCCGCGGCTATGTCGGATGGGATCATGGCTTCGGAGAAGACGGCATCAGACCCGGCCTCCAACGGAGCTTCTCCATCCATGGTGGTAGCCATAGATTCTTGTTTATCTTCCTCATCACCATCACCACCACCATCACCATGACCAGTTCTGGCATGAGGATTTGGAGGACCATTACCTGCGGTGTTTCGGTCAACGAAGCTATCGAAGCCGTCCATGACAAGATCGCCGAAGGACGATCGTGGATGACCACTTCTGCCTGATGCAAGGAAATCGGACATCGCCCCAGGATCCGTGCAGGGTTTGCTGTGGTATGTGAGGAGATGCCGGAATTCAGCCTCAAGCCGGAACATGGCGGATTGCATTAGGTTCTGAGCATGATCCAACATACTCATGGATGCAGCAGCATCATTTTGTCGCTTGGTTACATAGTTACGATCAAATGAAGAAGAAGAAGAAGAAGAAGAAGAAGACAGATCAAAATGGTAAGTAGAAGGAGAATGAGAAGGTGCAGAAGGCTCGAGAGGAGGAGGTCCAGAAGAAGAAGAAGAAGAAGAAGAGATTTGAGACAGGGTTTGGATTAGGTCATGGAGATCATCGGTAGCCTGAAGGTATGGAGGGATTTCTTCTCTTCTATCGGACCACAGGAAGATTAGATCTGTGTCGTTGGATTCATCCACATCCCATTGGGAGATGATCTTCTCTGCAGAAATCATCAGAGAGTGGGGGGGGAAAGGATCCATGGGCTGCTGCAGCGGCATCATACTACGAGAATTGTTCTCCGATGATCCAGCCGATTGATGGAGGCCGATCGCGATCCGGTTATCGAAATCAGAGAGAATCTGGACCATGTCATCGACTTGAGAAGGGCTAAGCGTCTGGAGGATCTGCTGGGCAATGTCCACCAGGCGGCCCGTATCGCCACCGCCACCGCCACCGCCACCGCCCGCCCGACTCGGGCTCCTATATTTGATCCTATTGTTATTGTTGTCGGTATGGGTATCGGTCTCAGTATCGTAAGCATCGACATTGGTCTTCTTCTTATAGGGGGAGGTCCTTGCATTAGGCCCATTGTTGTGGTTGGTTTTGATGGTAGGATTGCCATGTTTGTCATGGTCCCGGGTGTCGCGATGGGTGCTATGATCGCCGATGTTCTTGTGGTTGTCATTATCCGTGCTATAAAGTCCTTGTTTGTTGTTGGATTTGGACATAGCTAGGATGTAATTAATTGCTAGTGCTCTCCGATGGCGGCAAGGGGCGGCGATGGCACACCCTATAGTCTGCTATATGACTTTGGATTTTGTAAGAGTTGTCTTGGAAAAGATTGGATGGAAGATGATTTGGAGTGTTTTGAATTGCTGTATTAATGGAGGTGCAATGAAGGGGAAATATTTAATGAAGATAAGACAAAATAGTGAGACACACGAAGAGAATTAGTTAAATGTGTACACGCATTCTCTCTCTCTCTCGTGGCCCATGGGCCAAATTTGGCCTTAGAAGACGCTAATATTTCTTTCTTTCTATGTGATAAGGTCAAAAGGACCCTCTTTCTCTATATGGGATGGACTCCCTGATCCTTTTGCATTCCGCGAACACCACACAAGCCAGTAGGAAACATCCTTGCCCATGCTTCTGGTCGAACTAATCATCCCTTCATTGATGCCAATCACCCCAATGAAAATTTGTGCTCATGTCTGTCCAAGTTACTTCCTTGAGTCCATTTTCCTTATGATTTATGAGGAGTATATTTGACTCGAGTGGATTGTTTATTGTATGATACAATACCTTAGATCATATATCTTTCAAATTTAAAGCAGTCGTTTGGCCAATGTTCACGGTTAATAATGTAAACACATCGGAAGCTATATGAGAACGTGTTAATCCACGAATGCACGTAGTAAATTTGTAACAAGGGATGCATATAGGATAGGTAGATACAAATTCTTTGGTTCACAAAAGGCAAGAAGTTGTTTAATTTTACTAATCATGATTCCTATGTGATGATAGGATCCTTAACATGCATTTGCTTTTAACTGATGCTTCTCGATGCTAGACTTGAGTTTTCTCTCCTTCATCATAATTGCAAATTGCAATGATGGAGATCCAAGTTTAACGTAAAACCAACACCATGTTGCATATATAATCTGAGATAATATCTAGATATATTCTTGTTTTTAAGCATGGAAACTTTGCTTCATTGATTGGCTCATAGTATGAACCATACATACCATACGTTCATTCACATTCGCGAATGATTGAACCATTCGCGTAAGAAAAACACCCTCAAAGAATGATAAATACCATACTTTTGGATTATCTATTTATTATGAGGTAAATAAGCTTAAACAATGGAAAAAACAAAAAAAAACATTAAAAAAATGGGGAAAAACAAAAAAAAAACTCAAGAATGTTTGAATGACATTCGCATTCGTTTTCCAACGTAGGAAAACAAATGTTATGCTAGACGAACACGAATTTTACGTACTATGGATTGGCTCACAAGGCTTCCAATTTTGTCTAGTATATTCCTCCCTAACGACAAGCATCTTTTCTCTCAGTAACAAGTGAATCTACTTTCTCGCATGGTTGATCAAACCTGTAGCCCATTTAGATCCCATTTGTCTTATTGTTGTGGATTGTATAGATGCCAAAGTCTTTTTGGCATTTAACATGTTTTCGAATTTAAATTTAAGTAAACAATAGCAACAATACAATTTTTAGTTTCAAATCTTGTACTTTTACATGATCATTTATAAAATATCTAGGAGGGCTTTACCCTTTGCTAACATGATCAAACCACAATTAGAATTCATATGATCTTGCCTTAATGTAAGGTTCCTCGGATTCATATTCCAAATCCTTGTGCAAGGAAAGTCTTCTTTAGGTTAATAATGTGAGCAAACTCACATTTCGTGCTATTGTGCAAGAGTAAAATAAACAATTTAAAATCTCAAGAAACTATACAAAATTAGTGAAGACATTATAAACCAAACAATTGCGGGACATTCTTTTTGTGTATACTAGAAAATAATATTTACAGTTGAAATGTCTAAAGATGAAGATGTACTACTTAGTGAGAGATTTTAGAGTTCAACTAAATTTACCCTTTGAGTTTCATTATAAAACACAATCACATATTTAAATTCCACATTAATTCTGCAAAATCCAATGGTTTGAAAAACATTTGATAGGCTTAGAAATGATATTCATCATGACCGTAAAAGATATTGGCATATGCTTCATAGCATCACCATCATGAATATATTTAATAGAATTGTGTAGTCGATGCATAATATGTTGAAAATGTTACCAATTTCAACACTCACAATGAAAGAATTTTGAGCCGCGTGACGCAAATAATATTGAAAAGTCATGTGAACAGATCATTCCAACATGTAAGAGTGGATGCAACACTTACATATAGGGTATAAAGAGGAAACATGTATTTTTCTTCACTCAAAAGAGTGCACATTCTTCATCTTATCCCACCAAATATGGATTTGAAGGAAATGGACTTGCAATAACCAAAATAAAAAACAATGTATGGTAAATAGAGAATCATTTTCCTTCCTTTGAATGTACAACTTCAGACCATTTGAAGCCTTGGCATAGTTTTAAACTACTGCAACAATGTAAGCAAGTTTGCTTGCCTAAGAGAGCTTTTGTGTGGATGGCAAGGTTCAATTTGATGTGCACTAGATAGAAACATAGAAGGGTGTTGGCTTTGTTGGCTGGCTACAAGGGAGATACATAAACATATCCACAAATTATAGGGAAAAGTACCAAGATACCCCTGGAAGTTCGTCTATTTACCAGAATGCCCCTCAAAGTTCCAAATTTACCAAACTACCTTTGAGTGTATAATTACTTTATAAAGTGTAAATTTTTGGACATAGGGGTAGTTTGGTAAATTTGGAACTTCCAAGGGCATTCTGGTAAATGGACGAACTTCTAGGGGTATCTTGGTACTTTTCCCTAAATTATATAAAATGATTGGTCAATATGAGAAACACGGGTCTGATCAATATCTACATAGTTAATAAGTAAACTTCACAAGTACCCACATGTCCCGTTGACATTCTTTTTGCACTTGAATTATGCAAATATTAGTATAATAAATTTGTGTCCTAGAAAGTATCTCAAAATAATGTTATCACTAAGGAATATATCTCAATGTTGGTTCATCATGACAATTTGGGCCTAAACACTTCTCGAGTTATGCAAATTGACAATGTCAACAAAAGGCAAGAGGAAACTTCTCAAAAATCAATTCATATAGATGATAATTCCCTTGATAGAACGTTTCATTTATCATTTACATCCAATTGTGTTAAATTGTATTCTATTCATGGTACTTGACATAGACATGTTGTAAGTACTATTTATGTAAATAACTAAAAAGGTACGGAAAACCCTAAGATTTATCATAGATATATCATATATATATATGTACTTGTACACTCGCCTTTTTTGAAATAATGAAAGTAATTTTGTGTGCCCGCAACAATGTTTCACTCACTCACATTCTCTTTCTCTCTCTCTCTTTGGTGAAAACACACAATTATATTAATAAATGTGTGTAAAAAACACTACTTACAATGGGTGTGACAATGGAGTATGGTCACCCACTAACTACACTACATGGGTAGTGGAACATGTTGAATTGCCAATAGGCAAGATGGACACTCCACCGAGGAAAGAATTTCCAATTGCTCCAATAAAGAAAATTGTCACATTAGTACTCCCTTCAACATTCGTAGATATGCTTCCACTCCATGCCTACCATCGAATACAAAAGTATTGCGTTGTCGTAGTGTGAATCACACACTATGTGAAATATGTAAAATACTATATCCGATTTAAAGTACGTATAATAAATAAAATAAAATATTAAAAATATTTATTACATGCATAAGGCAAGATTCAAACCTTGTACCTCCACATAGACAAACCCCAACCTTACCATTGTACTAACTTATACCAAGTGTTTTAAGTATAGATTTAATACATATAATACCTTTATTTACGCCTTCCTTTATTAAAAGGTAAGTCATGCATTTTTTAGAATGCGTGAATACTTTATTTATAAGAAAAATGTACACCAATAAAAAATGACTCGTGCACATCTAACAAGCATGAGCACTATATTTAGGAAATAAAAGCATAATGTAAAAAGGCAACTCATGCACATTTAGTGTGCATGAACACTTTAGAAAAAACATGAAGCTATACTTAGCCTCTTCTTGTCAGGAATAGTACTAAACAGAGAGAGAATTAGTACTAGAGAAGAGAAGTACTATTAGTACTAAGAGGATGGGACTGTGTAAGATTCCCGAGAGAGGAAGAGAGAAGAGGAGAGAGAGAGAGATTGCGAGAATGAGAGAGAGAGAAAGATGATGACATTAGCTAATATATTATGTGAAAGATAAGTACAAAGTGGCTAAGAGGCTTAAGATTGGCGTTGAACCAATTTGGTTCAAAACAATGCCTTGTGCCTCCTTTTATAGTGTCTTTAGGAATAATCCTGAAGCTTCTAGAATGTTTTAGAGAGATCTGGAATATACATCAATTTTCTATGATAAAGCATAAATGAAAATAATATCCTACAAATTACAATTCATAGTTTAATGGTAAGAGCTCGACCCATGTAGCATAAGGTCATGGGTTCGAGTCTTGCCATATCATGACACTATCTTCCCCTTAAAAATGACGAGTGGAATGAGTCAACGCTTATTGCGGTGGAAATCAGCAAGAAGATCTTGAGCATTGGCAACATGCTCGACGGGTTCCCAAGTACGTTCGCTCGGACTATAACCGAGCCAATCGACCAAATAATAAAGTTTGGAATCGAGGATGGTAGCAACTTGAACTTCATACTCCGGGCCAACGTCCAACTCTAGCAGGGGCGGCGGTGGTGTAACACGATCGGGAATGGTGTTTGCTTTATAAGGTTCAAGAAGAGAACAATGGAAAACCGGATGTATCTGAAGTTACGGAGGGAGATCAAGGCGAACTGTGACATCATTAACCTTACCCGTAATATGGAAAGGATCGAGTCGTCGATAATCCAACTTGTCGCACGGTCGAGTAGTCTTGATGTGACGACGTAAGAGCCATACTTGACCTCCGATGGCAAAAGAGGAGGGAATCCGATGACGATCCGCATAAGTCTTCTGTGTGTGTTGAGCATGACGAAGGTGAGTAGAGAGATCCATCCGGATCTTGCGTAGCCTCTCCAAATGATTCTCGACACGAGGGTTGGTAGGTAGCTCTGGGGTGTCGATCACCGACCAGCGAGGATGGAAACCGGTATAAGGGAAAAATGGGGAGACCCGAGTCGACGAGTGAATAGCATTATTATACGCAAACTCCGCAAAGTGGAGAATCTCAGCCCAATCGTCTTGTTGATAACTTAGGAAACACCGAAGATATTGTTCTAGTGTTTGGTTTGTTCGTTCTGCCTGCCCATCGGTTTGGGGATGGTAGCCGGAGGAGAGGTTGCAAGAGACCTTGAGCATCTTGAAGAGATGTTGCCAAAATTTGGAGACGAATTGAGGTCCTCGGTCACTGATGATACTGTCTGGGAGGCCGTGCTGCCGAAATACCTCATGCATGACAAGGGCGACGGTTTCCTCACTAGTGATGGCCTTAGTACATGGCACAAAATGTGCCATCTTCGTATATCGATCGACGATGGTAAAGATAGCATCGAACCCCTTCGAGACCCGCAGATCGGTGATAAAATCAAGACAAATAGATTGCCACAGCTTACTTGGAATCGGTAAGGGTTCCAACAAGCCATATGGATGGTGTCGTGGCATCTTTGGTTGACAGCAAGCATCACAGGTCCGAACGTAGTCGTCGACAAAACGGCGTATGTGGGGCCACCAAAAAGATCGCTACACTAGATCCAACGTCTTAGTACTACCGAAATGTCCCGCTGTATGGGTGTCGTGACAATTCTGGACGATTTGAAGGCGACAGGAGCAATCGGGGACATATACGCGCTTTTTGAAGAATAACAAACCATCATGATATTCGAATTTTCGGTAGTCAATTCCTGGTTGTTGAGACTGAGAACAGGATGCCCGAGAAGTATCAATGTGCGCTAGGATGTCTTGAGCAAAACTATCCATCTTCAAGTTTGCACGTATATCATCGGTAATCCGTGAATCCATCGGGGTGTGAAAAATCCGCGTTGTGTGCAATCGTGTTGGTCCCAAGATTACTTGCTTTTGATTATCAAATGCTGGATCACCAGGACGAGGTGCAAGATATGAACGTCGTGATAGTGCATCTGCTTTTCCTTGCTACTTCCCCGGTCGATATGTGATTTTGAAGTCGAAACACGTGAGGAATTGAGCCCACCGAGCTTGTCGTCAATTTAGTACATGAGCGTTCTGGAAATAAGCAAGATTTTTATGATCACTAAAGACAATGACCTGATGTGGAGAGCCCTCTAAGAAATGCCGCCATTGCACAAATGAATCCATGATGGCTAATAACTCCTTGTCATGTATTTTGTAGTTGATTTTCGCGACATCAAATTTGCGCGAATGGAAAGCCACAGGATGTAACTCTTCTTTATCTCCTTGTTGAGAAAGGATGCTACCAAGGGTGAAATCTGATGCGTCGGCCTCCAGGATGAATGGTTTGCTTGTATCCACATGAGCTAGAATCGGTGCTGATGTAAAGGCTTTCTTAAGATGCCGAAAAGCCATATCTGCTTCATTGGACCAAAGAAATGCTTGTCCCTTCTTCATAAGTTGTGTGAGAGGTAAAATAATCTTCGAGTAATCCTGTATAAACTTACGATAGAAGTTAGCAAAACCTAGAAAACATTGTACATCTCGTACCGACCGTGGAATTTGCCACTCTAGTACTGTTTGGACTCTAGCTGGATCCATGGCGATGCCCTTTGAGGAGATGACGTAGCCTAGAAATTCCACTTGCTTGCAATCAAAGCTACATTTTTCTAGCTTGGCATAAAGACCATTCTCGCGGAGTTGCTTTAGTACTAATAGTACATGAGAATCGTGCTCTTCCTAGGTCTTCGAATAAATCAATAGATCATCTAGATAGATGATCAAACAGATATCCAAGAGGTCTCTGAATATATCATTTGCCATGTGTTGGAAGACTGCGGGTGCATTGGTTAGGCCGAACGGCATAACAATATACCCGAAATGCCCATATCGCGTGCGAAAGGCGGTCTTCCATTCATCTCCTGGTCGGATCCGCACGAGGTTATACCCTCCTCGTAGATTGATTTTGGTAAAAAACTTGGCACCATTAACTTGCTCTAAAAGACTTGATATAAGAGGAAGTGCATACCTATTCCGGATGGTGATCTTATTCAATCCGTGGTAATCAATGACGAGTTGAAGTGAGCCATCTTTCTTCTTGACAAAGAAGATGGGTGCACCGGCCGGAGATTTCGAATGATGGATGAACCTGCTTGCCAAGTTCTCCTCTATGTAGGCTCGAAGGACTTCTAACTCGGTGGGTGACAAGTTGTAAATTGGTCCCCATGGTGGCTCGGTTCCTGGTTGTAAATCGATGGGACAGTCATAGGGACGGTGATGAGGAAGGGTACCGGCTTTTACCTTGTCAAATACATCGGCATGAGGATGATATTTTGCCGGAAGTTGTACTGAGGATTCCTTCTTAATAGTGCTGGAAGGATGTACTGATATTGCAAATAGGAACATTGCCACCTTGTGTCCTTCTTCGCGTAATTGATGGAGTGAAATGGTCGAAACTCGGTGAGTAGATTCTTGGGGTTGTCGATATCGGACTTCTTTTGTTCTCCAATCTATGGCTGGATTATGTAATTCAAACCAAGGTAATCCTTGGACAATGGGATGTTCTGGACTACTAATTATATTAAATGATACTACACACACAAAACTACCTAGGGCAACTTGAATGGGTTCTGATTCTTCTACAATATTCCCGGTAGCAATGGGACGACCATCAATGATTACTACAGATGCGGGACAAAGAATTTTTCTTAAGGATATTTGAGAAGCTTGGGCAAAATTTCGATCCATGAAACAGGAATTAGCTCTGGAATCTAAAAGTGCTAGGACGGGTACTGGGGGAGTACTTTTAGTACTAACAATGACTTGGGCTAGGAACACATTGCTAACTTGCTTGGAAGGAATGGAACCACTAATGGGCTGTACAGATCTAGGGCTGCTGTCCAACCAAACGACTCCTATTTCGGCTGGACTCAATCGTTTAACTCTTCATCTAATTGACTAAGGATTTCAAATTTGTTTGAGATACTTGGGCTATTAGTACTATGAATACTATCTGACACTCTATTTGTACTATTAATACTATCAAACACTCCGAAGGGAAGAATTGACTCGGGTTTAATACAGGCGACGATTTGATTTACTTGTCTTCTTGGCCTATGGGGACAATTGATGGCGATATGCCCTAGTTCACCGCAATAAAGACATAATCGATTGGCACATCGTCATTGCTTTTCTTCTTCTGATAACGGGCCGCGTCGACGCATGGTGTTGATCTCCATTGGTGTCGGAATATTGGCTTGAGGTACGTCGCGTGCAAATGGTTTAGCCGTGACTGAGGCGTATGTGGGTTCCGGCCGAGAGCATGGTATTTGTAACTGACGTTCCGAACGCCGTTTGAAAAGGCGGTTATCGCATCGAACCGCTCGGCTGATTGCCTCTGTAAGAGACTTTGGTTCTTCGGGGAAGGTTAAAAGCAAGTCTTTGACATCGTTGCGCAAGCCGTAGCGAAACTGCTCCATGAGGGCATGATCATCCCAGGGGATATCTGAGGCGAGTAGACGGAAATCCGCCGCGTAGGCAGAGGCTGGACGATCGCCTTGATGCAATCTTCGGATTTTGTTGATCGCCGTCCTGATGCTGTCGGTATCTCCAAAGCAGGCTTTAAACTCACTAATAAAATCTTCAAAGTTATTAAGCAAGGGCGATTGTTTTTCTAGAAGCGGAGCGAACCATGCCAAGGCTGAGCGCTAAGTAACGCGCCTATTAGGCCGACTCGAGATGCATCAGTGGGATATCGGGAAGGATGCATCTGGATGACTAAGCGTACCTGATTAAGGAATCCCCGGAATTGCGATCACGTTCCATCAAATTTCACAGGAAGTCCAATCTTGGGCTCTTTATGACATCCTTGGGGACTTGATCCTTGTTGTTGCAACGCTGCTTCGAGTTGTTATACCTGTTGTCGGGGTAGTTGTGGTTCGTGCGGCGAAGTCGCAGGGACTAAGGTTAAGGGGGAGTTGAAGGAACTTTTATAAGGCTTGCGCACAAATGTTAGGAAGATTAAGGATAAAAAGAATAAGAGTTTAAAGTAATGTGTGAGAGAGAGAGACAAGTATAGATAAAGGATAGAGACAATGTATGATTCCAGAAGCAAGATAGAGACAAAGTATGATTTAAGGAATTAAAGTATATGATATGAACATGATGTATATTACGAATACAAGATTTTACCAACTTTACAATGCTTGATAGCAAGATGGACCCTTTCTCTACCAACTCTTGATTCGAACCCTTGACTCCAACTTGGAAACACGAGCCTCTTTACCAACAAGCTAACTTATTATTTATTTCTTTGATTATCTTATTTCTCTAACTTTCTCTTCATTGATTGATTACCCTGTTTTTTCTTTCCTTCATCCCTTAATTCCTTACCTCTCTTTATAGGTTCTCTCATGCATATGATGATATGGGGGTGCATGGCATGCATGTAATGCATGTGATGCATGTGATGCATGGTTGCCATTTGGCGCACATGCTTTACATGTGATGCATGATAGCCATCATGCTCATCTAAGCTCTAATGTATGAAGGTACACATGTCATAAGTATGGTGATAAAAGCATAACTATAGAAAATAACTTATCCTAATGGTATATGCTTCGTCCTTGGTGTGTGAGGTTATGGGTTCAAGTCTCTCAAATGTTACTTAATACAATATTCAAGTTTACTTTTATATCGTGAAGCAAATCCTTCACGACACCGTTGTCGTGCCTTTCGGCTCCAGATCGTTGCGTGAGTCGGGTGGGAACTGCTGGGGTTTTGGACTAGGAAGAGGAGAGTTTTAAGGCTAATAAGAATATAAATATGTTGTAAGAAAGAGTTATAGCAAACTCGTGAATCCCACGAGTGTATTGTATTAGATTAATCAATATGAATATAAGAATATAAACTTCGGTTGAAAGAGAATGATATAGAATTCTCGTGAATCCCACGAGTATAGTTTATTAATTGGTGTTTTTTAGAAACATATCTAGTTTCCAAATATTTTTCACACACAATTACATTGTGCTCCCCATCCTTATGTAGTGATGAGGAAGTCTTAGTAATCCATGCTTTTTTCTCTAACTATAGACCCCATGCTTTTCCTATAGATAGACTATATGCTTTATCTAAAGTGATCATGCTTTTTCTAACTTGTGCGTTTTTTATCATGCACGCTAGATGTGTATGTGTAGCTTTTTCTTTTGTTATGCGTTTTTCTAATGTTTATCCTAGCGTGAATTTACCTTTCTATGTGGGACATCTATGCTTTAACACTAATGAAATGCTAGTGTAATGGTAAGACATTACATTATTAACATGGAGGTGCAAGGTTCGAATCTTGCCCTATGCATGTTTCATTTATTTTGCTATTTTCTTCTATTTCTTCATTTTTTATTGAATCTAATACTATATACGTTTTTCACGTAGTGTACAAAATACACTACGACACTCACCCCCTCCAAACCCGCACATCCTCCGGTATGTGCCGAAGTTGTTGGTGTTTGTTAGTCTCCTCCGTCCGGTCTCTACCCGATTGGTTTCGTTGCCGGCTCGTAGTACCCTCGACTTCTCTTGTTATGTTGACTTTGTCTCTCCATTTGGAGCACATCCATTCTTTCCACCCGAACCATTGTCGACATCCGATCCACCATAGTCTTCGTTCGCTTTTTGCATGGCCCGCTTGGTCCTTGTCATCCGCGGTAGTATCTTTTCTTGCCCTCTTTCTTTTCTTCATCAATCTCGACTTCTTTTCGGATTTTCGGTTTAGTCGGATTAGCTTACTTCCGATTCGGTCTCGTCGGATCGTCTTTCGTTTAGTTCGGCTTCCTTTCCGATTTGTATTCGGTCGATCCGGACTCGGTTGATCGGTTTTTACCGATTCAGTGCTCTTTCGGGTCGGTTTCTTTTCTTTTCTTTTCGTCCGGATTTGCTTTCTTTTCTTCGTTTTCACCTGCCTTGTCCGGTTCGACTTTCGGCACTTCTTTCCGTTGTTCGCTACGTAGGTCCTCCGATATGTGCTCGTTGTTCGGTCCTTGTGTGGTTGTAATGCATGCTTCTTTTCTCGCCGTAGCGCGTGCTTCTTTATTCGCCATAACACGCGTTTCTTTATTCGCCGTAGAGCGTGCTCTGTATTACGCGCTTCTCCCGTCGTAGACCCGACCTCCGCATTATCGCACTTTCTTTTAGATTGGAATTTCGGATGGATCATTTTCCATCCGAACCGACTTCCGGCTTTACCTTCCTCGCCGCCATCTCCCGTCTCTCCGGTCTCACGTTGGTTCTCGGACACAACCGCCGAAGTCTCTAGATATTGTTGGCATGAATCCTCGGTATTACCTTCTTTCGTAGTTTCACCCTTAGCATTCTTCTCGGCTATCTCTTCATCGTATTCGTCGGCTTCGACATTCGTTTTCTCTCCGCCACCTTCCGTCTCTTCGGTCTCACGTTGCCTTTCGATCGCAACCGCCGGAGTCTCTGGAATCAACGGTGGAGAAGTCTCGATATGGCAATCCGCCATTGATTCGTCCATAGCCACCTCCGATTCGATTTCGTCTTTTGTGGCTACCTCCTTAATCACATCCGCTTCACACTCTTTATCTGCATCAATTATGCAAACATCTATTATGCTTACCCCTTTTTGACCCGATGTCTCGGGCACTTGTATCCCGAAATTTCCTTCTACACTTGAATTATCGGCCTTATCCTTCGCCATCGTTCTTTCACAAGACAAGAGGGTAGCTTGTTTTACACTCTCTTCTGTCGCACCATCATGTTGTATTTCAGCCTTCATATCGGCTCCATCGTTTGTCTTCAATCGACCATCCTTCATCGGCCATGTCGTTGACAAGATTCTCATCTTCCTCTCATCATGTCTCCGGCATACCCTTTGGACTTCGGCCCAATCTTCGGTAAGACCATTCGTACCGTCATCGTCTTCAAGTTCAATCCCGATGTCCATCCTTTCTTTTCGATCGATCGATTTTACGAACATTAGGACTTTATCCTCCCCCACTAATCGTTGTTCCCGCTCCGAGAGTCGAGCAAAACGATTCTCGAACTCTAGGAATGCTTGTGTTGCACTTCGGTGGGTCTTCTCCGATGCCACCCATTCGTCGAATTGTCGCCGATCTTTTCCCTTCGATCTCTTGTAATCATATGCCTCTCGTAAAGGTTCTTCGAATGACCCCCATGTCGAGTTTTGTTGCCGTATCTTGTGGATTCTCTCTTGTAACTCATCCGTGGCTACCCGATTGAAGGATGTCACTTGCAATCCTTCTCGTATCCCACATCGTATCATCTCCGCCTTGTAGTCACGTAGATAGCATGACACATCGTTTCCGTTGAATTGTCCGTTTCGTTGTACGAGCCGCTTTACTGCCCCCGTGATCTTCGACATCACTCGTTGTTCTTGTAGCATCCGCTCGAACATCATCATCATCGTTATGCTCATTGCCTCTTGTTGATTCTCCATCTCCTTGCCACCCGCCTTCACGTCGGGTTCACCAACTGTGTCGTGCCTTTCGGCTCCAGATCGTTGCGTGAGTCGGGTGGGAACTGCTGGGGTTTTGGACTAGGAAGAGGAGAGTTTTAAGGCTAATAAGAATATAAATATGTTGTAAGAAAGAGTTATAGCAAACTCGTGAATCCCACGAGTGTATTGTATTAGATTAATCAATATGAATATAAGAATATAAACTTCGGTTGAAAGAGAATGATATAGAATTCTCGTGAATCCCACGAGTATAGTTTATTAATTGGTGTTTTTTAGAAACATATCTAGTTTCCAAATATTTTTCACACACAATTACATTGTGCTCCCCATCCTTATGTAGTGATGAGGAAGTCTTAGTAATCCATGCTTTTTTCTCTAACTATAGACCCCATGCTTTTCCTATAGATAGACTATATGCTTTATCTAAAGTGATCATGCTTTTTCTAACTTGTGCGTTTTTTATCATGCACGCTAGATGTGTATGTGTAGCTTTTTCTTTTGTTATGCGTTTTTCTAATGTTTATCCTAGCGTGAATTTACCTTTCTATGTGGGACATCTATGCTTTAACACTAATGAAATGCTAGTGTAATGGTAAGACATTACATTATTAACATGGAGGTGCAAGGTTCGAATCTTGCCCTATGCATGTTTCATTTATTTTGCTATTTTCTTCTATTTCTTCATTTTTTATTGAATCTAATACTATATACGTTTTTCACGTAGTGTACAAAATACACTACGACACCGTAACCCTAACTCCCCATGTTGTTGTTGCGTTTGTTGTTTTTCTAGAGCGATTTGTTGCAGATCCCCTGTCAACCATTGGTTTTCTTGTTCCAGGGCAACAAACTTTTCTTTTAGAAATTGTAGCTCAGAGAAAACGGATTGATATTCTTGGGCGCTAACAGTAACCATAGTATAGAAAAAGGATAGGAGGAGGAGGGAAAACAACAAGTAGACTTGAGGGAGACCAAAATTGGTTCAAACTGTCAGGAATAGTACTAAACAGAGAGAGAATTAGTACTAGAGAAGAGAAGTACTATTAGTACTAAGAGGACGGGACTGTGTAAGATTCCCGAGAGAGGAAGAGAGAAGAGGAGAGAGAGAGAGAGAGAAAGATGATGACAATAGCTAATATATTATGTGAAAGATAAGTACAAAGTGGCTAAGAGGCTTAAGACTGGCGTTGAACCAATTTGGTTCAAAACAATGCCTTGTGCCTCCTTTTATAGTGTCTTTAGGAATAATCCTGAAGCTTCTAGAATGTTTTAGAGAGATCTGGAATATACATCAATTTTCTATGATAAAGCATAAATGAAAATAATATCCTACAAATTACAATTCATAGTTTAATGGTAAGAGCTCGACCCATGTAGCATAAGGTCATGGGTTTGAGTCTTGCATGACACTTCCATCCTTATATAAGGAGGAGAGAAAGATGTATGGGGGGTTGTTGATTATTTTACAAGTATTTTGATCAATCTAATATATTCGTGGGATTCACGATTTTTTCCATCTATTTCTCTCTTACATTCTAAGTATCAATTAATACACTATACTCGTGGGATTCACGAGTTTCATATCTTCCTTCAAATATTTCTCTTTCTTGCAATCCATTCATAAGGAGCCTTATCTCATATTCTTCTTTCTCCTAGTCCAAAACCTCAGTGGTTCCCACCCGACTTACGCAACGATCCGGAGCCGAAAGGCACGACAACGCATGTTCCAATTATGACGCAATCCCCAATATCTCAGAAATAGAAAAATGATCTCCATCTTTGATTTTGGGTCAACATTTGTAAATTGTGCAAACACCCACCCCACCGTCTAGGTGTCAAATAACACCATGATAAGACTTGCCAAATTTGAGAAATGTAACTCCAAATTTGACAAGCAATCAGACATTGTATAAATCGATGAGGACTATCTTCCATTTGAACAGTGCAAAAAAAGCAATTACCCGTTGCTAGTCCACGACACTTTAGAGCTAATCACAAAGGCAATTCTCCAATCAAAACTCTCCAAATGAAGACCTTTGCTACAAGTGGCAATTTAGAATGGCAACTACGTTGTAAGATCTGCCACCATCCATGATCAGATTTGTGTATTTTCCATTCTTCCTCAACCTTAGATGATAACCATCCAAGAGACTCAATAGAGCAATGATACAAAAGATTAGTAGTCACTTTTAACGACGATGTTTGACCCCGTAAACACCAATCAATCCACAATTGTTCCTTTGTTTGTAGAGGTAAGGGACCTTGCATCAATGCAATATTTTGTAGTTGTTGCCAAATAAACCCATACCTAGGTGGGATGCATAATAATTGCCGCGTTTCAACAAACTTCAAATTCTTTTAGATGGAGCCTCAACTATATCTCCCACCTCTTTGACCCCCAAACAAAACAAACGATTAAATTGAGAGCGCAATCTCTCCTTTCCAGGCCAACATAATAACCGAGAAGACACAAGTAACTCTTTTCGCAAAGAACTACAATGCTCTCTACTAGATATTGATTTCCATACACATAATAAGAGTGCTTCTTGCCATGTAGTAACCAAGTGTTGAACACATGAAGAGCCCGAAATCCTAAGTGTAATACATCCATTCAGTAATTGCCACCATGCAGCCTTAATCATTGTCCTCCCATGTGTTAAAACCTTATTCTCAATGAAATATTGAACAATAGACATCTGTGGTTGTGTGTTTGAACACATGTCTTGTAATAATGAAAATCTATGAGCCATCATATGCATAGATAAGTTCAATATTCCAGCTACACCCAAGTGCTTAGGGTTGTTAGATGTTCCAAGCAACCCAAGTGATTTCCATCTTATCCCTCTTCTTCCACAACAAATATCAAAGAGGTTGCAAAATAGAATGCAATTCCTTCTTTGTCCATGGCAACAATGGCAAGTAATATAATATCATGGGTTCCATAATACATTGTACAACCTTCAAGCATACATGAAATGGCCAAGATTGTGACTTCCAATACATGAACTTACCCCTCAACTTACTAGACATCCATTCAATCAATTGACCATTTGTAACATTCATTCCTAATGGATAGCCCAAGTGTCGAAAAATAGAGCATTTCTTCACCACAGATCCTTGCCATCCTAAACATTCCAAATCCCTTTACGTACATGATATGAGACTAGACTTCTTCCAATTAATATGTAATCCGGAAGCCAATGCAAATTGGTCCCATACAAGCATCCCCTTCTCAAGATTCTCTTGTGAGGCTTGTAAAAACATGAAAGAATCATCAGCCAAAGCTTGTGCTACTAATTACCCTCCAGACGGAAGGTGTAGACCCACAATGTCACCACTTGTTGCAAGCCTTGATAACATCACTAACAAGGGATGAGTAACAATAGCAAACAATAATGGGCTAAGAAGGCATCCTTGATGAACAAATCTTGTGAGGGAAATATCTAATGTAACTCCCCCATGAAGCATTACTCGAGACACTGCATCTTGTCCTAATAAAAATATGAGGTGAGACATACGAGGTCCAAAGCCCATTGTATGCATTAACTCAGAAACAAAGGACCAATTAACATGATCATAAGCTTTCTCTAGATCTAATTGCACTATAATCAATTCATGATGAGTGTTTCAAGCATAATCCATAGCCATTTGAATATTCAACACATTATGCAATATTTTCCTACCTGCAATAAAACCATATTGGGTGGGATGTATGAAATTTGGCAAATACTTTTGTAATCTATTTGCCAAGACCTTTGTAAATATCCTATACAACCCCCCATCAGAGAAATAGGTCTCCATTGATGAAATTACTTGGGAGATGCCACCTTTGGAACAAATTTAATTAGACCAACCTTCCAAGCTTGAGGCATATGACCAGAATCCCAAGAATGTTGAAACATCAAAGTTGTCACATCCCTCAGTTGTTGCATCTTTACATAACGATAACTTTGGCATTGTAACTGAGAAATAATAACATGCATTTGACTTTGGATATCCAAAAGCTCCTCATCTAATGGTGCATGTATCAATAATACATTACACCTGGAGAGAACTTGTGAGAATTGTCGAAGAAGACCTCTTCTTCGTTGAGCATTAGTTACTCCATACATACGATGAATGATCGTAATGTTTCGTAACGTTATATCCCATGCTTTAACTCCTTTAAGATTCACTTCTTGTGAAAAATTTACCAAAATTTGCTCCATGAGAGAATCAAAGTGAGGTTGAAGCAAAAGAGAAGAGTTAAAGTGTAACAGAGGCTTTCCAAGTAAGGATTTATACATGTCAATTGTATGACTACAAACCTCCAAACAAATAGGAAAGTGATCTCAAGTTCCTACATCTTGTAGAACTATCATACGAAGTGATGTTGGTAAAAAAGAATCATTTGAAGTGATGTCGGTATTCTATCTAACCGACTCCCTGTTTGTCTATGTTGAGCAGATTGGAAAGTAAAACCTGGACCATTCCCATGCAACCATGTCGAAACATCCAACTTCAAAACCTCCATAGCTAATGAATCCCAAGTAAGTTGCTCAAGACCATCCATGATTGAATGTTCAGACATAGATTGAGATGCATCAACACACATGTTAAAATCACCCATAAGTAATCTTGGACGACCCACACAGGGTTTGAAGGAGTGAGCCCCATACTGTAATATGTTGAGTGGCTTGGTTAGGGGCATAAATCCCAACCACCCACACAACCTCACCAAAAAAAGTGATTTCTAGAACCAAAACCCGACCATAAGGATCATTATGCACCACTTGAGGATAATATTTATCTTTCACGATTAATACCACACTTGAATAATCATTATTACGATGTCCTACATAGAATGATGAATATCCACGCAAATGAACTGTGGATCCTTCTAACTCATGACACTTATGCTCAAGTGCACATACTACATCCCATTCTCTACTTAACAAAGTTTCCCATAATATATACTTCTTATGAGGAGAACATGGACCTCTCATATTCCATGTTACCACTTTCATTCAATAAACAATGTTATGGGTGCACTTGCTCCTTTAGAGCAACCGATGTCATGAAACTAGTCAGAGCATATTCCAATGTTGCATATGGATTCTCATGCACCACATCCTTACGGTTGTCTATCGAAATCTTTTGTTTAGGTCCTCTTGCTTGACGAAAACCTCGAGAATTCGATGAATTTACAACCCGTCCCAATGAATCAAATTGAAGATGAGGGATAATCCCTTATCCCTAAATTGTTGTTGCCAAGGAACTTTTTGAGGACTCTCCGTTGTTCTTGAATTACCTTGCCAAGTAGTCTCACAAGTAGTGGGCAAACTATCACATTGCGGATTCATTGATTTCCCCTTCAACTTGCCCTTAACCTAATGCTAATCTTTGTCAACAACGTCACTACTAGCTCTATCCAATGATTTCCCCCCCTTATCTATAACCATGAAACTTTGTTTTTCCAATATCCATATATTGAGTTCCCTTATTCTTAGGGCCCAAACCTTGAAGTGAGACCTCTTTATAACCTACTCTAGATGATGTTCCTTCATCCATGACAACCATAATATCTTACACACCAACATCTCTCCCAACTCCGTTCATACCATTCCCTTCATTAAGAACCTCTATAGTTGAAGGACAATGATGATGGCATTCCGCCATAAAGTGACCCCATTCATCACATCCAAAACAATGACCTGCAAATGTCTCCCACTTCAATTTAAAACAAAGTCTTTTCATACTAGGTGTGTTCATACACACCCATCCTGGCCTCTTATGACTTGTATACCATAACACACAATTTGAAATTATTTGTAGCATTTGCATGTGGAAATACCAACACTTTACCCATTTGACTCATCAACTCTAGTAAAAGTGACCATAATCCACTGTTGCCCAAACATGGCATTCTTGTTTTAACAAATCGTGATAGTCCACTATGGGGAACCATTGCATTACATATACCAACCGTTTATAAAAAACATGGGAACTTTAGCTAACAATGCACTTCGATGTTCCGATGAACGAAATACAACATCATAAAACCCTCGTGGTCCTGCATATTATATATTTTCAACACAATTTAGTGACATGATTGTGTTCAACCATTGTTTAATCCAATTAATGTATGGGAGTTTCCCGATAAAAAATAATATAACCGCACGATCATACAATACATCAAAAACACTGCCTTAGCATCAACTTCCACATCATGCACATCCTCATCAATCCATTATTTTGCTTCATTTTCATTTTCTTCCACAATATTAGACAACAAGGTATTGACAATTCCCCATAAATTATCCCAATTACAATGATCCTTGTCAATCTCATCTACATGTATTACTTCGGCATATGTAAATTTTTTCTCATTAGTTTTCCTCAATACCCTTAAACCTCTTAGAGCTTCCAATGTCTTCCCTTTCACGATTACATTCAACCATCACATTACTCTTTTTCCGATCAATTGTTTCCATATCGATGTCCCCCACAATTTGTGAGGAATTCATGAAGAATTCATGTTTATATCCATTATTCTTGTTGATGGAAAATTGTTTGAAACAATTTTCCATCAACAAGAGAGAACCGGAACTCACATGATTGAAGAAGTCGAAGATGATAGAAGACCCGCATTGTGTCTTGAGTATGTGGATGTCGACAATACACAATTCTTTATTTCTATCATTACTTCTCGTACAAACCACCAAATTTAACTAAGTTGCTATATCTCCTTAAGAAGCTCTAATTGAGAGCTTTCTAACGCTTATGTTTGTGCCCAATTCCGTTGCTAATAGAGAGTGCAACAACAAAAACAAATTCGCTTCTTCTTCTTCCCCTCTCCACTCTTGCTTCTCTCTCTCTCTCTCTCTTAAATAATGGCTTTCATTATGAAAGAAAAAACACAACCATGAGTAACTTACTACAAAGTATAGAACCCTTCTAGGGAGCTAAATACAACTACGCCAACAAACTCAACGCCACCGTATGCACCAATTAAAATGGTGAGTATGATGATATGTGACGTTGCAGAGTTCTCTCTCTTCATGGTTGAGATTTCGTGACTTCTCTAGCACTATCAATTGCCACTAAAGAAGTCATTTTAACTTTACAACATCTTTTCTCACCCCAATCTGTGAATCAAAAGTAAAGGCATTCCATATATTCCAATTGAACCATAACCCCCAATACATCAAGCACTCAAAAATAATTTGGAAATGAGGCCTTAGTTCATTGTTTTTTTTATCGTAATTACCTTACCCTAGTGGTAAGTTAGCACTGCAAGAACTGCGTTGTGGGTTCGAAACCCAACTTCCTCACCTCTCTCTTATATATCTCTGAATTAACTAGACGCCACTGTGGATTGTAGGGGTTGAACCCATGACCACCCGGTTTCCATTGGGCAACCTTACCAACTGAGCTACATCCATCTAGGCCTTAGTTCATTGTTCTCCATATGTGCAAAAACCTAACTAAAAGAAGATAGGATTACTCCAGTTAGATACGTCCACACTAAATTGATAAACCTGTAAACCATTCTAGCCATCAATCATGAAAGAAATCAATGTTTACTATGTTCCAATTCCACTGAACAAAAGAAACACGTTCCTCTAGCAATGTTTATTTTTTTTAATGCATCCTCCAATGATAAAGATCTAACCATAACTCTCCAAATGAATACCTTAGCTCGTAGCATCAATCGAGAACACCAACCTCCCTTGATCACATGAAACCACTAGGTAATGGGTTTACGAAAACCCCGTATCTTTATAACCCTTTCTTCCATCTACTTATATTTGTCAATCAACTTATGATAAACATATTTGTTGAGATCATAGTCAATCTCTATTTCCAAAAAATGTCCAATCAAGCTCTTGAGATCCCCCATCTAAATTAGGATTTGGTCCATACGAAAATAGTAATTGCTGCAACTTATCCCAAATAAAGATATTACCTTTTGGAATATGAAATGTTGATCTTGGTGTTCGAAAGGCCATTTGTTGAGATATCAAGCTCAACTAAGTTTAGCCATTTTAATTAGTTAACTGTCACGTGCAATATTAAGACAGAGAAGTACTGTCAAGAACAGTACTAAGACAGAGAAGGAATTAGTACTAAAAGATGAGGATTAGTACTAAGGGAGGTGTAGAACTCTCGAGAGAATGAAAGAGTGTGTGTGTGTGTGAGAGAGAATGAGGATAACAAAAGATATATATTATGTTAAGGGAATATACAATAGTAGTTAAGAGGCTTAAGACTGACGTTGAACCGATTTGGTTCGAAATAATGCCTTGTGCCTCCTTTTATAGTGTTCTAAGGAGTACTCTTGAAGTTTCTAGAATGTTCAAGAGAAATCTGGAATATACATCAACTTTCTATAGTAAAACTTAAATGAAAATAATATCCTTTGTATTAGAATACATAGCTTAATGGTAAGAGCTCGACCCATGTAACATAAGATCATGGGTTCGAGTCTTGCCATATCATGACACTATCCCCCTTTTAAAACGACGAGTGTCAAGAGTCGTTTTGGATTGAGGACCTGGTTTGTCTGGATATTGACGATGGAAGTCTTCAAGAAGAGCATGAGCATTGGTCACATTCTCTATCGGTTCCCAAGTACGCTCGTTGGGACTATATCCTAACCAATCGACTAAATAGTAGAGCTTGTTGCGAACAATCTTGGAATCGAGGATGGTGGCAACCTCGTACTCAAGTCCACCTTCAAGTTCGATTGGGGGTGGAGGTGGTTTAATATGACCTGTGATGGTGTTGTCCTAATAGGGTTCTAGGAGAGAACTATGGAACACCAGATGTATCTATAGCTGTGGAGGTAGATTGAGGCGAAAAACAACATCATTAATCTTTCCGATAATATGGAAAGGACCTAATCGCCGGCGAGTACTCTTGATGTGTCGTCGTAGTAGCCACACCTGATCTCCAATGTCAAAACTGGATGGAAGCCGATGACGATTTGCGTAAACCTTGTGTGTTTGTTCAGCTTGTTGTAGATGAGTAGATAAATCCGCTTGTATCTTACGTAACCGCTCCAAACGATCCTCTGCACAAGGATTTGTAGGTAACTCTAGGGTTTCAAATACACACCACCGGGGGTGATAGCCCGTGTAAGCATAAAATGGTGTCACCTTTGTTGATGAGTGGATAGAGTTATTATACGCAAATTCGGCGAAGTGGAGAATATTCGCCTAGTCATCTTGATGATAGCTTAAAAAGCACCGAAGATACTGCTCCAGCATTTGATTTATTCGTTCTACTTGGCCGTCTGTTTGCGGGTGGTAGTCGGAGGAGAGGTTACACGTGACCTTAAGCATTTTAAAGAGGTGCTTCCAGAACTTCGAGACGAACTAGGGTCCACGGTCGCTGATGATACTATCGGGAAGGCCATGATGGGTTCACGCATGACAATTTCGGCAGTTTCTTCATTAGAGATTTCCTTAGTACATGGCAGGAAATGGGCCATCTTCGTATATCGATCTACTACTGTTAAGATCGCATTGAATCCCTTAGAGACCGGAAGATCTGTGATGAAATCTAGGGCAATGGATTGCCATGGCTTCCTTGGAATTGGTAATGGTTCTAATAAACCATATGGATGATGCCTTGGCATTTTTGCTCTGCAACATGTATCACAAGTCCGAACAAAATCTTCGACAAATTGTCGCATATGGGGCCACCAGAATGATCGTTGTACTAAATCTAGTGTTTTAGTACTACCAAAATGCCCAGTTGTATATGTTTCATGACAGTTTTGGAATACTTGAAGGCGACAAGTACCATTAGGAACATACAAGAGATTCTTAAAGAATAGTAATCCATCATGACATTCGAATTGTCAATAGTCCATACATGGTTATTGCAACTGTGAACAAGATGCTCGAGAGGGATCAATTTGTGCTAGAATGGCTTGAGCGAAAGCATTTGTCTTCAAGTCCTCACGTATGGTATCGATAACGTGGGAATCCAAGGGCATACCGAAGACCTGCATTGTTTGCAGTCGTGCCGGTCCCAGGATTACTTGCTTTTCGTTATCGAAAGCCGGCTCACCGGGACGCGATGCTACATACGAGCTCCGTGATAATGCATCTACCTTCCCTTGTTGCTTCCCTGGACGATATGTAATTTTGAAGTCGAAACGAGTGAGGAATTGGGCCCACCGAGCTTGACGTCGATTTAACACAGGAGCATTTTGAAAGTAGGCAAGGTTTTTGTGATCACTAAATACGATGACTTGATAAAAAAACCCCTCTAGAAAATGCCTCCACTGCATAAAAGATTCCACTATTGCTAATAACTCCTTATCATGAATTTCATAGTTGATTTTCGCAACGTCAAACTTGCGTAATGGAAAGCCACAGGATGTAGCTTTTCATCATCGCCTTGTTGAGACAGAATGCTACCCAAGGCGAAATCTGACACGTCTGTTTCAATGATGAATGGTTTTTCTGGATCAACATGAGCTAAAATAGGAGTTGATGTAAATGCCTTCTTAAGACTCTCAAAAGCCATGTTTGTTTCTTCAGACCAAACGAATGGTTGTCCCTTCCTGGTAAGTTGTGTGAGAGGCAGAACAAGCTTTGAGTAATCCGGTATGAGCTTGCGGTAAAAATTGGCAAAGCTTAAAAAGCATTGCACATCTCGCAATGAACGCGGAGTTTGCCACTCTACCACCGTTTTGACCTTAGTTGGATCCATGGAGATGCCTTCCGAGGAAATGACATAGCTCAAAAATTCTACATGGTTGCACCCGAAACTACATTTTCCCAGCTTTGCATAAAGACCATGTTCTCAAAGTCGTTTTAGTACTAACAGTACATGAGAATCATGCTCTTCTTGGGTCTACGAATAAACCAGCAGATCATCCAAATAGATGATCAAAAAATCATCCAAGAGATCTTGGAATATATCATTTGCCATGTGTTGGAAGACTGTTGGCGCATTAGTGAGGTCGAATGGCATGACCGTATACTCGAAGTGGCCATATCTAGTGTGAAATGCAGTCTTCCATTCATCTCCTGGTTGGATCCGTACAAGGTTATATGCTCCTCATAAGTCGAACTTTGTGAAGAACCTTGCACCATTGATCCGTTCTAAAAGACTTGAGATAAGGGGAAGTGCATACCTATTCCTGATAGTGACTTTATTCAATCCACGGTAATCTATGATGAGATGAAGTGATCCATCCTTTTTCTTGACGAAGAAAGTGGGTGTGCTAGTTGGAGATTTCGAATGTCGAATGAAACCATTTGCCAAATTCTCCTCTATATAGGCTCGAAGGACTTCTAGCTCGTTGGTGACAAATTGTAGATCGGTCCCCATGGTGGCTCTTTTCCCGGTTGTAAATTGATGGGGCAATCATACGGTTGATGGTGAGGAAGCGTATTGACTCGTACTTTATCAAACACATCGGCATAATGACGATACTTCTCTGGAAGTTGAACGGTGGACTCCTCTTTATTGACATTAAATATATAACTTAGTAGTTACTTAAATAGAATCTAGTTAGTGTATTGACCTTAAAGCCTTAAATAGGACCTTGTACTTAAGTGGGATACATTCTAGATCCTCCACTCCCAAGTACATTTAATATAGGACTTACATCCTTGTACCTATATTCTTCTCACACATGTGCACCCTTGCACATGAGATCTATATATACCTCATTGTCGGTATTTTTGTAACTTTATGCTTATTAATATAGAGAAAGGTCTTTAATTACACTCTTGTTAATCATCCCCCGTTTTATCGTATTGTTCATAAGTGTAACTTCTGTTAGGATTTGACGCTTTCAAAACCTTCACCTCTCGGCCACAACCGAGGAAACACGAGTCAATGCAGAAGTAAATCAAAAACACAGAGAGAGACTCGAATGCACAGGGTTTAGCGTGGAAAACCCTAGACGGGAAAAACCACGGGAGTGCAAGACTCCAACTATCGCTATACGCAGGGAATGTACAATGGCGAGCTGCAAGGCGACGACCTTGAGCTCGCTATCCTCGCCACAGGCGGCGGTATTACACAGAGGCGTCGACCTCTTCCTTTCTCTCTCTCTCACTCTCTCTCTCGGCTGCTCTCACTTCGCTCCCTCTAAATGGAAAACAGAAAAATGAGCAACAACACCAAAACTGTTTGCCCTAAGTCATATTTATACACATATGACTTTCGGGCTATTTACAAATATAGCCTAGAGGGCCCTTGGCAAACATATTCACAAATATGTCCCCGCATCCGGATCTCTCTCCGGGTACATTCGTCATCCGGCTCTGTAGCCGGGGTCTTCATCATCCGGGTCTTCATTCCCGATTCCCGGACATCTGACCATCCTATCCGGAGGGACCGTAATCCCAACAAACTCCCCCTTCACTTCGGCATGGGATGTCTTTCCAGTCCGACCCTCTTCCGGCACGCTTCCAGCTTGTCGAGTGTGAGCACTTTGGTCAGCATATCTGACCCGTTCTCGTCCGTGTGGATCTTCGTCAGCACGAACTGCTGGTCTTCTATCCTTTCCCGGATCCAGTGATATCTTCGCTGGATGTGCTTCGTCCGGGAGTGATAGGCCGCATTCTTCGCAAGGTGGATGGCACTCTGACTGTCGCAGTACAGTCGGTACTCCTCCTGCCGGATACCGAGCTCTCTAATGAAGTCCTTCATCCATATTATTTCCTTGCCGGCTTCAACAGCCGCCATGTACTCCGCCTCTGTGGTTGACAACGCAACCGTCTTCTGCAGCCTCGACTGCCACGAAACGGCTCCCCCTGCATACGTCATCACATACCCTGATGTGGACCGGCTGGTATCTGCATCAGCCGACATATCCGAATCGGTAAAGCTGTCGAGTTCGGGCTTACCGGAGCCGAATCGGAGGCACACGTTTGCCGTGCCCTTCAGGTATCGGAGTATCCACTTGGCTGCGTTCCAGTGCTCTTTGCCGGGATTGCTCATGTACCGGCTCACCACTCCGACTGCATATCCTATGTCCGGTCTTGTACACACCATTGCGTACATCAAGCTTCCGACGGCAGAGGCATATGGTACTTTCATCATGTCCTCCTTCTCAGCCTTTGTCTTGGGGCTTTGCTTGCTGGACAACTTGCAGTTTGCCGGGAGGGTTGACCCGACCGGTCTTGCTTCCGACATGTTGAACCGGTGAAGCACCTTTGTCACGTACTTCTCCTGTGACAGCCACAACTGCTTCTTCTTCCGGTCCCGGATGATGTGCATCCCTAGTATTTGCCTCGCCGGACCCAGGTCCTTCATTGAGAAGGTTCGGTGAAGGGCTTTCTTCAGCATCCGTATCTTGACCTGGTCCCGTCCGACGATCAACATGTCGTCCACGTACAGGAGGAGTATTAGAAAGTCTCCTCCTTCGAACTTCTTCACAAACACGCAGTGATCGGACTGCGTTTTGTGGTACCCTTCGTCGGTCATGAAAGAGTCGAACTTCCGGTACCATTGCCGGGGAGCCTGCTTCAGTCCGTAAAGGCTCTTCTTCAACCGGCATACCAGGTGCTCCTTCCCTTTCTTCTCGAATCCTTCCGGTTGCTGCATGTAGATCTCTTCTTCGAGGTCACCGTGAAGGAATGCCGTCTTCACGTCCATCTGTTCTACCTCGAGGTCCATGCTTGCCGTTATGCTCAGCACCGTCCGGATGGAGGTCATCTTCACTACCGGGGCAAATATCTCGTCGAAGTCCACGCCCTTCTTCTGCTGGAACCCCTTCACCACGATCCTGGCTTTGTATCTCGGGGGGTTTCCGGCATCTCCCGGTTTCAGCTTGAACACCCACTTGTTTCGAAGTGCCCGCTTTCCTTTCGGCAACTCCACAAGTTCATATGTGTGGTTCTCATGCAGGGAATCCATCTCCTCCTGCATGGCACTTAACCACCTGCGGCTATGGGTGTCAAGCTTTGCTTCTTCAAAACTCTCCGGCTCCCCCTCGTCGGTTAGCAGCACGTGCTCTGGTTCCGGAAATCTCCGGGGAGCCCTTCTCTCTCTTAGAGGATATCTCTGTTCCGGAGCTTCGGTAACCGGCTCCTCCGTTTCCTCTTCATCCGAATCCATTTCGGGATCGGGGCCGGTTCCGGTATCAGTTTCATCTTCCTCGGCCGGTTCTGTTTCTTCACCGTCTTCGGCCGGATCCTCGAGTGCTAACCGGTCCCTTGCCGGTCGGGACTGCTCCTCGTAGAGTTGATCCTCACCGGTCGACTTGGAGCTCTTCATTTTCTTCTTCG
Source organism: Azolla caroliniana (assembly GCF_043228905.1). Lineage (NCBI taxonomy): Eukaryota > Viridiplantae > Streptophyta > Polypodiopsida > Salviniales > Salviniaceae > Azolla > Azolla caroliniana. The sequence goes on from NW_028230448.1 coordinate 14,029,242, forward strand.
ACTCCCAGTCGGCGAGTGGCTTGTCCTCCATGAAGATGATATCACGACTCCGGAATATCTTTTTGTCGACCGGGTCCCATACTCGGTAGCCGAACTCGTCATCGCCGTAACCGAGGAATATGCATGGCCGGGTCTTTGGATCTAGCTTCCGGTCCTTTGCCACATGCACATATGCGAGACACCCGAACACCTTCAGATGCCGGTAGGATACTTCCCTACCGGTCCACACTCTCTGCGGCGTGTCTCCGTCCAAAGGTACTGAGGGTGATCTGTTTATCACGTATGTCACCGTCGACATTGCCTCAGCCCAAAACCCCTTGGGTAATTTCGCATGCGCCAGCATACTCCGGACCCTCTCCATTATGGTCCGGTTCATCCTCTCGGCCAGCCCGTTCAGTTCCGGCGTCTTCGACACAGTAAACTCGAGCGGATTCCCTTCGAGCGACAGTACTCCTCGAACTGCCCCCGGTATTCCCCTCCGTTATCCGCTCGTATCGCTTTCAGCTTCTTGCCGGATTCCCTTTCCACTCTCGCGTGGAGTTCTTTGAAGACGCACAACACTTGGTCCTTTGTCTTCAACGGTGCCGTCCACAGCTTCCGGCTGTGGTCATCAATGAATGTCACGAAGTACTGGGCTCCGCCATGTGACTTCGTTTCTACTTGACACACGTCAGTGTGCACCAACTCCAATGGTGCGCTACGTCTCGTCGGTGGCCTTGAGTGGAAGGAGGTTTGGTTCTGCTTACCGGCCAGGCAATCGGTGCACTTCTCCAGGTGCACATGCTTCACTGGGATAAGGTTGTCTTCTGCAAGCCTCTTCATCCCCTTCTCACTCATGTGGCACAGTCTCTTGTGCCACAGCTCACCGGCACTGTCGGCTGCCACGTTCAACTCCTCCGGACACAACCAGGCATTCATAAGGTACAGTGTGTTGACCTTCCGGGCCCGAGCCACTATCAGGCTCCCCTTGCTGAACTTCATTACGCAGTTCCGGATGCTACCTGTGTAGCCTTCATCGTCTAGCCTCCCGGCCGAAATCAGGTTCAATCGAACCTCCGGAACGTGTCGGACATCCTTCAGCAACATTTTGCATCCGGTCGAGGTTGTCAACCACACGTCTCCTATGCCGGCAATCCGGCACGTACCTTCATTTCCCATCCGAACACAGCCATGCTCACCGGCTGTGTAGGATGAGAAGTATCTTCTTTCCGGGGTCAGGTGGAACGACGCTCCGGAATCGACCACCCAGGTAGTCTCATCGCCGGCAATGTTTAGTTCACCTTCTTCGGTGATGAGCATGATCTCCTCTTCACTTGCCGCGAGTGCCGTCGTTCCTTTCCGGTCCTGCCCTCGCCGATCCGAACCATTCCGGTTCGTGGCTCCCCGGTAAGCACCGTTCCGTTCCAAAGACTTCTTCGAATCGGTGTCGTCGGCTCCGTTGTCTTTTCGGTAATGCCGACAATTCTTTCGGAAGTGCCCCGGCTTCCCACAGTGGAAGCATGCGGGCCTTCCTCTTGACTGCGACCGGGTCCCCGACTTCTCCCGTCTTTGCGGACTCCGGTTCCGTTGTCTTCCCCGATCCGATTCGGTAAGCAGCATCTTCGGATCGGAGGCCGGTTCTTTATCTCTCCGACGCGCTTCTTCGTTCAAAATGCTTGTCTTTACCGTTTGTAGGGACAAGTTATCTTCGGTGCAGGAGGTGCTGAGAGTCACCACCAAGTTCTCCCAGCTTTCCGGCAATGTACACATCAGCATGATGGCTTGCATTGCATCCTCCAACGGGAACTTGATCGCCACAAGCTGGTTCACGAATCCCATGAACGTGCTTACGTGTTCCACCATACTCTCGCCGTCCCGGTACTTGAGGTTCACTATCTTCCTCATCAGGGAGGTCCGGTTCAACGCATTCTTCCTCTCATAGAGGCCCGACAGCTTCTGCCACATCTCATATGCGTTGGTGTCGTTCGCCACATGTTGTAGAACGCTCACGTCGACGTATTGCCGAATGGTTGCAACGGCTTTCCGGTTCAGAAGCCTCCATTCCGTCTCAAGTACCCCCTTGGGTATTTCCGACCTGTCGATCGGTTCATACAGGTCCCGAACGATGAGCAGATCCTCCATCTTTATCTTCCAGTCGGCGTAGTTCTGCGCATTCAGCACCATCATCCCCGGCTGCCCGCTGCTGCCGCCTTCCATTTTCTGCACTGCAGTCGCTCTGATACCAGATTGTTAGGATTTGACGCTTTCAAAACCTTCGTCTCTCGGCCACAACCGAGGAAACACGAGTCAATGCAGAAGTAAATCAAAAACACAGAGAGAGACTCGAATGCACAGGGTTTAGCGTGGAAAACCCTAGACGGGAAAAACCACGGGAGTGCAAGACTCCAACTATCGCTATACGCAGGGAATGTACAATGGCGAGCTGCAAGGCGACGACCTTGAGCTCGCTGTCCTCGCCACAGGCGGCGGTATTACACAGAGGCGTCAACCTCTTCCTTTCTCTCTCTCTCACTCTCTCTCTCGGCTGCTCTCACTTCGCTCCCTCTAAATGGAAAACAGAAAAATGAGCAACAACACCAAAACTGTTTGCCCTAAGTCATATTTATACACATATGACTTTCGGGCTATTTACAAATATAGCCTAGAGGGCCCTTGGCAAACATATTCACAAATATGTCCCCGCATCCGGATCTCTCTCCGGGTACATTCGTCATCCGGCTCCGTAGCCGGGGTCTTCATCATCCGGCTCCGTAGCCGGGGTCTTCATCAACTTCCTCTCTCTCTTTCCCTCTCATATACGCACACATATACATCACATAATCTTCCGTTGCTTAATCACATACGTGATCAACTACTTGCATAATTAGACATTAATTAACCCTTAGTTAATTACCTAATTATTAACATGGTATTAGAGCGTGTGGTTTAGCATTTCCACTAACCCCACCCAACTCATAGTGATTGTGTGTTCGATACACCAATGACAAATCCGGCTATCCACTACTGTAGTACCGTTGTGTAGCACGTGTACGTGACCGACGGAAGAAAAGCCAAAAAGGAAGACTCAAAATCAACATGAACACACAAATGGGTAGCTCGCTCCCTAGTGAAAAGCTAGACCGGAGCAATTTTTCATCTTGGGAGTACAAGATGAACCAATACCTAGTACGCCAAGGGTATTGGAGCTACATCAACGGTGTACTCGAAAACAAACCTGGCATCACAAACGCCAACTACCCAACATGGGAGCAAGGAGAAAGTCGGGTAATGTATTGTTTGGAAACATGTGTCCATGATCACATGCTTAGCCACATTCAAGACGTCGAAACGCTTAAAGAAGTGTGGGAGAACTTAAAGAAAACCTTCGTTGCCAACACGACCGCCTGCAACCTTCAACTCCGACAAGATGAAGAGCATTTGTGACTCACTTAACTCTATCAACATAAACATTGAAGAGGACGAAATGGTGAAGTGTGCTTGGGCAGCTTCACACAACGATTCGATCCGATAAGGATGGCAATCTTGGCAAGAGAAAATCCTCCTTCATTCTTTGACTTCAATCAATCTTATTGGTTAAAGAAAACCACATCCAAACCAAGAGTAAGACGTCGAAAGGACAAATGTTCTTCTCGAATTCAGATGGTGGCCGAGGACGAGGTCGCGACAGTAGAAGATATTGATTCGGCCGTCTCAGAAAGGGAACTCGAACCTTCGACAAGAAGACGGAAGACATCGAGGAATCTTCGGAAGAAGGGGGAGCTTCCATGCCGGACAAGGTCGGCAAACCATGCCACTTACCTACAACTATTGTGGGAAGATCAGCCATCACGAAGAGGAGTGCCGAAAGAAGAGAAGTGATTCAACTTCCACAAGCCGACAACTAAAAAACTACGCCACTAACTTCGAATACAACGACTGTGGTGGATTTTTCGTCATGTGACATAAGGCTAACTCTATGTCAGCATCCGACTCCACGAACACCTCTAATTCGGAAGATGTGTGGTTCGTCGACTTCGATGCCTCAAATCATATGACGTCACACCAAGCATGGTTTCGTGACTTAATAACATCGGATCGGCCCGTCTACATAGAGACAGGAGACGACACCACACATCCCATTCGACACATTGACAACGTCCTATTTGACAAAAACAACAAAAATAATTGCATCAAGAATGTCTTGTACATTCCTATAATAACAAAGAATTTGGACTCAGTCGGCCAAATCGGGGAGCAAGGCATGCAAGTTCGTTTCAACAATGAAGGATGCTTCATAGAAAAGAATGGTCGACTCATAGCTAGAGGAAGAAAAGAAGGTCGAATATTTATTCTCGATTTGGACGAGGTAAAATCAGCCATGTATGCCAAAGGTTTCAAAACCGAGATGAACATCGAGTTGTGTCACAAGAAAATCGGCCACATCAATCTCCAATGGCTTCGAGCGATCCAATCAAAGGGAGTCGTCATCGGACTTCCGACATTTGAGTCGAAATGAGTCGACCAAGTGTGTGAAGCATGTCAACTCGGCAAGAACATCGACTCTGATTCCCAAAGGAAAGAGCTACGTAAGCAACGGCCTCCTTGACGTAATCCACTCGGATGTATGGGGACCAACTCAAAAGCCGATCATCAAAGGATGCCAGTACTACGTCACCTTCATCGACAACTACTCCTGCTACACATGGATCTTCCCGATAAAGAAGAAGAGTGAAGTGCTCTCCCACTTCCAAAAGCTCAAGAGTCAAGTGGAGAAAGAAACAGGTTGGCATATTCGATGTCTACGATCGGATGGAGGAAAGGAGTACTTCTCCAATGAATTCATCTCCTACCTCCAAGGTGCAGGCATCTGGACAGAATTCTCATGCTGACACACACCCCAATAAAATGGAGTAGCTAAAAGAAAGAATCGGCACATACTCAAGGTAGCACGCACCATGTTGCATGAGAAGCACATGCCGAATTTCTATTGGGCCGAAGTGGCATCCACAACCGTCTATCTCATGAATCGGTGCACCACTAATGGAACACATTAGCTAACTGCAAATGAGATCTTTGTTGGAAGGACGCCAATCCTTTCGCACCTCAAAGTGTTCGGAAGTATTGCGTATGTCACATCCCGAACGAAAAACAATAGAAGCTCGACGTGAAGTCGGAGAAATGCATCCTCGTAGGATACTCATCCGAGCAAAAGGGATACAAGTGCTTCAACCCTTCAACCGGGCGGTTCGGGTAAGTCGGGACGTCGTTTTCGACGAATCAGTATCATGGTATGAGCCCAATTCAGCTCCATCTGAATCGACTGAGGAAGAGTTGGACGTCAACTCGGATGACGATGTTTGGCCAAGTCCTTTACCAAAGGACAGTCCAAGCTCTACCGAGCTAAGTGGACCAGACGAGCCTTCATGCATTCCAAGTACGTCTCGACCAGCGGCCGGATCGGACAAAGGCAAAGGTAAGATGCCCGAGTATGAAGTTGACCACCCCAACAAAAGTGATTCGGATGTGTCTGCTCGCTCACTAGACAATGAATTTGGAGTACCCATTATGCGGACACCAAGAGTCCCCCTAGAGTAAAAAAGGCACTCACATCGACAAACGAAAAACTCTAACGCTCATCTCGACAGAAGAACCCAATCACTCGGTTCGGCTACAATGAGTATATGACCCATCATTATGCCTTCACGATGAAGGTCACAGTTGAACAAGAGCCTGAAAGCTTTACGAAAACGCCTTGTAACCCCCGATGGATGGAAGCCATGCATGAAGAGATGCAAGCACTCGGCCTTCGACCCTTTAACACCATAAGCCTTCATCACAAGCTTGAGGGGGAGGAACCGAAATTACTCCGCAAAGGTAGAAGAAAACCGAAAGTCGAACGCCGAAAGCAAAACGGGCCATCAGACGCCTTATACTTCAGCTTGAGGGGGCGTGTTTAGATATGAACCTCAACTAAGTTTAACCATTTAGTTAACCACGTTACTTAGTAGTTACCTAAATAGAATCTAGTTAGTGTATTGACCTTAAAGCCTTACATAGGACCTTGTACTTAAGTGGGATATATTCTAGATCCTCCACTCCCAAGTACATTTAATATAGGACTTACATCCTTGTACCTATATTCTCCTCACACATGTGCACCCTTGCACATGAGATCTATATATACCTCATTGTGGGTATTTTTGTAACTTGATGCTAATTAATATAGAGAAAGGTCTTTAACTACACTTTTGTTAATCATCCCCCATTTTATCGTATTGTTCATAAGTGTAACTTCCTCTCTCTCTTTCCCTCTCACATACGCACACACGTCACATAATCTTCCGTTGCTTAATCACATACATGATCAACTACTTGCACAATAGACACTAATTAACCCTTAGTTAATTACTAATTATTAGCACCATTAATATTCTTTGTGACACCAACACAACATCCTTGACTGTTACCAAACCTAATATAGTCATCTAATTCAATTGAAGGTTAAGATTTGTTTACCTTCCCACCTCAACAACCTTGATGTCACCAAAATATTCATTTGTAATGAATTGGCACATCCCTTTTTCTTGTGGAGGATGCCAATCCACAAAATCCAATACGCTTTTCCAATATGTGAACAAATGATTAATTATCAGAGACCCTACACATTTGACGCCCCTTTCAGAATAATGACATTCCACTAATTCGCTTCACCTGTCATGTTTCACGCTTAATTCCTTTCTTCTCTATAAAGTATGCCACTATTTTTGTCCACGGTTGTACACCCTCAAACATAAATCGAATGAAAGTAAATCGATGAGCCACCATATACTCATATAAATTCTATTGCAAATAAAATTGAGTATTATTGCAAAACACATGAATACACGATATTGAGCAGAAAAAGAGAATTTGTCACCTATGTTGCCTCAACATACCAAATTCAAAACAACATGTCAATTTGGAATGCCTTGCATATGAGGATATCAGGCAAGATTTTCAGAAATTTCTATAATGTTGTACTGGCTTTGAGGAAATAAGGACTGAACCATCACTGACAACATTAGACATGCTCTTTGCTTGTGCATTGAACCAAAGAACCAAACTTTGGCATATCTGATGAAATAAAATTTCGCAACTAGCTTTCTTTCTCTTTCAGCTTTTACATTTACCTTTTGTTCTACCATTTTAAAATCGCCCACCTATATTGTTCAGGAGAGTGTTTTGTGATGATGTCACAGTGGTGCACTGTGGAAGTTAATATCATCATCATTAATGCTTCCATTAGCTATGTTCCCATTAACAATCATCGCAAAAATGCGGCTTAACGGTTTAAACTGTTTCATGGTTTAAAAAATTGTTTTTAAACAATCTTTTCATTTTTGTGCCTTATTCTCACATTTTAGGAAAATCTCTAAATTTTAAATAATAAAAATTTTGAAATTTTGACCTAAGTTGAAAACCGAAACTGAACCACAAAATTGTGGTTTTAGCGGTTTAATGGCTTAACAATTTGAAAAAAAAATTATTGGTTCGCTTTGACAGTTTCCTGGTACATTTCGGTTTAGTTCAGGTTTCAAAAATTTTAAATAGTTCGGTTTGGACCCTCTCAAACTGAACCGTTGCCAATTATTAGTTCCCATGTTAAGATCATCATCATCTATGTAAAAAATAAGATGTGGAAGCTCGTAGACAGACACAATTGGTTGAACCGGACAATTCGTATCCAACAGTTAGACATTTAGGTAAACACAAAGATGGAATTAGAATTAGAATTCGAATTTTTATCGTCCATAAAGAGGCCAATTTTGACATATGGGACCAGAGTATACATGTGTTCTTGATATGTGTCTCCTCCTAAGAAGGGGTATTCATTTACATTGAAGCACAAAGTCTATATGTATGAATAAAGCATATAAATATGAGCTCAACCTTCTAGGTGGTGTCTTAAGTATGGCACTTAAGTTATCACTCCCTCTTAGTATGTCAACATATCTTGAATGAATTGCACTATATGTCGAGCATGTGAAGAGCAAGTGACATGCATCCTCTACCATGCCTTCATTGCATACTTTACATGTCTTCAAATTTGTTACATTTTGATACCATGATGCAACTTCAATACCTAACTTGTGAGATCGAGTGCGAAGCTGTATAAGGGTAGATGAACAAACGAATTTTTGGATGTCAGCCTTACAAGAAAAACGGAAGCACATTGATAATGCAAAGAAGTATGTTGGACAACAAGATGCCTCATGGTGGGGCGCGTTCTTTAGTGATCAACAAGAAATTCTTGATAATTGTGTCGTTGATAGTTGGACCTTGCAAATGCCCTTTACGTGGTCTATACAACAATCTCGTGATTCTCAATCTCCACCTCCTACACCTAATGTGAACCTTGATAGTTTGCTCTATCCACAACAAAGAGACATTTATGTGGGACGAAGGATGACAAAAGCAGTTGAAGCCATGTGGCAAGGAAACTTGCAAGAACTGAAGGTTGGGCTGTTAATTGCTACACCTGCTGATGACAATAAACTAGGGCATCAATTTTGGATTGGTAAAGTTTTGGACATGGTGATGCATGAAAACCAAAATCAAATCCAGTCTATAAAGGTGCATTGGTACAACACTAGATACAAAAATGCAGTTACAAGCAAGTATGCATTAGAGATGATTGAATGACCAAGGTTAAGAGGAAATAGAAGAAACATTCGTAACACATCATCCCTGGAAGTAAATGATAGACATAATAAGGAGTAATTGCTAGTTCTACAAGGAGTCTCAGATCGGAGGCGAACAAGATCTTCAACACATAATTTAGAGTCACGCCATTTGGTTTTAGATGAAGATTGTGTTGATTGGTACATTTTTGGCATCAAGATGTTTAAAACACTCTTAAATGTATTATTTTTGGCATCAAGATGTAACAAATTTAAGCTTGTAAGTACTTGAATGAGATAAAGACTAATTCTTTTGAAATCTATCGCACCTTATATTGTTATTTGTCACAAAAACCATTAGCTGTCATTTTTCCAAAAAAATACATAATGTAACTTTTCATATTTGCCAAATTTTTGTGAATTTTCAATTTTACAAAATGGTGAAAATTTAAGCTTTTTGATCGGATTTTTAGAAAATATGCAATACTAGTATCAATGTGTTTTGTGAAAACGTTATAAAAACCTCAAAATCAAATGGAATATTCCTTATCCTTCCATTTGTGTGGGATCCTTCCACTTATGAATATGAACGTGATAAATAAATGTGTATTTCCAATTCAATAATTTATATTATCATTTGTGGTTACCTACTATACTAATGTTGAGAGGGTAGGCGGGGGCGACCTATAAGTGAATGCAATCCTCATTGTTTTTAGTAGTTTGTTTTCCTAAGAATCTTGTACTTTTTTTTGCGAAATGGTTATATTATTAATTGTTAATAATTAGGTAATTAACTATTGGTTAATTAGTATCTAATTATGTAAGTAGTTAATCACGTATGTGATTAAGCAACGGAAGACTACATGATATGTGTGTGGATGTGTGCGTGTGTGTGTGTGAGAGAGAGAGAGAGAGAGAGGAAATTATACTTATGAACAATTACACAATGGGGGATGATTAACAAGAGTGTAGCTTAAGAACTATATCTTGTATTAAAAGACATTGAGTTACAAAAATACCCACAATGTGGTATATATACATCTCATGTGCAAGGGTGCACATGTGAGAAGAGAATATAGGTACATGGGTGTAAGTCCTATATTAAATGAACTTAGTAGTGAGGGATCTAGAATGTATCCCCACTCAAGTATAAGAACAAAATCCTATTTAAGACTTTATAGTCAACACACTAACTAGATTCTATTTGTGTAACTAATAAGTTACATGATTGACAAAATGATTAAACCTAGTTGAGCTTGATATCTCAACATTAATAAACTTGTAACTATTAACTACCTATATTGTAATTGTAATTAAGACTAGAGAAGATTGTACTTACACGAGCTCGCTTATGTTCTAAAAGAAGCAAGATCTCCAAGTCCGTCTTCCTTCACCACCTTGTCCCGAACTCTCATTGTAGACCTTCGATGATTAGGTTCTTATGATTCTATCTTGATCCCTACATTAGGAAACAAGGGCATTGAGTATTTGTAGGCCTAATACTATAAAATTGATAACATGTCACAAGAAGCTACACTTACTTCCAATGAGTCTCCATTCGAGGGAGATATGACTCCAGGAGGTCATTTAACCTTTTTTTGGACAAACCACCTCCAAGATGAATAACATCAAGGTTCTCATCAAGAAAACATTCAGCTCTAAGAGAACCAACACATGATCATGTAGAAATTGGTGGTGTGTTTGTCGATTGACCATGTTGTAGGTTTGAGGTTGTGCTACAAGTTTATTGATTACAACTTCTAGGATGCCTCAGGTAAGTCCTAACCATAAAAAACAAGAAAAATCATGATACTATAGTTATCTAGGATATAACCAAAGTCAAGAAATACAAACCTTTGATCATTTGCGTCATGTTGACTTGATATGGTGGAACCATTAACTTGAGCCCTATTACATTTCACATGTAAATAGGATGGACAAGCAAGATTAAGAATGAGGAGACTTGTTTTAGGCCGAGAATGTTTAGATTAAACAAGAAGAACTGTTTTCAGGTTAGGGTGTACAACGGTTGGAGCAGACAATTAGAATGTGGTAGCAACCCTAACCACTAAGTAAGTAATGAAGATTGAAAGAACGATAGGAGGGTTGAAGCTCCCGGTGATGGCGAGTCGAGTGGGCTGCCAAGACCACAATTACCACTAATGACTACGATACCACAAATCGGGGTAGAGTTCTTAGGCCACATCGTCCTCCCTTCGAACAACCAGTTTACAAGCTTGTTGATCCTCTCCTTGAAGCCTCGAGACACTAAGCGCAAAAGACAAAGAAGAGCACCCGAAACACCAAAACGCAGAAGGAGAAGAAGATGATGCCCTAAACGCCAAAACGAACTAGAAGAGCAAAATGCGCCCTCTTCCCCTGTTACGGGCATGACCATATAATATCATGTAGTGAGAATGTACCATAGTATTCTATACACGTGGATAAAGTGTGAGGGTTAAACGAGAGTGTAAAGAAGGGGAGGATTACTTTTAATCCTCGGCATTGCGACAACCCATTAGGCCAAGTGTGAACTTGCCTAGGGGCCTTAGGTCTGGCTATAAATATGAGGCCTAGCTACCCTCATTTCATGATCTCTTGACTACGTCGAGACGTGTCCTTGTGGTGGGTCAACTCTTGTAGCGAGTGCGCCACCGACGCCATGACGGTGGTATGGGACGCGGATCGAGGCTCGAGTCCGTCTTGATCCCTTCGCTCGGGGGTGGTCGGGTGGATCGGCACCCTCTTTTGTGTCGCTCCTTTCTTATAATCTATCTTTGTTATCCTTATCATATGCTTACTTTAGATCTAAGGTATCATATGTTACGAGCATGACCATATAATATCCCGAGTGTGCTTAGACAACTTTATAATCAACTAATGTCATCTCACATCGAAGTGAGTGTAAACTAAGTTGTATGGAAGCAATGGTTTCGATGGTTGACCATGGGATAGGCTCTAATTTGTATCAACGTGGGCGGTTTTCCATATTAGAGCCTATAAAATGCCATAGCCTTTTATATTTAAACTTCAACGAAGGTCCATTTGCGCATGAGAAAACGTGAGCAAGGTTTTAGCTTTAACTTTAGAGGAGTTTTAGGAAGAGCTTTTTTGCAAATCAACTACTCTAACTTCAACAAGTCATCGAGTTTAATGTTCACAAAGCAATAACTCATTGATTTATAGAATGAGGAGTTGTCGTTATGTTGACATTTTGATGACTCACAACAATGAAATGGAATCATCCCCATCTTGGTGGAATTTCAATGACTCATCAAAATGACATGGAGTTGTCTCTAATTTGTGTGATCTTCGATGGATCATCAACAAGTAATTAAGTGTAGTCACCACTACTCATCAATGACTCTCCTTTCATGATGTTGTAACCATCATCAACGGTTGTGTAAGATCTTTGGAAGAAGAAAGGAGGTTATGGGGTGAGCATGAAAAGAAGCACACAGTGCAAATGAAGGGGGGACTTGTGTAGGATGGGAATATTAGGACTTCTAGGTAAGGTCCAATTTAACTTCTGTCTAAAACACTAGCTCGTTTTTGAAAATTAACTTAAAATTTCCACATTTGAACTAAATTTACAAATTTGGCTTATGATATAAATCTAATTTGGGGATATCATTAGATTTCATGAAAACTCCTACATTGGGATAGATTGAGCATAATATTTCAAGAAAGTCTGCCATGGGATTTTCTCCTCAAGCTGATAATAATTTACAGACAGAAGCAAGAGGGCATTTAAATGAGTTTGCCTCCTTTGCACTTCTGATCATAAAAAATACGTATACTGATCATAAAAAATATGTATAGTCAAGCGAATTATTCGATGGAATTAGGCATCTTTCATCAAAAGAGAAAACATCGTCCTCATTGCCCAAAGAAGACTGGGCACACACATTAGCTAACACAACATATGCTGCAGTGCACTCTTGAGGCAATACCACTCGATTTCAAGAAAATCCTTACATTGGGATAGATTGACCATAATATTTCAAGACAATCTCTGCCATGAAGTCATGACCCTGTCTTATAAGGGAGGATTTTCTCCTTGAGCTGACAGTTTACAAACAGTGGCAACAGGCCATTTCAATAAGCTTTCCTCTGCATTACTGATCACAAAAATGTGTATACTCAGGAAAATTGTCGGTTTGAAGTTGCCATCTTTCATTATAAGAGGAAACAACCTCTTCATTTCCCAAAGAAGAATAGGCACATGCATTCGCTAACACAACATATGCTGCAGTGCACTCTTGATCTATCTCCAAAAGGTGCTCAGCAGCTCGTCTTCCTCGTTCCATATCACCATATGTCTTTGATGCACTGAGCAATGCCATCCAATCAACAACACCAGGCTGACCAGGCAATTGCTTCAAGAAATCCTCGGCCTCTTCTAGACGCCCTACCCTAGTCAACAGATCAATCATGCATGCATAGTGACTAGGCTTTAACATTATCTTTTTCACCTGACTCATCCTTTTAATAAATATAAGGGCTTTCTCCACTGACCCTACGCGGCTACATGCTGAGAGAATACTTACAAAACTGACCTCATTTGGCTCAATACCCTCACCCTCCATTAGTTCAAACATTTCTAGAGCCTTATCAATGCAGCCATGATGAGCATATGCTGCAACCATAGTGGTCCAAGAGATAATGTCACGAGTTGGCAAGCTATCAAATGTTTTCCATGCATTGTCTATGCTCCCACATTTACTATACATATTCACAAGAGCATTGCCCACAACATCATCAAGCTCGAAGTCACTATTCTCAATAATAGCATGGATCACTTTGCCTACATTGAGGTCTGCAAGCCCTGAGCAAGCAGATAAAACCCCTAGATAGCTAACCTTGTCAGGTCCGACACCCTCTAGCTGCATCTGCTGAAGCAGGTGGAATGCCTCATTTCCATGCAAATGTTGAGCATGGGCAGCAATCATGGCATTAAATGAAAACAAATCACGCTCCAACACTTTTTCAAACACTTTCTGTGCATTCACAAGATTCCCACACTTACCATACATGTTGATAAGAGCATTATCCAGAATGATATCTGACTCAATGTTATTCTGTATCATACTTGCATGAATATTCTCGCCATCTTGGAGCATGTCTGAAGTAGAGCATGAAGCAACAACAAGGCTCAAGGTAAACTTATCAGGCTTCACTGCACTTGACAGCATCTTGTAGAACAGATTCACCACCTCTTGGCTGTTCCCAGATTGGGCATATGCAGCTATCATGGATGTCCATGTAACAACATTGTGATGCTGAAATTTGTCAAAAACTCCTTTAGCATCAATCACATTGCCACATTTTCCATACATCATAATAAGTGCATTCATCACTTCCATGTCCATCTCAAACCCATTTTCAGCTACTGTCATGTGGATCAACCTACCTTGATCTATCAAATCCTCACCTACGCATATGGAGAGAATGTTCAAGAAGCTGACTTTGTCTGCCTTTACACTGCTCAATACCATTTGTTGAAACAATTTAAAAGCTGTACCAATGTTGCTGCTATTTATGTGAAATGATATTAATGCATTCCATGAGATAGTGTTTCTCTCATGCATACTCTCAAATACCATTTGTGCATTTATCAGCGATCCACATTTTCCATACATTGTAAGCAAGGAGTTTCCCAGGACAACATCATACTGAAGACCACGTTCTACTATTTTTGCATGGATATTCTGGCCTAGCTGTAAAGATAATGGATGAGTGCATGCGGAAAGAATGCTGATAAATGTGATTGTATCTGGATTTACGCTTTGTTCAATCATTGACTGGAAGACCTCAAAGGCATTGTCACAAAGTTTATATCCAACATAAGCTACAATCATTGAAGTCCACGAAACTACATCTTGAGAAACCATCCTGTAGAATGTCTTCTCTGCGCTCTCCAAACTGCCACATTTACTGTACATGTTCAGAAGAGCATTTCCCAGTTCCACATCTAAGTCATATCCAACATTGATTATGCACACATGGATTTCCTGACCTTTTAAGAGAAATCCATGGTTTGTGCATGCATTCAAGATTGTAATTAACGTTATTTTGTTAAGCTCAACCCTCTTTTCTTGCATGTGGTCAAATAGGCAAAAAGCCTGACTAGAATATCCATGTTGTGCAAACATCGCAATCATAGTGGTCCAGTTCGATACATCTGGATGTGTTCTCCAAAATATGTTATTTGCATCGTCCAAGCATCCACAAATTCCATACAAGCTCAAAAGAGCATTTACTATGGCATGTTGAGAATCCAATCCACACTCTATAATGAATACATGTATATACATTCCTCCCAAAAGGGATGTAATGGATGTGCATGCTGATAGAATATTGATGAAAGTGACCACATTTGGCATCACATCAGACTGAAGCATACCCCGAAACATTCCAAGGGCATCTTCTCCTCGCCTGTTTTGGGCATATGCTACAACCATGGCTGTCCAAGAAACTACATCCCGAACTTTCATCTCATCAAAAACAGTGTGAGCATTTTCAATGGCTCCACACTTTGCATACATATTGATAAGAGCATTCTTCACAATAACATCCAGCTCAAACCCACATTCAATAAGATAAGCATGTGTTTGTGTACCCTCAACAAGGGATCCGAGGTTAGCACATACTGTTAGAATAGATGAAAAGGTGACCTTATTGGGTCTGATACCCAGTGATAGCATTTGTTCATAGAGTGAGAGAGCTTGGACGGATTCATCATGTCTAGCATAAACTGAAATCATGGATGTCCAAGAAACCACATTACTGCGGTAGTCGACAATTGCATAAAATGCATGAAGAGCATCCTCAACCAAGTCGAAATCTCCATACATAGTGATGAGATAGTTGGCTATAAAGAGATCTGTCTCCAAGCCTATTTTTATAAGGTGAGCATGGATTTCTTGGCCTAGTGTTAGAGCTTTGAAGGTTCCACATGCTTTCAGAAATTGAATTAGGGTTTTCAGATCTGAGGGCAAAGTTTGCCAATCGAATACGAGCTTCCTTAAGTGGTCTCTGGACAAAGCTTGATGACCACATTCTATCAGAGAAGGTGGGGGACAGATCCTCTGGAAACCTTTTCAACGTAACTCTCTCTCTCTCTCTCTCTCTCTCTCTCTCTCTCTCTCTCTCTCTCTCATTTCTTTTCTTTTCATGTTATTTACTTTTATATTTACTGCGTAATATTTATTTTATTTTGATTTGTTCAAAGACGAGACAACAATTAAGATGTAATCTCTTATTTGGTCTTATAGGCCATTTTGGCCTCTTAAAAGACGTTAATATATCTTTCTCTCTCTCTCTCTCTCTCTCTCTCTCTCTCTCTCTCTCTCTCTCTCTCTCTCTCTCTCTCATGACATGGGACAAATGTGGAGGCTCACGCTTCACACATTATATTACACATGTTGCACCTAACTACAAAACCATATTCTTCGCGGAACAGAGAAACCGTACACATCAATACATGTTAGAGCCCATCCCGTTATCTGCCATTCAAACCATTGCTTCCATGTGACTTACCTCACATGCATTACAATGTGAGACGGGGCGTTGGGGCACAAGTGATGAGAGTGGCCGGCTATGCACACTTTGCCCTAAACAAGTTCTAGAGTTTGAGTATCACACTTTGATACAATGCTCTACCTTTGATCATATTCGACCATGCTTTCCACATCTCTTCGACCAAGGCCAATCCTTGCACGAATTTCTCACAGCCACAATGTGCACTCTTGATTGCAACACTCATTGGTAAAGTTCTTGAACATCAAGAGTCGCTACTCACTTTCACGTGTATCACGTGAAATGTAATATTTTTGGTCTCATAGGTCATATTTGACCACCGAAGACGATAATATAATCTATCTATCTATCTATCTATCTCCCTTATTTACTTTTATATTTATGTAGTATTTATTTTATTTTGATTTGTTCTCAAAGACGAGACAACACTTAAAAGACATTAATATATTTTTCTCTCTTTGGGATATCAGAACCAGAATTCTTCTTGGGAGGCATTATTTCGATCAATGACATGTATCCAACATCTTTGGGAGCTCCCTAAAGGTACTCAAGGTTGTGACTTATGTCATCAAGACAACTAGCTGAACATGGAAACGTTCGTAGTTGGTAAGCTTAAATGCAGAATGGTTCAAGTCACCTGACATAACCATAAATGCACTTCCCACATTCCATATAGCTTGGACTCTCCTCATCTAAACATGAACAAAGTGGAAAAGAATAGAGTGATCCGAACTGATATTATTAACTTGGAAAACAAGATAACATGGAACAACCCTAAAATATCACTTGGTGCAAAGATGGCGTTTTACATATCAGGCCATCTTATATGGACATACATCTATCCTATGCTCTGCACAGTGTGATAGGGCAATTGCAAACTTCATCACATTAGTTAGAGATTGAGGTAGGGAAATATGCACGAATATCTCGAGAAGAAAGATTTTTCCAATTGTCTCATTAAGGAGTGGAATCCGAAGAACATTATGTTTGTCACTGTAGAGTCTTTTTGTAAAATAAGAGAGAGATACCATTGCCTCTTTGAAAAAAGCTTTGGTCCACTACGCAAGGTAATGGAATATGAGGACCAACGATGCCTAGGACTTTTCTTGTCAACTTTCTTTAATCCTATCACTCCTACTAATGCTACAACTCAATCAAGGGCTACACAAATGGGCTCCCTACCAAGACATTATAAAGGGTTTACAATAAATCGGACAATAGCAATTTGTCATACATGTATGCCCAGCCCCAAGGACCACAATCTCATCACCCTTGTCATCGACAAATAAAGGCCATTATCTCTTGCCATCGCGGGTGCTTCCCTCGCTTCAAAGACCTCTCCATTTTGGATCGATTCTTTTGAAGACAAAATTACAATATATCTGACTTGAGAATCTTACATGTGCCAAACGAGATTCTTTAATTTCTTTTTATCTTATTAATTTTATGCATTTATTTTATTTTGAATTGTTATTCAGAAAGACAAAACACTTAAGATGTAATCTCTTATTTGGTCTTATATATATATGCATGAAGGTGTGGCTCCTATGGTTAAGAAAATTGAAACACCATGCACTACATGTATCGATATTGATGATGTCAATAAGGGAATAAAGAAGATGGCGAGTGGGAAAGCAGCAGATGCAACCTACGTCTCAAGTGAGCTTTTAAATTGGACAATGCCACATACTCGTCATTGGATAATGACAATTATAGAGCAAGATATAAACAAGGATTTCCAAATGATTGGCTTATGAATTGGATTAAACCAATATTTAAAGCTGGAGATAAGAATCAAGTATCAAATTATCGTACAATAATGGTGAGCTCAACTATTGCTAAATTATATAGCACTATTATGGAGCAAAAGATAAGCACATGGGCTGAAAGTACAAAAGTGCACTTGCGCAAGCAGGATTTAGACCAAAACACTCCATTGTGGATCATTTGGTCACATTGAGAGTAATCATGGAAGAGGGTCGACTACAAGGAAAAACACTTTATTGTTGTTTTGTTGATTTTAAGAAAGCTTTTGATACCGTACCACAAAGTGAGCTTTGGAATAGAATGGTAGAGATTGGCATGCCATTAGAGTACCGAGTTATTGTTTCACGCCTATATGAACAAGTTAAATGCCAACTAAAAATGGATAGTGGATTCTCAAAGCACTTTTTAAGTAACATGGGGGTCAAGCAAGGATGTCCACTATCACCAACACTCTTTAGCTTATGTATTGATAAATTAGAAGAATTGGTAAATAAGGTTGCAAGAGAAGAAGGATTGAATGCCTCCAAATTGATGCAACATGTTATCTTATTGCTTCTACATGCAGATGATGTGGTACTCTTCTCATATAATGTTGATAGTATGCAAAATTTACTTGGGGTATTAAGAGAATTTTGCCATAGTAGTGGACTAGCAATGAATGTGGAGAAAACAAAAATGATGGTAGTGCAAACCATCCAGCCTCATCATTACCCTATGCTCACATATAGAGGTAAACATATACAATTTGTTCGAAGCTTTAAATATCTTGGTATTGATGTACCCGCCACAAATAAATGGAGTGCATGCTTTGGTTCTAGGCTCCAAGCCAATTGGAAATCGTATTACCTTTTGAAGAACCAATGCAACCAAAGTGATACTTGTGGATGGGAAGTAAAATTAATGTTGTTCAATGCCATGGTCACTCAAGTATTGCTTTATAACGTAGAAGTATGGGGTGGCACCATCTCTCTTAATGCATGGAATGAGATTGAGAAAATTCAAAAGTTGTTTTTAAGGAGGCAATTAGGAGTTAAATGCACTACCTCTTACCAAGTTATGCTCTTGGAAACGGGTGTTCCACCCATATAACTATTGGCACTCCAAAGAGTATATAAATACATTACAAAAGTCAAGAATATGCCGAATCATCGATTACCACATCTTGCTTAGAATGTTGGATGTAAGCTACAAAAGAATCATAAAAGTAAGATTCTCTCATCTGGTTGGCTTGTTGACATAAGGAAATGGTTTAGAAGATGGGGTGTGGATAATCTTTTAGAGCTTTCGGGCAATGCTATGCAGTATGTAATGATTGAGGAAAGGTTGGTGGAATCATTAAGGATCAAGTGGGAGGATGTTAAGAGGACAAAGCTAGAATACTACATTGCAAATGTCAACCCTGATATGTTGGTCTCAATATAAAGCAAGAATGTCTATTGATCGTATCCAACCTTCTTATCTCATTACCAATATGAGTAGTAATGCTCGTAGAGCCCTTACACTACTTCGCACTTGATCTCACAAGTTAGGTATTGAAGTTGCATCATGGTATCAAAATGTAACTAATTTGAAGACATGCAAAGTATGCAATGAAGGCATGGTAGAGGATGAATATCACTTGCTCTTCACATGCTCGACATATAATGCAATTCGTTCAAGATATGTTGACATACTAAGAGGGAGTGATAACATAAGTGCCATACTTAAGACACCACCGAGAAGGTTGAGCTCGTATGTGTATGCTTTATTCACACATAGAGACTTTGTGCTTCAATGTATGAATACCCCTTCTTAGGAAGAAGACACATATCAAGAACATATGCATACTCTAGTCCCATAGGTCAAAATTGGCCTCTTTATGGACGATAAAAATTCTAATTCTAATTCTAATTCTTTGTAGAATTCATTGTTGTTAGGAAGCAAATAATCTAATGCATACGACGCGCTTTCCATTACTCTACCTATTGAATATACAAAGTCTATTTCGTGCCACATATCTCAAGGATGCAAGAAGATGCACAAATGTATAGTCGTTCTTCTAGAGATGAAAAAGATCCAAACCAATTTGGGAAGTTAATCCTACAAATATGCAATAATATCAGAATGCTTATTGCAAATGGTGTATCCATATGGCCCAACAATAATGGTTTTAGAAAACAGTGTGACTGACTATATGCTAGTTTCGAAAGGTATTTTGGATCGTATAGATAAAGGACTAGAATCAAATAATAGGACTTTATGTATTGACCTCAAATGTATGTATAGGTCTGATTATGAGAAGGCCATTAAAGATAATAAACAACCGCACTTGAGCATGAACCTTAAGCGAGCGCCCATGTATTCCGAGATAGTTGAAGATATGTTACAAATGACAACGATGCAACATGGTGCCACACTTGAATGCAAATGGGAAGCTTTCAAGAAAATCATTTTCTTATACACAAACAAATCCTTTTCTATCAAGCACACATCTTGGAAATGCATCAAGAAATGTAGTTCATAGAAAAAATGGTTTGATAAAGAATTTCATGAAGCTCGAAAATGTCTTATTATTTTGGATGTAGTCAAGGATAAAGAAAATTATAAAAAGCATTTGCATGAGTACGAAAGGCTTATTCTATCATGTGACATTCTCGCACTTTGATACAATGCTCTGCCTTTGATCATATTCAACTATGCTTTCCACACATCTTCAACCAAAACTAATCCTTGCACAAATTTCTCTCACAACCACAATGTGCACTCTCGATTGCAACATTCAAAGGTAAAGTTCTCGACATCGAAAGTCACTACTCACTTTCACATGTATTATGAGAAATGTAATATTTTTGGTTTCATAGGTTATATTTGACCTCCAAAGATAATAATAGAATCTATCTATCTGTTTATCTATCTATCTATCTCCCTCTCCCTAACTTAAAAATAATGATGAATGAGAAGATTAGTGTTTCATACCTATGTTTGTGTTGTTTTGGGAGCATGAAAGTGCAATCAATCTGTAGTAGGGTGGGTTTGGAATGATTCATGAGGGCACACACACATTTTTAAATTAAATTACACACAAGTTTCATAACCTCGTGTAATCTCCCATGTGTTGTTACAATGTGCACTCGGACAAAATTACAAGGTCAAGAGAAAACATGCAAAACATTTGTGATGACATATGCAATTTTGCTTTAAGGAATGCCAAAAACTTTTCTATACATACATCCCCCACTTAGGTAGAGCAACGTCTAAGTATAGCTTGTCATGATCAAAGACCTTTTAGTGTGGTTGGTCACGCTTCAAGACATTGTGAATATGGTTTGTGAATATTGAGTACCTTTTGTATGGCATGTGAAGATTGAATTTCTCTTTGTACAACAATATATACCTTTTCATCTAAGATTTTTCAGATAATTATCTAAGCTATTGTTACCATTTCACCCTCATCTACTAAGCAATTCAAGTCACGATATAGATACAAGTCACATGACCCTAGATATTTCAAGGATGTAACATGTTTAATTTTGAACTACATATGTGGAATGTTGATTCCAAGAAAGCAAAATTCAGGTCACTCAAAGTCAACATTGATGTGTAAATGTGTGTGCGTGTGTTACTCGTGCAAGACCACAAGAGACTTGAATCGAGGAAGGTGAGATGCCATTGGAGAGGTACTTGCTATAGCATCTCCTAGTCCTTCATGTGTTGTTTGCCCTTTTGCAAACTCCGCTTGCATTGTGGAATCCCTCTCGTGGGGTTGTCTTCGTGGATTTTCCTTCACAGAATCCCTTCATGGATTGCCCTTCGTAGAAAACATTCGTGTTTTGGCTTCGTGTAATGGCTTCCTAGAATGCAGTTCAAGGAAAGGTTTTGTGTAGTTCCTTCATGTAATGGCTTCATGGAATGCCTTTTGTGGAAAGGAGGCAAGTTTGTGGAATCCCTTCGTGGATTGAAGAGGGACTCATGTAATGGAGCCCACTCGTGGCTTCGAAGGGACACTCATGCAATGGTGGCCTGCTTATGGATTCGATGAGGCACTTGTGTAAAGGAGGGCCACTCGTGGATTCAAAGAAGCGCTCGTGCAATGGAGGTCCGCTCATGGATTCCACAAGGCGCTCGTGCAATGGAGGCCCACATGTGGACTCGATGAGTTGCTCCTACAATGAGACCTTGCTCATGGATTCGAAGAGGTGCTCGTATAATGAGACTCCACTCGTGTAATGGAGTCCCGCTTGTGGATCTGGCCCCTTTTGCACTCTCTCTTGACAATGCCATGAATAAACCTCACTCATGGCCGCTCAACATAGTACATGATGAGAACTAAGATTAAGACTAACTTTTTTTTTCTTTACAAAATATTTAGATTGACAACACATGAGTGTTCAATTACAGAAAGAAACACTTCTACATAGGGTAAACAATGACAAGATAGCAAGAGGAAAGGAGAATAATCGAGCAAGAAGGTCTTCGAGTTCAGTGACCCAAGCTCTTGATTAATGGCCATATGCCTTTTGTCAATGTAACTTTCCACAACTCTCTTATTCAAACCTCCCTTTTTTTGGTACCTTCCTTCTCCGTCTCTTGCACCCCTCTCCCACAACCCTCAACCCCCTTCCTAATTGAAGCTTAGTAGAAGGAGAAGAAGATGACCCGAAACCCTGAACACACCCCTCAAAGAAGAAGTTGGAGAGTGTCATCTTATTTCTGTTTTCTATTTTTTTTTCTTCCATTGAGTGAGTGAGACTTGGTTGTGGCCGAGCACTATTCCACACAAACTGGTATCAGAGCATGGAAGATTCATTCGGCGGCATGTTCAAGCTCACCAGCTCTAACTACTCCGTGTGGAAGTCAAAGATGTGGCCCAATTTCCCTCTTGCATTCAACACCGAGAAATCCTAAAATAACCCTAAAATCGTGAGGAAGAAGAAAAACCTCAATGACAAACCCTGAAATGACTGCAAATAAGTTTTCACCTCCGTTAATAGTTAGAGAAATGGTCCACCTACCACAATAAATGCCCAGTTACACCTCTTTCATTTAGATGTAAAAGGGATAGATTCCTCCCATTCATGCAACCACCAAGATTCAAACTCTCTAACTTCCCAAAACATTGTATAGCCTTAACCATTTGGCTATTCACTTTTTATTATTTTATTCTTCTTATCATATATACAGATATTTACAATGTCTGCCTTGACAAGGGATCCGAGGTCAGCATAAGAATGGGTGAAATACCCAGTGATATGATTTGTTCATAGATTGAGAGGGGTCTTGCATAGACTGAAATCAAGGATGTCCAAGGGACCACATTTCCGTGTAGCCGAGAATTGCATAAAATGTACAAAGAGCATCCTCGACCAAGTCGAAGTCTCCATGCATAGTGATGAGATAGTTGGCTATGAAGGGATCTGTCTCCAAGCCAATCTTTATAAGGTGCGCATTACATTCTTTCAGGAATTGCATTAAGGTTTTCAGACCTGAGAGCAAAGTTTTGCTGATCGAATATGGGCGTAGTTAAGTGGACACTGGACAAAGCTTGATGACCACATCCTGTCAGAGATGGTGGGGGACGGATCCAATGGAAGGCTTTTCAACGCAAGGATCTCTCACTCCCTCTCTCTCTGAATTAAAAAGAATGATGAATGAGAAGATTAGGGTTTCGTACCTGGGTTGTGTGTTGTTTTGGGAGCAGGGAAGCGCATTCGATTTGCCGCAGGGTGAGATTAGGGATGATCCACGAGGCTAATATGCCCCCTGAAAATGATTAAATTACAGACCACATTTTCCGAAGCCCCCCAAAGAACGTGTTAGAACCCCCATCTTAACGTTAAACCTCTCGTCCGTCCAACATACATTGTTGTCTGCTCGAGCCTCGGACAAAGCGATGCAACTGTCGAGCGAGAAAACATGTAAAAAGGCTTGTGATGACTGACATATGTGATTCTGTTGCTGGAATGCCGAAGACTTTCCCAGGGTGTACGTCGCCCGCCTGGGTAGACCATCATCTGGGTCTGGCTCGTCACAATCAAGACATTTTAGTAGGGTTGATCACACTTCAAGACATTGCGAGTATGGCTTGTGGATATCAATTTTCAAGTACCATTTTGTACGGTTTTGTGAAGATTGAATATCTCTTGCTATAGGTTCGTTGTCAACAATGTATACCTTTTCGTCCAAGAATTGTCGGATAATTAATTAAGTTATGACTTCAATCTATTAAGCACTTCAAGTTGTGATACAGATATGAACCGCATGACCTTAGATATTTGATGGATGCAACATGTTTAATTCTCCATCGTATACATGGAAAGTCGATGCCAAGAACGCAAATTTCCAGGTTAGTGAAAATCAACGTCCTAACTTGCATATGGCCCTAATGTCATAGGCGTGCCATCTTTAAGCATCAACATAGCTCCACTTTGAATCACATAGACTTGAATCTGACATCTAATTGTTTTGACTAGTAATATTCATTATTATTTGAATCACAATTATTTGTGTGTACACATACATAAATACATATATATACATGCGCGCGCGCGCACACACACACACACACACACACACAAAAGGATACTTTCTTTTAGGTGTGGTTTATGTTACTTGTTGGAACTTTGAAAATGATAATCACACTCACCTCTCATCACCGTATGAGCTAAGAGTTTTTGTTCTTTAAGTGATTCATTCATCTTTTCCCTTAGACCATGGATGTCCATGAAAAAAATGAGAATGTCTCTGGAAAATAATTAAAATATTAATGTAAGTCACATGATGTTAAAACTCAATGTAAAAATAAGTCTAACCTTCTTTTAAACAACCCTTTGTTATATAACACATGGCAACATAGACCCTTGAGATTGGCGGTAAGAAAAGGGATATATAAGAGAAAAGGATTAGTTGGGTGAAAGTTGGATAAAAAAATGAGTGGAGGGTCCTTTAATGTAGGGCTTGACTTAAAAGTGGTTCATTTGCTATAGACCTCCAGCCCCAATTAACACCCTGAAGTGATAAGACGACAATTAACACCATTAACTCAAGGGTTTGACCCCTAACAATAATTAATATGCAATGAATAAATTTCGCAAGCATTTCATTCGCATTGCCATAGATGTAGCCCAATCATCGATCTACCATGAATATGAAAAGGCAATTTTTAAGTAATTTTCTTGTTCAATCCAGAAACTCAACAAGCATAAAAATGTCCCAAGACAGCCTAATAAATTAATGAGAAAGATTCTTGGATTATATCTTATCCCATACATCATGTAGCGCCCACCTCTCGTTGGGTGACCCCACGTATCTACCTGAACAAGATTATCAAACAATGTTCGCTGCACTACAGGTTGGCAGATTTGTGCCAAGATATTCTGCATACATCTCGAATTGTCAAATTGTACACATGTATGATGGATCAAACTTTACAATAAACTTCCATCAAACTTTACAATAAATTTCCACCGGTACACAGAGGGCCTTTGGGCCAATGGCAGATGTTTATATTAAGACATTGAGAATAACTGCATCATAGTACTCAACTTTATTCCATGAGGTATTTATCACTACCATGAGTTTCACAATTCAGTGAGAATTTTCTAGATATCAGATGACCATATAATCATCAATCAACACAATTCGAGGTCATTCACCACATACATACACTCTTCATATGATTGTCCAAATGTAGGAAAAATTCCATTAAACAACTTTGCCAATTTTCCTCGAGTGCTTTTTAAGTGCAATGGTGTCCCCAAAGTACGGCATTGTGTTATTTAATGTTCATTTGTCAGTTCTGTTGAAAATAAGAGACTTAGAGACAACTTTGTACCAGCTTTTTCTTCATATCAAAGCTGGCATCAAAATCTATCTTTTACCAAAGATGAGTTTGACACGGGAAACAATAGATCTTTATGAGGCACCTAACTGGTATATAGCTTTTCTATTTGACCCACATACTTGGCCTCCACTTTGCACACCTTAATGGAGGTGAAAGCTGGTTATCATAATAGTAGAGCATTGGTGATTCTTCCAATTTCAGTTATTTTACATCTTTTTCATGGGACTTTGGAAGTGCACTACATTTGTCTGTAGGCTTTCCAAACACCAAAATTTGTCTGATAGATTCTTTCAGTAGTACAACTTTCTTGAACATGACTCCTATGTCCTCTCCATCAGGTACAGCAACTTATGGTGCACACTCTGAAATCTATGATTTTAAAATTAAGAGTCCATGATACATAACTGAACAATGTACAGGATGTATAACCTTCCTCGTATTCAGGTTTACAATATAGTCGGTATGATGGAAAGCTTTATACTATATACTTGTTCCACACAGAAATTAGCAGGATCCTGCTCGTACTGAGATGACTTACTCACAGTATCCCAGTACATAATGCAAAATTTGGATAGAATCCTGTTAAATTTTATTCTTCATGCATCTCCAAGGCTTGTTTCATTACCTACAAATACTCATCACCACCAGTCTTGAGAGGTGATTTGCAGTAAAACATATATCCTCTTCAGAGGTTTCACAAAAATCTGTTCAGCATACTGGAATTCTTCCTGGTCAAAGTTTCATCTTGAATGCTAGCTTTTTCTGGTTTTGCATCCATAACCGCAGCATTTAATGTCATGGAATTTACCACTTTGTATAGCTGCACATTATCCATGAATATTTCAGCAAGCACATTCCTGAGAGTTATCTCACTCTGTGAATCCACATCTTGCACTCCCCCCTTGCTGGTACTTGTGACAAACCCATTTGCCAAGTCCTCCTTTCCAAAAGATCTATAGATTGCCTTATCTTCTTCCTTTTCCTCTGCGAGAAGCTGAGCCTGAATAAAGCAACCAAAGAAATCGATAAACAAGACATGGATAAATGGCATGGATATTTTCAAAGTCAACAGGTTCAAAAGTGCATGGCCATTCATCTAAATTGATTCCAACTCATGAAAAGAGACTAAATCATTGATTACGAACAAGAACCACATGGAGTTGTCACAAAATCTTCCCAACTTCACAACATAGTTGAAGGGCAAGTCAGGAATAGGGGAATGCATGAATTAACCATTCGTGATATAGTTTCTTAACTACAAGCATCATCTAAAAAACAAATAAACAAAATACCTCAGCTGCCAGAAGGCCTATACGACTGTCAGATGTCATCAGAAGATCCATCACATCCTTAACTGCTGGATTTTTTGAAAGAGATTTCTCATCCTGTTTTGCCAAGAACTCAACACTACACTCCTGCAGCCTTTTACGGAGATTTGCAACTTCATGCAAAAACTTTGCTCGACTAATCCTTTGTTGCTCTTGCCTTTGAATTTCACTTTGAATAAGATTCTGAATATTTTTAAAACTCGCATTAGAACATACTTATATAAATCATTATAATTTATATAGACATATTAATAATAATAATAAGTTTCTTGAATTGATAAGACATGGATGTGACTTGATAAAACTTCAAATTTTTTTTCTCTGTGCATGGGCATACATTCTCCTCACCTTAACATATATTTGAAGTTTACCAGAATTAGTAAACGCAAACTGGGAAAGAACCATACTAGAAATGTACTGCTCATAATGGTGATATTGTAGGTTTGAGCCCTATTAAACCTATTTACTTGCCAAAGGACATGAAAAGATGTATAAACCTGACAATTCTTTCAGGAGTGTAAACTATGGAAGTGTAGAGATATTTTGCCCACTAAACTCAGCTCACACTGTAGCACTATGATATGAGATTATTGCACAACCCTGAAGTATGAAAAGAATAGTTGAAGAAGAAAGCCAGAAGTCTATGTGTAGAGACCACTACTTTCATCTTGTTTCGTCATCTTGAAAACTCAAATTAGGAGATTTTTCGAAATCAGTGGCTCATAAACATCTACAGGTCATTTAGAGCAGAATCAGGATGAAAGCTCAAAAGATAGTTTCTTTTAAGAGCATAGGTGCACCCACGATGTTTTTATGTTCCTTGTGACTGATTAATCAGCAAACCCTATAGCACATCTAGCTTAATTTGGATTCCAAGAATATCTACGACACAAATACAGCAATAGTACTGCTTCCACATATAAATAATGAGAAATCATCATTTCAGCTAAATCAATGTAATGTTTGAACTGTGATATTGTTGCACCTGTAACTTAATTTTATCTTTGATGACCATCTCCAGCTCTTCCTTGAGCTCTGGCTGCGATTTCCGCAAAGTCTTAATTTCACGTGCAAGAACTTTCATCTCAGTTTTTGCTTTTGCTTCAATAAGATCCCTGTCCTTTTGAATGTTTTGTAGCTTTTCTTTCAGCTCAAACACTTCAGCCTTTGCCTGCTCTTTTTCCATTTCAGCAACTTTCATCTTCTCTTCAGCTAAGATTTTAGCCTCCTAGCACAATCATAAATGTTCTATCAGCAGCAGAAAATTGGCACATCATACAAAAGAAGGAAAGGAAATGGCATATGTGTGCAGGTAGTATACTTGCTGTTCAAGTGCCTTAGAATTAGCAATATCCAGAGACGCTTTAGCTTCTTCAAGTTCCCATTGTATGTTATTAAAAGCATCTTGCTCCATAGACAATGCTCGTTGCAGCAAATCCTTACTTTTTCTTCTTGTGCTATCGAGCTCACCTTCCAAGTCTCGGACCTAAAATATGAAATGATAACGACTTGCAAAATCAAACTCAAATCACCCTAAATTTGCATCTGAAATATCCTGAATGCAATAGTATAACCTTGGCTGCCAGAAACTCCTTGACAGTGGACTCTTGATTCAAACGGGTTATCAGGTCCTCCATGTCAACTTTTGATGTATTTAACCGTCTCTGCAGATTCACCAATAATCTTCTAACATTGCCCCGTTGATCCAGTGGCATAGACACCTGAACACCCTTTAATATATCTGCGTTAAAACTTTCTAAATTTTGGCTGCTGTTATTATTGAAAATGTCCCATTGAGAGCTTTCTGAAATTCCATCACCAGTGGCTGCAAAAGAGAAATCACTGCCTCTTGCAGAGCTCATCTCACTTCCAATACTCTCAATTGAAGGCCTTCGTCCATGCCAACCCTTCACTTCCTCAGATCTGGAAATTGGATGATCCAAGTTGTGCCCGGCATCACTATTGGTTTCCAACAAATCTGGATCAAGTGACAAATCAAGATCCTTCAAAGAAAATCTTTCATCTATCTCTTCAGGCTTGGCTCCATCCTTCTGAAAATCAAAGCCATGAAATTCATGGCTTGTTCTTTCAGTGCCCAAATTACCCATGTTTTTTGGTATCTCAATACCCGTCACATCATAGCTTGCATCACTTCCTTGTTCAGTTTCAGAAGTAACTGATGCAACTGATGAAATTCCAGATCTAAATTTTGTTCCAACTGAAATGTTTGTAGGGAGCTGAGCTTCTTTAACACTGACCATAGCTGTAAAGAAACAAAAACAATAATTACTATTTGAAATTAAAGCATAGTGAAAAGCACAGAACATCTGACTTTCGCTTTTGATTAACGACATCATAACAACTTTTACAATTATCTGATGAAGCTACAAGGAGTGTCCGTGAGTGGAGACATGCAGGCACAAGAAACCCTCAGCCACATATAATTAAACAGCAAAACTCACTTTGAACTCCCCCTCTATTTTGTGGGGCATAAAGAGAGGAGAGACTGGAGAATATACACATATAACTACATATAGCTTTAGAGGAATGCATCTTCCAGGCTTACAATCAGTATATCAAATCTGAGGGGCATTATGTATGTCCCTGCCCACTCTATTATGAGATCAGAGGAATATATCATTGTCCTTTAAAGAAGGATTTGAGCCTCTCCATAGAATGATGGGATACACTGATCAAAGATGCTTTGCACTCCCAGAAATAAGGAGAGGGCTTTTTGAGGAAGAGATAAAACTCACAGATCCACTAGGCAGAGAAATTTGAGAGATTTCTTCCACAAATATACTCCTGGAAATGTACAAGCAAATGCTGCGGCCAGCCAGAGTGGAGTCACGGTTAGAGAAGCAATAACAGCTAGAATCTTTGCTGTTTGTCACGGTCGTCACCAAGGCCAGTCTAGCAATTTTAGTTCCAATTATCAGGTACCCTGAGCATTGGTTACTCATAATTATATTTCAACCTTTAATAAGTCTATGACGCTAGTGTACATCTATGACGCTATGTACTTAGAGACATGTTAATATATGTTTACATTTTTCTTTGTTTTCTTTTGTTTCTCGCATTAACAAGTCTACGTTTAAAGTACCTGATAGGCCATTGTGGTCTTTTAGAGATGTTAATATGTATGTATATATATATGTATACACACACACACACACACACTTGATGAGGACAACATCAAAGGAGAAAGGAAATCCCAAAAAAGAGTTTGATCTGTTAACAGTAATTTTAACTCTACTTGACAATGAGGCAAAAGAAACCTGGATCCTCCTAATTGCCTGCTTTTCATTCTGCCCATGCATGTATATGAAATAGGATTAAGGTTATTACTATTATACCCGATCTGGGTGATTTAAAAAACACGAAGAGATGAACCACAATCAGGATTCATGAAGGTAATTATAACGAAAAAGGAAGTCTACAATTCATAATAGAGGACAAAATATTTCAAAAGCCCAAGTACCACAAGATTTTCCTACCCAAATACTAGGTAATATCCAGACACCACTTTAATCACCCAAAGTTAAATGAAGATAGCATAAAGACGTAATTTGTGTGCTATAGGACAGTAAGGAATAGATCACTGGGAAATTACGGTGGGCGTCTCAAGGCTTCCTCCTCCCAAGAGATCCATGACCATCAGTAGGTACAACGAGTACGAATCATCAACAGCTCCGTTTGAGTTGAACTAAACTGTGAAACCGCAGCTTAATGGCTTAACCGGCTCAGTTCAGTACCCATATCAGCTCAACAATTTTGTGGTTTATCTGGGCAGCTTCAACAACTTAACAGTTTGGGGGGGGGGGGGGGGGGGGGGCACTAACATATAAATTAAATTGCCGATTGTTAACAATAAACAGAGGTAACTTTTTCATTTAACAAAAACTTGATAAAAATTATTCCATATTCTATACCTGCTATAGCAGCAGCTTCCAATTCAAAAAATGCTGCTACTGATGCACTTCGAGATATATCTATATCAGAAAGCAGTTTTCCTAGCCAATCTATCAAGCCAAGTCTTCTCTGCGAATAACATTCATAATAACATAATTTGACTCTGATATTTTGCTTTACACCTAGACTACAGAATTAAATAAATAGAAAGTCATATTACCTCTTCGAGGGAATTCTCACTTGCTTTCATCCACAATGTAGAGTTTTTTGGTGGCGTCATAGGCAACATTTTCTTTGGGAATGCTCGTTTTAACTAGAAAATAAATTAATTTTAATCATCAAAATAAAGTTTGTTAACTCATTGGGTTGAGTTTCATAAAGTTCCATATGGACTAAAATATAGTTCATATTTCTGCTGATATAGAACATTATGGGAGATCATTGATTTCCCACATGCTTCCATCTCTCCCCAAAACAATTTCAAATCCCCAACTAATTATGACATTAGAAAGGAAACAGATTATCGGAAAATACCGATGCATGGAGCTTTAAAAAATCGCTAAAGCGTCTCAGAACTTTGCGTACTGTGCTTACTCCTTGTGGAGATTGTATCCCAATTTGCACCCTATAAAACTGAATCATAAACAATGTCATATGAAAAGAATGAAATTCTAGCAAATCATGTTAACATCCCTCTCAAATAAATAATGTGGCATGTGGACTAGTGTAAAGGTGTAAAGGTGTAAAACATAGCATTGAAGTATTGCTTCAAATACAAATTACATTCATTATTTTTAGATTTCCTATAGATGAGAATATAATAGCCAAACAGAATCGGATAAAACATGCATACAAAAAAGGTTCAGTATAAGTTACAATAATCTCCCTGAATTGGAAATAACATGATATGGACTTGATATATCGTTAATAGAGACAGCCGACAGCAATTTTCATCCTAGGAAACAAAGCTACCTGCATCCATATATTATTCGGTCTTTTCCGGCACACAAATGCCCCAACATAAATGGTCCAGAAATTTTTGCATCCATAGTAAAATAACAAGCTTCTTATTAAATAGTAAAATAAAAAGCTTTTTTTATACGCAAGTTCTTCTCTGGAACCATATTAAATTTTCATTTTTCCATTTTCAACTTCTATATTTCCTATAAGCAATTTTGTTTGTAATGTAGCATTGCCTTTCTACTTTTTGGTGCAGTTCACTTTAACAACCACACTAAGTTACTATGAATCTTCAATGGAAAGACTGTATGTGACCATAATATGGAGCCTACAGGATTATTTGACCTAAGATCACAGTGCCCCATGAAATCATCAGAACCGAGATGGCAGCATCACTGATACACATCTTAAATACACACAGATTGAGTATTCTTCATACATAATAATTGGGAGCCTCATGAAAGCTCATCATGGAAGGGAACATCTTGCTTGCATGTTTACATGACTTCATGATTTTGAATTGAATCAGCTTAGGGCATCTTCTAGGCATGATTATGACATATGAGGGTGGGTGTCTTTGTTTTAACATCTCTAAGAGGCCACTCAAAAGGTTATATATGAAATTGTTATCCCATCAATAAACTATGAGAACAGACAAAAAGAAGGAACTGATTGAAACTGAAATTGGTGTATTCTAAAACTATTCATCATAGCAAGTGCTAAATGGCGATGCCCAAAATGAAAGGAAAGCATTTTCTATGTTGGTATCTTCTATCTCCTCTTACACTCTTGCTGTACATTCTGTGTTGCTGATATAAGAGATCTTGATCCTCTCTCCATTGGACCTACCTATGTCTCCATTGTCTTCTCACGAGCGCCTTATGCTTTGCACCGTTTAAAGGCCCAATCTTGCTTCACAGACCTTTCGATTTTGGATCAGCCTATGCTGAAAATTTCCTGAAGCAGAAGTTTCAGCTCATCGAACATTAAATGCTAAGCTAACAGGATTCTCTGATACTTTAGGCCATTTTACTCATTCAGTTATATCTAATTTTTTGCTGTTATCAAAGATGAAACAATATTTTAAAATGCAATCTGTTATTTGGTCTCATTGGCCCTTGCGGCCTATTGAAAGATATTAATATATCTTTCTTCTGCTGAACACTTCATCGCATCACATTGATTTGAGAGATTTTTTAATCATAGAGATGTCACAACTTCTGCATGTTGGTTAGACACTAGTCCGCAATCACTGATGCTCCCCTCCTCCAATAACAAGGGAGGAAGAGGTACATTCACCACTAAGAAACCCTATGATGTAGCATGACCAGTTTTGCATTTTGTATCATTCCAACAAGTTTATTATGAAAAGCAGATGTTTTTGTAAGCTAAATTATGTATAGACCTTGAAGATATACAATAGTTTGGGTGTTTTCCTCTTCAAAGATAAGACACAACCAGATTTAAC
This sequence comes from Azolla caroliniana, assembly GCF_043228905.1. NCBI lineage: Eukaryota > Viridiplantae > Streptophyta > Polypodiopsida > Salviniales > Salviniaceae > Azolla > Azolla caroliniana. The sequence goes on from NW_028230448.1 coordinate 14,062,677, forward strand.
ATACATATCTCCCATTCTTGCATTCAGATTTCCCATAATGAGCACCTTCTCCCAGTCCAATAATGGTGGTATCTTCGCATGGCACTTGTTTTCCCTATAAGGTGGATAACTCACGTGGAAATTGGAATGTAGCATCATGCAAAGAGGTCATCTTTATATATAGTTTTTCTTACAGTATATATTGACTCTGCAAACAACTTTCAGAACATTTCTCCACATTGTCCAAAAATTCTATACTCTTTTGGCCATCAGATTCTCCACTGTAGAAATTTAAGTAACATTCAGAGTAAAGAAACGAGCGTGGAATTTCAGAGACCAATTAATGTATAGATCCAATTAGAACAATACCGTACAATCTGATATAGAAATTCAGATGAAATAAATGTTTTGTTTTTTAAGTCCCACTCTACACCATCTGTTTGTCAGATGGCCCACTGCAGAATTTCTAGCAGCAGATCTGACAAATGAATATATGTGTTCAAAACCCAACACTTAAAGAAATCAATTCAAATAGGTATTCGTTCAAGTATGAGATCATGACTTAATGGACTAGGTCATTATTATCATCATATATACATGGCTATTGAAGCTATATATGTCAAGCTTAACAGTTATCATTAGAGGACCAAACTCAGGACCTATGAACTCCTCACCATCACAAACACATCATATTCATGCAGTAAATTCATTAAAATGACCTATTGTCCTCACATTATACATGAAAACTTGAAATTTGAAGCTATGATGCCAAACTCGAATAGTTATTCATTAAAACATGGAGTGATTCCATTATCATCATCACACACACAAAATTTGAAGTTGTACTGCCAAATGAAAACAGATACACAGTAAAGTGTGAAATTATGAAATATGGCCCGATCATCAGCAGAAGCAACGTCAACATCAACGTCATCATCATCAAATCATCACATATACATGAAATTTGAAGCCTCAATAGAGAAGTTTAAAAGAATGGAATTGTAACCAACCACAATGGGACTGGCAAGATTGGAAGAATCTGTAGCCTTAGCATCGGAGAGAGTAGTCCAAGAAGGGATCATAACACAGTAGCTCCATCCCGTCCGCGGATCATGAGGCCAAACAGAGTGTGGTCCAATCTATAGGGGATGAAAAAAGAACACGAAACATATAAAAAAAAAAGGAAAAGTTCAATCGATCTGGTTACCAGGATCGTGCGTGGAAACCGAAGGCATCAAAAGAAGAAGAACGAAGGGAGAGGGGGGTGAGATGGAGGGAGACTTACCCAACGCGATGGAGGAGGGCTATAGTCCATGCCGAGAGGGAGAGGAGAGGCTCCATCGTGGCGATGGCGGGGCGAGCTTCTGCTCGCCATATCCAGCAAACAGCACGCGGAAGTGGATCTCAGCAAACAGCGAAGATGTCTTCCTTTCCTTTATTTTCTTTCTTCTTTCTGTTTTTTTCTTTTTTCTTTATATATTTATTTATTTATTTATTTTTGTGTGTGTGTACAATTTTTTAACCTTTGCACAAAGAAGAAGAAGATTTATTTACTTTACCCGAGTCAAGAGTGGGAGTCGGAATATTGTGTGAGACCCTGGAGTCGGGGGGTCGGGGGTCGGAATTGGAGTCAGTGGCCTGCGTGAGTCGGGAGTCAGAATTTTAGTCGGAGTCACACGTGAGTCGAGAATCAGAGTTCGAGTCGGAGTCGGAATCACGCGTTTGTCAGAAGTCAAAATTTTGAGTCAGAGTCGTGCATGAGATGGAGTGGGGGTCTAGTCACGAGGGAGATGGAGAGGGGGTTTGGGGGGGGTGGAAGAGTTTGAGTCATGCGGGAGGGGGATTGGAGGAGGTTTAGTCTCGGCTTCACTTCAATGACCACCTTCATCATTGCCACTCCCTTTGCCCTTGTCTCCAGGAAGACGTCGAACTACTTGTCTGCAAGCATCTTGTGGTATGTCACCGAGCTATATTTCGTAGTTCAAATGAGTACTTCCCCTGTTCCAAGTCGAACTATTGTTGATCGACGCACCTCTGTTTGAAAAGAATTTTGCGTTTATGCATCACTATTCTTCATGTAGTACAAACAATTCCTCGATTGAGTGAGACTCTATTGGGGATTGTCGATTCATGTAACTCGATTTAGGAATAATATTTGGTCATATGGCATTATTCCCAAAGATGTTGTGCGATACAACCCAGTCCTCCATTGGGCCCCACGGATTTCAATAATCATCTATCCAATTAGCGAGTTCAAGAAATTTTTTGCGTTATATGCTTATTCATCAATTTTTTTCTTACTAAAAATATACTCTTGATTCCACAATATTGTGGATCATGTAGATGTTGTGTAACCTTGGTTTCTTCAACCAATCAAGTGTTAACTGATTCATGTCCTTTAAGCAATCCCTTTATGTCATCCATAATTTGTTGATATGGCTACTTCACATTCTCTCAACTAGTCAAAATTTTAGGGATTGTCTAAGCACGATGCATTGCATTCTTTGTGATTTTGGATGAAGCATCAAGTAGAGATTGATGTTTCCTAGACTATGAAAATATTCCAACTATGAGAAAAATAATGGTTGAATTTTGGGTAATGCATGAAGTAGCTTTACAATTAGCAATGATCCCCAAGGTGTTCTTATAAGCATGGAATGCATAACTATTATGTATAGTATGTGTTTGTGAGCATATGTGGTGGTATCCTATGGTCATTAGTACGATGGAGGGAGGCAATGACATCCACAACTTGCATTAGGTGTCCTTGAGCATATCATGCATCATTGTAAAGAATCGTGGTATGATTATGTGCAACGGAATATGTTAGAGATGTGTGTTTGTGTGTGTGTTTGAGAATAGGAGAGGAGAGAGGCACAAGATAGATAGAATAAACAATAGAAAAATACTCAAGAAGATGTATATTACAAAGGAGATTAACCGGCATATACAAAGTAGGAAGAGAGTGTTTTATATAGTCTCTCTCTCTCTTCATTAACTACCGAAGCTCATGAGTCATGGGGAATGTGCAAACTCATTAGTTATGTGTCATAGAATATGATTCTATGACACATAGTTAATGTATAAAGAGTAGTGGTGTGACTTTTGACTTTTGAGTGTTCATACACTCTTACGGGTGTGTTCACGCACTAGGCTAGGTTGACCTTGATTCTCAACACACCCCCTCAAGCTCAACTTTGGTCGGCTTGTCCGCTTTGGCTGGTACCCGGTTCGGACAATATCCATTTCTCTCTTGTTTGGTGTCCGCTTCAACTGATACCCGATTCAAACGTACTCCCCCTCAAGCTTGGCAAGTCAAGGATCATCAATCCCAGGTCTAACATGAATTGTTGAAGCTTGTCGGCTCCTAGGGCTTTGGTGAAGATGTCGGTTGTCTGAAGATTCATGATGATGTGTTGAAGGTCGACATCCCCAGCCTGGACACGCTCTCGAATGAAGTGATAGTGCACTTCGATATGCCTCGTGCGTGCGTGGAACATCGGGTTCCGAGCCAGATGAATATTGTTCATGTTGTCGCAGTAGAGGGGAATCCGATCTTTGATGGGAATGCCCATATCCTTAAATATCCTCATGAGTCATACGACTTCACATGTGGCCACCATCACGCCCCTATATTCGACCTCTGTGCTCGAAAGAGCGACAATTGGTTGCTTCTTGCTACTCCAAGAGATGGCTCCGTTGCCGAGGGAGAAAACAAAACTGGAGGTTGATCGTAGATCAGCTTTATAGTCGGCCCAGTTGGCATTTGTGTACCCTTCGAGTTGAGTTGGCGTGGACAATTATAGAGAATACCATAGTCCATCGTTCCACTCACGTATTGTAGCACTCGCTTAGCACAATCCAAATGGATATCTCGTGGAGTTTGCATGAATTGGCTAAGGAAGCCGGCCGGATAGCGGTCAGGTCGAGTGATCGTGAGGTAGATGAGACTCCCAATCAGTTGTCGATATTGAGTCGGCTCACACTCTCGATCAAGAGGGGTTGCCACAAATTTGCACTCAATCATCCCAAACTTGTATAACAAGTTGAGGATGTAGTGTTGTTGAGATATCATAATGCCGGTTGGAGTTCGAATTACCTCGATGCCAAGGAAGTAATGAAGCTCTTTCATGTCCGTCATCTCGAATTTGTTGGAGATGAGGGACTTGACCTTGTTAATGTTGACTAGATGCTCACCTCCAATGACCAGATCATCCATGTATAGGATGATGACATTTAGACTTTCGGAATCGCTTCTTACATAGACGGAATTGTTGGATTTTGACATTAGGAAGCCGATTCGATGAAGATATTGTGTTATCTTTGACCCATGGAATTCTATTTGGCCCTTACGACACTTCAGGCATAATCGATTATACCAACTCGGAGTTTGTCGGCTACATAGACAGTTGAAAGTTGACAACCGTATATTGCTTTAAACTCGGCAATGGAGCAATCTCGTGGAAGTTGAAACTTTAGGAGTGCATTGCCACGTCAACGATCGAGGCCGAATATGTCGCCACTTCCAATGGGGCGAAAGAGGCCTTATGGCTTGGTCAGCTCGCACGTTTCGACAAGTTGATTTTGACTTGGCTCAAGTTGTCTACAATGACAGTCAAGGTGTTGTCGCTCTGTCAAAAAATCCGGTTCAGCACAACGCCTCGAAGCACATCAATGTGAGATACCAATTTTTTCGGGACTGCGCCATTTCAGGGAATATCGGCCTCAAGAAGATACCTACATCCGATAACACCCATTAGGGAGGAGTGTCAAATACGGGTCTCTAATGGATGTATTCACATTGTCCCATTGGACACATTAGATTTAGGTTATTTTTATAAATAGTGGAAATGGTAGTTGCTCTATGTCAGTTAGTATTCAAACTGACTTTTGTAACCTAATATGAAGGTGGTTCATTTCTTTGGTTATTACGGCCATTTTCGTTTTGTAACTTAGAGATCAAATAATACAATTACATTGTGCTTGTGCAATCACTGGTTTTCGTTTCTCCTTGTAACTCTGTTGATCTTGTCTCATGATTTAGTTGTCTATTGCTCTCAATCTATTTCTGCCTTCTCCCTGATGATCGTTATCACAAAGAGTGTTGAGATATCGTTTCACACCTAGACGACTGCTTACAACAATACTCACTTGAACAAAAGGGTTAAAAATGTTACAATCCATCTACCCGAAAAGTTCGAGTGAGTCAAGATGTCATTTTCGACGAATTAGCATCCTCTCGGCCGTTGAACAATCAAAGCACATCTCGGCTGAGTCCGACGTTGGACAAAGGGAAGGCCAAAATGCCGAAATACGAAGATCCGATCAACAACGAGTCAACTCACTCCCTTAATGGTGAGTTTGAAGGCCTTGATGTCCCGGTTATCCAGACAAATGGAGTTAAGAAAGCCATAGTTGTTGCAAACGAGAAGCTCCGTTGCTCCACCCTAGAGAAAAACCAGGTTAGCCGATTCGGCTATGACGACTATATGGCATACCGTTGTCGAGATATTTCGCAAGTGCGTGTGGAGATGAGGCGGGACCGCGGGGGTCTCGAACCAAAGAGCAAGCGAGGGAGGAGAAAGAGGGAGAACCGGCTACGCAGGACCGGGGGTACACAGGGACACGGCCCTTCAGCACGGAGAACGCGAACAGACACCGACACAGACAGACGCGAACGACTAAATATGTATATTAACAAAATGGCTAACACGACTACAACCCTCGATGGGGCACAGGTTGGTTACAACCGAACAGGCCGGCGAACAGATGCCGATGCCTGTTCGCTTCGACGCACAAACGGGGTAGCAGGTCGGAGGTGCTGCCGGAAGCACTCGGGCGTTCCTCGAAACAGCGCGAGCCTCCTCGGAACCCTGCACAGAAAGCTATGGAGCTCAAGAAGGAAGGAAACAGAGAGAGAAGCGTCCAGAAACGGTCCGACAGCACTTCGTCCTCTCTGCGCGAGATCTCTGCAACAGCTCTTTCCTGCTCCTTATATAGGCCGACGAGCAGGCCGTCATGTCAGCTTTATTCCCTGTCCCTTTTGGACAGGGATCCGCTCCGTTCTTCACGCATCCGCGTAGTTACGCCGCCGATTCGTACAGTTCGCGCGCGTGACCGAAAAGACTGTTCGCGCGGTCTTTGTCTTTACTCGTGTTAGGGCCCGTTCCTGCCGACCATCCTCCTAATTCGATTCTATGTACAACTTGGAGCGTGCGCGCGTGAAGAACCGGTTCCCACGCCTTGGTGCGCCGATTCCGCTTATGGACGGTTTTCTTCACGACATCTGCCCCCACCTAACCGCGCATCCTCCGGTATGCGCCAAGAGAGTTGGGACGGAGAAAACCGGCCCGTCTTCATTCCTCGCCCGTCGGTTCTTCCTCGTTTCCGGATCGTTCGTCACTGCTGACTAGGAGAGCCGGGTCCGGCTCGTCGTCATGTCGCTTCTTGAACGCTTTGATCCGCTTCCCTGCAACCGGTATCGCCACTCTCGTGCCGTCGAGTTCCGCCAGGTGATATGTCCCGTTGCCATTGGCGCTCCGTACCGCGTAAGGCCCAAACCACCTACGTGCGAACTTCCTGGTAGCTCGGTGCTGGTTGTCGAGACTGCTGTCGTAGACGAGCACCCAGTCACCTTCTTCGATCTTCTTCGGTCGGAGCCGGTGCGTTCGGTCGAACCTGGCTTTGTTCTTTGCCCTCGCCACCCGGAGCCTCTCCGTAGCCAGTTCCACGTCCTCCGGTCTCCGCTCGAGTTGTCGTATACGCGCGGCCAACAACTCCTCCCGGCTCATCTCGTCCCTCCAATCGACCGTTGCCCATGAGGAGATTGTCCGTTCCATCGGCATGATCGGCTTCTGTCCGAACATGAGCTCCGTCGGCATGTACCCGGTTACCGAACTGTGCGTGGTCCGGTCTGCCCACAAAGCATAAGGTAGCAACCGCGGCCAGTCACCGACTCGGCCTCCGCATGCCCGGACCAACGCCTTGACGATCGGTCCGTGTCCGCGCTCCACCTTTCCATTCGCCTCCGGATTGTATGCAGTGGTGAGCGAGAGCTTGACTCCCAGCCGGTCGAACAGCTCCGCGGCTTCTTCGGCGTCCAACTCCCCTCGGTCAGCCACGATCTTCCCGACGCACCCGTACCGGCATATCACGTCCTCGATTAGGAACCGGCATACGGCCGCGGTCGTTTTGTTCGGAAGGGCCCGGCCTTCCACCTGGTTCGTCAGATCCTCCCGCGCTAGGACCAGGTACCGCATCTGTCCTACCCCCATTGGCATCGTCACCAGATCTACCATCCATTTGAAGTGGATGGTCGGAGGGTACGTGGGGTGAAGCTCGTCCCGATGTCGGACTATGGAGTGCATCTGACAGCTCTCGCAAGTTGTCACGAACCGATGCACGTCCTGGTACTGCCCCGGCCACCAATACTTCCCCTTCAGTTTCTCAAACGTAGCCCATGTTCCACGGTGTCCAGCCCAAGGGCTGTCGTGGTAGGCCGTCAGCAGCTCCTCCTGTTCTTCCTTCATCGCCACCACCCGGAGCGGAGCGCCGTCCCTCTTCTTCGGGTGCTTCCATAGGTAGCCATCCCGGAGAAAGAACCGGTACGCTTTCTTCCGGATCCGGTTGGCCTCGTCCTTCGTCCATGACGCATCGGGCGTCATCGCCTTCAAAAACCCACCGATCTGCAGCCACTCCCCGTCGTACTTGCTCGCGTCGAAGTCGTTAAGCGCCGGAGTGCTTGTTCCGTCGGTTGTTACATACGCGGTCTCGAAGAAGTCCACGCCGACCTCTTCGTCCTCCGAAACCATGCCGCCCTCGTCATCGAATCTCGCCCTTGAAAGCATGTCGGCCATGGCGTTGTCTTTCCCGGAAATGTGTCGTATTACCGGGTCTAGGGACTTGATGTACGCTATCCACCTGAGCATTGCCAGGTCCGGCGTCGCGCATCCGGAAACCATGCCGAGAATCGGCATGCAATCCGTCTCTATGATTACCTCCGTCCCGATCAGATAGTCCTTGTCGGCCTTCACCGCCGAAACGATACCCCAGAGTTCGCGTTTAACCTGGGCGTATCCTCGCTGCCGTTCGCTGAGGACCTTCGCGCCGAATCGGATCGGAAACCGATTTCCATCCTCGTCTTCTTGGTTGACGACCCACCCGATTCCGGTCGGACTCGTGTCAACCGTCATGTACACTGGGGTGCCCTTCCTGTAGACGGCCTTTCGGAGCGCCGGTGTTGCCGAAAGAGCCTCCTTCAGCTTCCGGACCGACTCCGTGTGCTTGTCTAGCCATTCGAATCTTCGCCCTTTCCTCAATAATCCGTATAGCGGCTCCGCAACGTGGGCGTAATGCGGGATCCATATGTGGTAGAATGCGCATGCCCCCAGGAATCTTCGTACTTCCGTGACCGAGCTGCAGTCGGGCTTCATCGCGGAGATGGCTTCTACCTTTGCCGGAGACGGTTTCCAGCCATATGGCCCACATAAGTGTCCGACCACCATGATTTCCGACTGCCCGAAGGCTGATTTCTCCCCCGAGAAGGTGAGCCTCGCATCCTCTAGCCTTTGCAGCACCTTCTCGCAGTCGTCGATGTGCGCCATCACGAATCGCCGGCATCCGTCCGGCCCGACCGTCTCGTCCTTCTCTTCTACCGGGCATCCCTTGATCGGGATGTCGTCTAGAAACGGCATGGTGATGTCCGGGATGCAGTCCCTCAGCACCTTGTTCATCGCATTCACCATGTGGGCCACCGAGTTGGTCCCTCCTTGCGGCAGCGTACACATCCGCACTAGGCCGAGGGGAGTTCGCATCGTCGTAATGTCTCTGCTTTCCACGGCTAGCTGGAACTGGTCGTACCCTGAGTATAGATCACCGACCGAGTAAATCGACCTTCCGGCGAAGGCCTCCGCGAACTCGTCTATGGTCGGCCCGATCCCTGCGTTCCGAATGGTCACTCTATTGACCGGCTGCAGGTCCTGAATGAAGCGCAATGATCCGTTTTTCTTTGGTACGGTAAACCAGCGGTTTGAATACGGGGCGCTCGACGGCTCGAGAATGCCCATATCAACCTTCTGCTTCAACAGCTCCATCAACTTCGGGATGTGAGCTCTCGGAACCGAAATTGGCTTGAGATTCCACGGTACATGAGGTACCGTGAATATCACCATCGGCTCTACGATCGCCGGGTCCACGCACCCGATTTCCTCCGGCGAGAATGCGAAGGCTTTCCCGTGCCTTCCGAGCATTCTCCGGAACCGGTCTTCCTCCGCCGGCAGTAGGAACCCGCCCCCACCGACCTTCAGCTCGCGGAGCGTCTCGTTGGTGAAGGTGTGTCCTATGCAGGCCCGATCTCGTAAGCTGGGGTCCGCAGCAACCCCTTTAATCCGGGATTCGCTGCCCTCCGGTAAGGGCGCCGCAACTGGCCTCACCTTCCGGTCCACCGTCTTGTACTTGGTGCTCACTCGGGCCGTCCGTTCCGACTCGAGCCCTCGACCGAAGTCCGCGATGACTTCGTACATTTCTTCGGAACATACCGGTATCGTCCGGTCTTCGTTAAGGTCTTCTTCGACTACCTCCCCCAGCATCCCCAAGGTGTCGTCGAAGGAGACTGCCTCCACGGCTCCGTTGATTCCTTCGTCAGGGCCGAGAACTCCGCACGCCCGAAGTCTCCCCTCCGTCTTTGTTTTCTCTCGGCCGGTGATGCCGACCATCGTACATGCTCCGCTGTCGGAGAAGCAAAATTTCCTACCTATTGTACACGGTTTTATCGTACAGATGTGGGGGTTTCCCGGAGCATCCGGACTGTCGCGGCCCCACGCCTTGGCAGTCCTCTCTAAAAATCCTCTCGGTTTTCGGAACCGAGGGAATCGCGGTTACGTTCGTGGTTCGGCCGTACCGTCAGAAACTGGACCGAATGGCGCCCGTCTTGGCTTTTGACCCTTGCGTAGGCCGAACCATTGTCCAGCACTTTGGTCTCCATTCGCGCCGCCGTGATGTACGGCTCTCCCAGAATGACCGGATGCGAAGACGTCTCCTGCACGAAGAAGTGCTGGTCAATCTCGACGTCGCCGATCTTGACTCGCACATTCGGACAGGCCCCGTGCAGTTCCTCGGTGGCGCGCGTTGCTGCCCTTATTTTCCACCCGTGCTTGGTGTTGATCGGCCATTTGCCCTTCTTATAGAAGTCCATGGACATCAAATTGATCTCCGATCCGTGGTCCACCAAAGCTATCACCGGTTCCTGGACATCGCCGATCTTCACCGGGGTTTCCGTGGTCGCTCGGGCCCAGTGTGGTCTCGAATAGTGGCTTTCCGCCCACTCGTCTCCCAGCGCCATGTCGTCTAGGTGCGTCGTCCGCACTTCCACCGGTCTTTCCGGTTCTGTCTCCGTCGACAGCCTCTTCCGTTTCACCAAGTCCACGATGGAGTCGTGGAACTCCTTCTTGGCGATTCCCAGCACCTCTCGTAACGACAGCTCCACCTTGCTGTCGAGGATCCGTTCCTCCAGGACCTTTCGTAAGTCCGTGGTCCTTTCTATCTCCGTCCCCAGACGGTACCCGCCCTTCTGGGGTTTATCTTGCGTACCGGCCCCGCCGGCTTCGTCCCGTCGTGGCCCGGACCGGGTCTCGTATCGTTGTGAGGGCCCGGTCGTCCCGGGTCTCCCCACCCGCTTCTCTTCTACCAGAGCCTCGTAGTTCTGGCAAGCGGCTTCCACGAAGCCCGTCCTTTCCTCGACCGGGTCGCTCCACCCGGTCATCTCCCGTACCCGTTTCTCCGCACGGTCCGATTCCTCCCCTTTAAGCCTTGCACCGGCAAGGCCTTCCAGCATCGTCGGCCAGAATCCGGCTTTGCTTTCCCTTCGGGCCTCGCCGCCCCCGACTCGAATGCCGGCCGACGCCGAGTAGTGGACGGTTTCCGCGTGTCGGGCCGCCGCCTCTTCCATCAGCCTTTTCATACCACCCTTTCCGTCGTTTCGGCTCAGGGCCCTTCGGGTGTCGCTGGCATGCACCCGTCCTTCCCACAGGTACACCACCCTGTTCCTCAGCGCCTCCGCGAAGTCGCCGCAGTCCTTCCGAATGTGGCCGACTTCATCGCACCACATGCACCTGTTTCCTGCCGCCGGCCGTCGGTCACGAGCCGGTTCGCCTCCTTCTCTTCGGGCCTGCGCGATTTGGAGGTCTTTTATCGCCTTCGTCAATTCCTCCAGCGCCGCTCCTCCGGTTGAGCCTCTGACTACGCCGGTCGAAGCCGAACCGGTATCCAACCACTCTCGGGTCTCTTCTTTTCGCACCTGTGGCGCTGGATCGGGCTTCCTTGCTGCGACCGAGCCCGACCCGGTTGCACCGTTATCCGCCCATTCTCGCCGTTTGTCGAAACGGCCACAGACCTTCCTGACAGCCGCCCAGTCCGTAGTGAGCCCGTCTTCGGTTTCCAGCAAGAGGCCCACGTGCTCCCGATCCCGTTCGTCGACCGACTTGACAAACAGCAAGACCCGGCTCGTGTCCAGGATGGTTCGGTCGAGCGCCGAAAGGCGCGCAAAGTTTTCCTCGAACTCCCGGAGGAGCGCCGACGCGTTTCTTCCCTTCCCCGGGGACTCCACCCATTCCATGAACCTTCGCTTCGAAAGCCGGAGCGCGTCGTCCAGCCCGTATTTCTCTAGGAGCCGACCTTCGAACTCCTCCCAGGTACGGCTCTCCGTCCGCACCTCGAGCACCTCCGCATGGATGCTCGGCATCGCCACTCGGGGAAATCCGGCAAGACGCCTTTCTTCCGGAATGTCCCGCATCAGCATCTCCGCACCGTAGGACGCCAAATACTTCGTGGCATCCTTCCCATCGAACCGGCCGATCGTGCCGATGACCGCCTCAATAGCTCTGTCGAGGGCACCGGTGCTCTCGCGCGCGTTTACAATCCGATCCACGGCCGAAGCCATGGCCTCTGCGAGATCCGACCCCCTCATCTTCTGCTCTTCTGCCGCCTCTTTCACGTCGGGTTCACCAAAGATGTCGAGATATTTCGCAAGTGCGTGTGGAGATGAGGCGGGACCGCGGGGGTCTCGAACCAAAGAGCAAGCGAGGGAGGAGAAAGAGGGAGAACCGGCTACGCAGGACCGGGGGTACACAGGGACACGGCCCTTCAGCACGGAGAACGCGAACAGACACCGACACAGACAGACGCGAACGACTAAATATGTATATTAACAAAATGGCTAACACGACTACAACCCTCGATGGGGCACAGGTTGGTTACAACCGAACAGGCCGGCGAACAGATGCCGATGCCTGTTCGCTTCGACGCACAAACGGGGTAGCAGGTCGGAGGTGCTGCCGGAAGCACTCGGGCGTTCCTCGAAACAGCGCGAGCCTCCTCGGAACCCTGCACAGAAAGCTATGGAGCTCAAGAAGGAAGGAAACAGAGAGAGAAGCGTCCAGAAACGGTCCGACAGCACTTCGTCCTCTCTGCGCGAGATCTCTGCAACAGCTCTTTCCTGCTCCTTATATAGGCCGACGAGCAGGCCGTCATGTCAGCTTTATTCCCTGTCCCTTTTGGACAGGGATCCGCTCCGTTCTTCACGCATCCGCGTAGTTACGCCGCCGATTCGTACAGTTCGCGCGCGTGACCGAAAAGACTGTTCGCGCGGTCTTTGTCTTTACTCGTGTTAGGGCCCGTTCCTGCCGACCATCCTCCTAATTCGATTCTATGTACAACTTGGAGCGTGCGCGCGTGAAGAACCGGTTCCCACGCCTTGGTGCGCCGATTCCGCTTATGGACGGTTTTCTTCACGACACCGTTATGCCTTTATGATGATAGGTGACGACGGTCCAAGAATCAGAAACTTTTTCCGAGACAACCAAGGATCAACGATGGATCGAGGGCATGAAGGAAGAAATGCAGGCTCTATGTAAGAATGAGACATGGGATCTCATCCCTCGTTCCCCACATAAGAAAGCGAACAACTGCAGATGGATATATAAAGTGAAATATAATGTTGACGGCTTGGTCAACCGCTAGAAGGCAAGACTCATAGCTAGGGGATACACTCAAACACACAAAGTCGATTATGAGGAGACCTTTGCCCCAGTGGCAAAGATGACGATTGTTCGGACATTCATTGCTCCAATAGTTGCTAAAGGCTGGCACCTCCACCAATTGGATGTAAAGAACGCCTTTCTTCAAGGTGAATTAACAGAGGAGGTCTTCATGATTCAACCACTTGGTTTCGAATAGACCAAGCATCCGACTGCAATCTGCCGACTCAAGAAGCCATTGTACAAACTCAAGCAAGCATTGCGTGCTTGGCACTCGAAGATCACTCAGTATCTTCATCAAATCGGCTTCCGAATGTCGAAATAGGATAATTCCCTCTACATCAGAAGCATGTTTGACAACCCGATTGTCATCATCCTATACGTGGATGATCTAGTCATCGGAGGAAAGAATCTAGCCGATATTAGTAAGGTCAAATCACTCCTATCCGACATATTCAAAATGAAAGACATGCACAAGCTCCATTACTTCCTCAATATAGAAGTAATTAGGACACCAATGGGGATTTTGATCTCTCGGCGGCACTACATCCTCAACTTGCTCTACAAGTTCGGGATGACTGAGTGCAAACATTTGTCCACCCTCCTCGATCAAAACCTTAAGCTCGATGCCGACTCAGGAACCCAAGAGTGTAAGCCGACTCAATATCGTCAACTGATCGACAACTTAATCTATCTAACCATCACACGACCCAACCTTAGTTATCTGATCGGTCTACTTAGTCAATTCATGCAGAAACCTTGGGATGTTCATCTAGATTGCGCTAAGAGAGTACGTGAGTACATCTGTGGGACGATTGATTACGACATCATGTATAAGTTGAACACGATTGTTCAACTCGAAGGGTACTCGGATGCAAAGTGGGCCGGTTATAAGGCTGACAGTGTCACGACACAATGATGTCAAATACGTAGTCAATGAGGATTGAACCTGCAACCTCACATCTACAAAGATGTCATGCTCAACAATTTTGATATGAGCATGCATTTGTATATAATGGTTTAGTATTCTATAGTCTAGCATATAGTACATTTTCAAATTAGAATATTCTAGTCGTTAGTATATTCTAAAAATATTGTACGACATATTCTAGACGAGTATATTCTACAGATATTTCTCAAGTATATTCTAGAGATATTTAATCTTAGAACATGTATAAATACTTGTAACCTCCTTGGTCCCTTTCAAGGGATTCAACACCAATCATTGACACATCAATCTAGTATTCTCGTTTCATTCCATCTTGTCTCCTTCTTCATCTTTGTCTTCATTCTCTTATGTCGTTCCTAGCTTGTCAAGTTCCTCGTAGCCTTGTCATTCGTGCTCCGTCCTAGTCCGCAATTGGTGTGTCCGTTGTCGCGTTGTTACGCGCATGCGTAGAGAACGAGGCGGGACCACGGGGGCCTTAGACCGAGGAATAACCAAATGAGGGGAGGGGAAGGAAACTAACGATGTAATTCATATGCGCACAGACCCACAGAATCATAGGAATTGCAACTAACTACAGAACGTGAGATGGAGATAGAACGAATGTTTATGTATATATAAATCAAGGTGTTACAACCGGCAAGTCGGCGAGTGGTGGGCTCCGACGCCTGCACACACACACACACACACACACACACAACATGAGATGGAGACTTTGCCGAAAGCACTCAGGCGTCCTGTGGAGCAGAGTCAGCCTCCCGAAACCTGCACAGAACAATTATGGAGACGACAGAGGAGAGGAGAAGCGCTCGGTTCCAGTCCGGCAACACTTCGTCCTCCACAAAACGCGATATTTTTTTCCTCACTTCTCCCTCTCTTTTATAGCCCAAGGAGGGAGGCCGTTACCACCCGTTACATCATGTTTATTCCCTGTCCTTTCGGACAGGGATACGCCTCGATTTCCTCCCTACCGAATGCGTACTACCTAGGATTTTGCCTCATGCGACTTGTACCTATCTACGTACTATATAACAAAACTTGTGCCCACGTGTAAGGGCTGATTTACGCACGTTATACCCGGTTTCCGCCCAGGGACGGTTTTCTCCACGACATCTGCCTCCGCCTAACCACGCATCCACCGGTATGTGCCAAAATTAGACTCTTGCCGGAGAAGACCAGCCCACGCTTATCCTTCATCTTCCAGATCGGCATTTGTTCCGAGCCGGTCGTTGTCGCTATCTAGGTTGTCTGGGTCCGGTTCAACCTCGTGCCACTTTTTGAATGCTTTGATCCTTTTCCCCGCCACCGATACTGCCATCCTTGTCCCATCGAGCTCCGCGAGATGGTAGGTCCCGTTGTTGTTGGCGCTTGTCACCACATACGGCCCGAACCACCTTCTTGCAAACTTCCGCGTTGCCCTATGCTGGTTGTCGAGGTTGTTGTCATATACTAGAACCCAGTCGCCTTCCTCGATCTTCTTCGATCTCAGTCGGTGAGTTTGGTTAAACCGTCCTTTGTTCTTTACCCTCACCACCCGTAGCTTCTCCGCGGCTCGGTCCACGTCCTCCGGTCTTCGCTCCAGCTGCCGAATCCGTACCGCTAACGGCTCCTCTTGGCTCGTCTCGTCCTTCCAGTCCACCGTGGCCCACGAGGAGATTGTCTGCTTCGTTGGCATGATCGGCTTCTGTCTGTACATTAGATCTACCTTTTCCCCGCCACCGATACCGCCATCCTTGTCCCATCGAGCTCCGCGAGATGGTAGGTCCCGTTGTTGTTGGCGCTTGTCACCACATACGGCCTGAACCACCTTCTTGCAAAATTCCGCGTTGCCCTATGCTGGTTGTCGAGGTTGTTGTCATATACTAGAACCCAGTCGCCTTCCTCGATCTTCTTCGATCTCAGTCGGTGAGTCTGGTTAAACCGTCCTTTGTTCTTTACCCTCGCCACTCGTAGCTTCTCCACGGCTCGGTCCACGTCCTCCGGTCTTCGCTCCAGCTACCGAATCCATACCGCTAACAACTCCTCCTGGCTCATCTCGTCCTTCCAATCCACCGTGGCCCACAAGGAGATTGTCTGCTCCGTTGGCATGATCGTCTTATGTCCGTACATTCGCTCTACCAGCATGAACCCGGTTACCGAACTATGCGTGGTTCGGTCCGCCCACAATGCATAGGGTAAGAGCCGCGGCCAGTTCCCGACATGGCCTCCACACACCCGTACCAACGCTTTGACGATCGGCCCGTGCCCGCGCTCTACCTTCCCGTTAGCCTCTGGATTGTATATGGTGGTGAGCGAGAGTTTAATCCCTAGCCGGACAAACAACTCTTCCGCCTCTTGTGCGTCCAATTCTCCGCGGCTTCCGCCTCTTGTGCGTCCAATTCTCCGCGGCCGGCCACGATCTTACCTACACACCCGTACCGGCATACCGCTTCTTCAATCAGAAATCGGCACACGGCTGCGGTCGTTTTGTTCTGCAACGCTCGACCTTCTACCTGGTTTGTCAGGTCTTCCCGAGCCAACACCAGATACCGCATTTGCCCTGCCCCCATCGGCATCGTCACCAGATCCACCATCCACTTGAAGTGGACGGTCGGAGGGTAGGTCGGGTGGAGCTCGTCCCGATGTTGGACTATGGAGTGCACATGACAGCTTTCGCAAGTCGTCACGAACCGATGCACGTCCCAGTATAGCCCTGGCCACCAGTACTTCTCCTTTAGCTTCTCGAATGTGGCCCACGTCCCGCGGTGCCCGGCCCAAGGACTCTCGTGGTACGCCATCAACAATTCTTTCTGTTCCTCTTTCTTCGCCACCACTCGGAGTGGGATGCCGTTTCTCTTCTTCGGGTGCTTCCATATGCTCCCGTCTCGTAGGAAGAATCGATACGCTTTCTTCTTAATCCAGTTGGTCTCTTCCTTCGTCCATGCTGCGTCCGGTGTCAATGTCTTCAAGAACCCACCGATCTAGAGCCACTCCCCGTCGTACTTGCTCTCGTTGAATTCGTTAAGCGCCGGAGTGCTCCCCTTTCTTGTTGTCATGTTAGCTGACCCGAAGAAGTCCTCACCGACTTCTTCGTTATCTGAAACCATGTCGTCCTCATCGCAGAACCGTGCCCTTGAAAGCCTATCGACAATGGCATTATCTTTTCCGAAGATGTGTCGTATCTCCGGGTTCAGGGACTTGATGTACGCGATCCACCTGAGCATTGCCAGGTCCGGAGTCGCGCATCCGGAGACCATACCCAGAATCGGTAGGCAGTCCGTCTCTATGATCACTTCCGTCCCGATCAGATAGTCGTTGTCGGCCTTGACGGCCGAAACGATACCCCATAGCTTGCACTTGATTTGGGCGTATCCTCGCTACCGCTCGCTCAATACCTTTGCCCCGAATTGGATCGGGAACTGTACGTCGTCTTCATCTTCCTGATTGATCACCCACCCGATCCCGGTGGGGCTCGTGTCCACCGTCACGTAAACGGGAACTTCCTTGCCATAAACCGCGTTTCGGAAAGCCGGTGCCACGGTGAGCGACTCCTTCAGTCTCTGGACCGACTCCACGTGCTCCGTCCTCCATTCAAACCGGCACCCTTTCTTTAATAACCCGTAAAGCGGTTCCGCGACATTCGTGTAGTGCTGAATCTAGATGTGATAGAACACACACGCCTCAAGGATCCTTCGGACCTCCGTGACCGACCCACAATCATCCTTCATCGCGGAGATGGCTTCTACCTTCGTCGGGGACGGCTTCCGGCCGTAGGGCCCGCGCAGGTGTCCGACTACCAGGATCTCCGGTTGTCCGAAGGCTAAATTTTCTCCGGAGAAGGTGAGCCGCACGCTCTCAAGTCTTTGTAGCACCTTCTCGTAGTCACAGATGTGAGCCATCACGAACCTCTGGCAACCGTCGGGCCCGACTGACTCGTCCTTGTCCTCCACCGGACATCCTTTGATCGGGATGTCGTCCAGAAACGGCATGGTGATGTCCGAGATGCAGTCCCTCAACACCTTGTTCATCGCATTCACCATGTGCGCCACTGAGTTCGTTCCTCCTTGTGGTAGGGTACACATCCGAACTAGGCCGAGAGGAGTCCGCATCGTCATGACATCCTTGCTCTCTACGGCTAGCTGGGACTGATTGTAGCCTGAGTACAAGTCCCCGATCGAGTAGATCGACCTCCCTACGAAGGCCTCCGCGAACTCATCGATGGTCGGTCCGATACCTGCATTTCGAATGGTCACCTTGTTGACCGGCTGCAGGTCTTGTATGAAGCGCAATGTGTCGTTCTTCTTCGGCACGGTAAACCACCGATTCAAATATGGGGCACTCGATGGTTCGAGGATGCCCATCTCCACCTTCTATTTCAGCAGCTCCATCAGCTTCAGTATGTGAGCTCTGGGTACCAGAATCAGTTTGAGACTCCATGGCACATGCGGTACCGTGAAGATCACCATTGGTTCCACAACCTTGGGTCTACACACCCGATCTCCTCCGGTGAGAATGTGAAAGCCTTCCTGTGCCTCCCGAGCATTCTCCGAAACCGGTCCTCTTCCGTCGGCAGTAGAAAACCACCCCCACCGATCTTGAGCTCCCATAGCGTTATGTCGGTGAACGTGTGTCCTATGCTGGCCGGATGTCGTAAACTTGGGTCCGACGCGACCCCCTTTATCCTTAACTTGTTGCCCTCCGGCAAGGGTGCCGCGACTGGCCTCACCTTCCGGTCCACAGTCTTGTACTTCGTATCCACTCGGGCCGTCCGATCCGACTCGAGTCCACTACCGAAGTCGGTGATGACTTCGTACATCTTTTCCGAACATACCGAAATCATCTGGTCCTCATTAAGGCCTTCTCCGAACACCTCCCGTAACTTCCCCAAGGTGTCGTCGAAAGAGACCGCCTCCACGACTCCATTGATTTCCTCTTCAGGGCCGAGGAATCCGCATGCCCGAAGTCGCTCCTCCGCCCGCTTCTTTTCCCGGCCAACTACGCCAACTATCGTACAACCACCGCTATCGAAGAACCAAAATTTTCTACCGCACAAGTCAAAAGAGAACTGTGGGGAGTCGTGTCGGCGATAAAATCGGATCGGGATTATTTGATCGGAGCCGAAGTGGTGATCGAGACGGATTGTCTTCCAATACTCGGGATGATGTGGTGTTGTACGATACCGGATGTAGCTATGCTAAGGTGGGTTGCATATGTCAAGTCGCTTAATCCGGAGGTTCGACACATCTCGGGGAAGGACAACGTGATAGCGGATATGTTATCAAGGGCTCGGTTCGGAGATGACATAACCGAATCGGATAATGAAGAAGTTTCCGAAGACTACTTCGCGTCGGAGCACATATGCCGAGTGAATGTAATCCGAGAATTCCGGGAAGAAGAATACGAGGGAGAAAGTTTGATGATCAGAAAGATGTTACAAGAGGCCGAGGACTCAACAAACGATAAAGGAAGAAGAGCCGAGATCCGAAGGAAGAAGAGGCAAGTCCAAAAGTTCTTCTTGGAAAACGGATTAATATGGAGGGCACCGAAAAGACCGGATGGTATACCACTTCGAGTAGTCGGGACAAAAGAGCAACGAAACCGGATAATGTCCGAGTTTCACGAATCCGATTGGGCTGGACACCGAGGAACATGGGCAACATTTGTGAAGATCAAGCAAAAATATTGGTGGAAGAAAATGTACAAAGATGTCGTGGAGTTCACGGAAAGCTGCGAGAAATGTCAAGTCTACTCCGGGGTTCGACATCGAGATGAGTTACATCCGACATTCTCACCGACAATCAACTTCAAGTGGATGGTCGACATTGTGGCCATGCCGACCGGGATCGGACAAAAGAAATACTTGGTATTAGCTCGGGAAGATCTCACGAATCAAGTAGAAGGTTGAGCGCTTCAGAGGAAAACGTGTTCCGCGGTATGCCAATTTCTTTTGGAGGAAGTATTTTGCAGGTACGGGTGCGTAGGGCAAGTGATTGCGAACCGGGGAGAGCTCGACTCGGACAAAGCTAGGGGATTCTTCGCCAAACACGGAGTTCGGTTATCGCTGACAACGGCATACAATCCGGAGGCCAACGGGAAAATCGAACGAGGACATAGTCCGATCGTGAAAGCACTTGCGAAGGCATGCGATGGAAAGGTGAAGGACTGGCCGCAGATGCTTCCGTATGCACTATGGGCAGATCGGACGACGCATAGCTCCGTAAACGGTTACATGCCGGCAGAACTCATGACCGGACAAGCACCGGTAATGCCGACGGAAACCGTGATCGCAACATGGACAGTGCTACCGTGGAAGGAAGAGATGAGCCGGGAAGAACTACTAGCGGTCCGGATACGACAACTAGAGGGAAGACCGGTAGACATAACGGAAGCAATATGCCGATAACAAGAAGCACGGTTCCGGAACAAAAGCCGGTTCGACACAAAGCACCGACTACGACCGAGGAGGATTGAAGAAGGAGATTGGGTGATCGTCTATGACAGTAGTTTGGACCATCAACATACAACGATGCGGAAATTCGCGAAAAGGTGGTTCGGGCCATACGGGGTTCAGAAAGTCTTCGACAACGGAACGTACCGATTGTCCGAGTTGGATGGAACAATACTACGAGTGCCTATAGCCGGGAAGCGGGTGAAGATTTTCAAGAAGCGGACCGACAACAAACCCTATGTGATCCAAGCCAAGGCCGACAACGAGGAGCAATCAGACGAAGACCACGGTGATGCGGGAAGCGAAGAAAGTGAATTACAACTCATAGTCGACATTAGGGGAGAATCGGAGGAAGCTTTGGGTGAAGACGGATATGAGGAATCGAGAACTTCGGCACATACCGGAGGATGTGCGGGTTCGGAGGGGGCGAGTGTCGTAGTGTATTCCACACACTACGTGAAAACCATAAAATAATATATCTGATTTTAGATACATATAAATAAATAAATAATATATCAAAATATTTATCACGTGCATAAGGCAAGATTCAAACCCTATACCTCCACGTAGCCAAACCTCAACTTTACCATCATGCTACCTTATCTTTAGTGTTCTACAAATAGATTTAATAACTATAAGTGCTTTATTTGTGCCTACCTTTATTAAAAGGTAAATCATGCATTTTTAGAGTGCGTGAATATTTTATGGAAAAACGCAAGCAACTAAAAAGTGACTCATGCACATCTAGCGTGCATGAGCACTATATTTAGCAAATAAAAGCAAGGATTAAAAAAGCATCACATGCACATTTAGTGTGCATGAACATATTAGAAAAAAGCATGTAGCTATGCTTAGTCTCTCCCATCACTATATAAGGATGGGGAGCACATTGTAGTTATTGTTGATTTTTTTTTCTATAATGATCAATCAATCTAAAATATTCGTGGGATTCACGAATTTGCTAAAATAATTCTCTCTTACTACCTAAATATTGACTAAATATACTAAACTCATGGGATTCACAAGATTCTTATCTTATAACTCTTTATACCTATTCTTTACTAGCCTTATTTGTATTTTTCTTCCTCCTAGTCCAAAACCTCGGCGGTTCCCACCCGACTCACGCAACGATCCGGAGCCGAAAGGCACGACAGCGCCGCTTGTCGAAACGACCGCAAACCCTCCTTACCATGGCCCAGTTTGTCGTGAGCCCTTCATCCGTTTCCAACAGGAGATCCACCTTCTCCCGGTCCATGGCGTCCACCGACTTGACGAATAGTAGTACCCGGCTTGTATCGAGCACGGTTCGGTCCAACGTCGACAGCCGTGCGAACCGTTTTTCGAACTCTTGGAGGAGTGCCGACATGTTCCTCCCCTTCCCAGGGCTCTCAACCCACGCCATGAAGTCTCGCTTGGACAGCCAAAGCGAGTCATCGAACCCATACATCTCGAGGAGCCGCAACTCGAACTCCTCCCAAGTCTGGCATCCGGCGAGCACCTCGAGCACCTCTGCGTGGATGATGGGCGTCACCACCCGAGGGAATCCGGACAGCCGCATGTACACCGAGATATCCCTCATGATCATTTCGGCCCGATAGGCCTCCAAGTAGCTCGTGGCATTCTTCCCACCGAATCGACCTATGGTGCCGACGATCGACTCAATGGCCCTATCGAGGGCACCCGTTCCCTCGCGAGTGCTCACTAGCCGGTCGACGACTACAACCATAGCTTCAGTAAGCTCGAATCCCCTCATCCTTCACTCCTTTGCCGCCTCTTCACGTCGGGTTCACCAAATATGTCACGTTGTTACGGGCGTGTGTAGAGAACGAGGCGGGACCACGGGGGCCTCAGACCGAGGAATAACCGAATGAGGGGAGGGGAAGGAAACTAACGATGTAATTCACACGCGCACAGACCCACAGAATCACAGGAATTGCAACTAACTACAGAACGCGAGATGGAGACAAAACGAATGTTTATGTATATATAAATCAAGGTGTTACAACCGGCAAGTCGGCGAGTGGTGGGCTCCGACGCCTGCACACACACACACACACACACAACATGAGATGGAGACTTTGCCGAAAGCACTCGGGCATCCTGCGGAGCAGAGTCAGCCTCCCGAAACCTGCACAGAACAATTATGGAGATGACAGAGGAGAGGAGAAGCGCTCGGTTCCAGTCCGGCAGCACTTCGTCCTCCACAAAACGCGATATTTTTTTCCTCACTTCTCCCTCTCTTTTATAGCCCAAGGAGGGAGGCTGTTACCACCCGTTACATCATGTTTATTCCTTGTCCTTTCGGACAGGGATACGGCTCGATTTCCTCCCTACCGAATGCGTACTACCTAGGATTTTGCCTCAGGCGACTTGTACCTATCTACGTACTATATAACAAAACTTGTGCCCACGTGTAAGGGCTGATTTACGCACGTTATACCCGGTTTCCGCCCAGTGACAATTTTCTCCACGACACCATGATAGACAGACGATCAACTTTAGGATTCGTCTTCTCCCTTGGCAGCGGAGCAATCTCTTAGAGCCGCAAAAAAGCAGTCGACAGTCGCACTGTCGAGCACAGAAGCCGAATAAAGGGGCGCGGTTGTCACCGCATGTGAAGTTGTTTGGCTGAAATGTATATTAAAGGATTTGGGTGTTCCCATCACGGATCTAATTCTCCTATATTGCGACAACATGAGCAGTATTCATCTGGCTCAGAACCCCGTGTTCCATGTTGTGTGGTTTTCCATCGGGGTCTCGGAACAAGGAGCCGGAAGGTGAGAGCAGGAAGGTTGTCATGATCGGCGTCTAGATATCTTCTCTGGATTGGTGTCCAATCACGTATGCGGTCTGAATCGGTTCCCAGATGTTGGTCAGTGAGCGCACGGGTTCAAAGATGTGTGTTGTTCCTTACCGGTCGTTGGATAACTACTTACAAGCAACGAGCACACAGGGTGAAGACTCAAGTAAACGCGAGTGGTAGACGGACGCAGGATGGAGATGTGTACTCAACATAGAGAGAGCAAATGGATACAATGAAGACGAAATAGATTAAGCAAGGAAGGAATACAACCGGACTTAGCCGGTGTCAGAGCCAAGCGCTCTCAAGACACACACACACACAGAAACAGAATGATGAACCTCTGGTCGAGAGCTCACGGGCTTCCTGTGCGAGCAAAGGCTTCACCTTCTTCCTCCAATCATTACAAAACACAAGACAGAGAGAGGGAGAGAGCTTGGCACTCAAACCGATAACACTCGTCTTCCAAATGGTGGATCCCCTCCTCCGTCTTTTCTCCTTCCTTTTATAGCTCAAGGAGGGAGAGAATGTTACATCAGGCTGTTAAGACAGTCGCTTTCAGTCCCTGATTTTTCTCCTCGATTCTCTCATACCATATCTCTAATTCTTCTTTGTACGTGTGGGGTGAAAAGTACTTTATTAAATCACATACGTAGTATTCAACACACATAAGTATTTACATATGTTTGTACATAAACACTAGTTCGTGTGCATCTGTGCACATCCGCGTTCACACGCATCCTGACCCTCTTTCTCATAGTAGTCGGAATCCTTCATGACAACGTGCACACGAAGCATATCAAAGTGCACTATCACTTCATCCGAGAGTGCGTTCAGGTTGGAGATGTCAACCTGTTGCACATCAACACGAATCTTCAGGTTGCTGACATTTTCACAAAGTCCTTAGGAGTCAATAAGCTTGGGCAATTTTCATCTTCATTGCTAAACTTGAGGGGGAGTAGGACAACAGATGCCGAGTAAAACCCTTGAACGAAGAAGTCGCTACACGCAACCGAATAGCAATCGATCAGTTGATCAATGGACACAAATCGAACAAGGAGCCGAAACAATCGAAGTTGACCGATCATTCGGACACAGAGCCAAGAAACCCAGAAACCTGAAATGAGCCGAACAACAATACAATCTCTTTGATGACAGGAAGTTGTGTTCGAAGGGGCATGTTGAGAATCAAACCCAACTTCCTGTTACTCCCTCCTAGAGAACACCTTCGATTACTGCTCGTGAGTAATCGGGTCAAGGAATCGTGGTGTGTAAGAGACTCGGGTCACAACATACTAATGAGCACTGCTCGTATCGTTTACAAAAGAATACGATGGACATGCTGAGAAATTGGCTACAACCGATTCACACTTACGTCCTTAGACGGACCAAACGTTAAGTAGATATAGATATATGAGATGAGATAGACATAGAATTTGCCCACAAAGTATATATGTATACTTGATTACTTTAACATACAATTACAGATACAAGTACTGAGTAGAATCAGTCACTCTCACTCACTCTTTTCTAGTCTATATCTAGGCTTAGTCTCCTCCAATAATGCCCTCCCCTTCTATGTTCATTTCTCCTCGATATATATAGCTTCCCTTTTGCTCGACGTTTACCACTCACTACTTCCTTATTTGGTTGTTAGTGCTTGGCTACTTTTGCTATGTTTCACACTTGTCCCATTGGGTGACACTTCCCCAATGAAGTGGCTTTCACACTAGCAAGTTAACATACTAGGCTAGTGTTATAAATAGTCTAAAGGGCATTTGCCCTAGGCTAGTTAGTATTGAAACCAACCTTTTGTAACTTAGTTACTAGTTGGATGTAATTTCATTTTTTACTAATATAACTTCTTGTTCTAATATCTCTCTCTCTCTCTCTCTCTCTATGTGATTGTCTTACGTACACACACACACACACAACTCACTACCGCTGCACAACATCACCTACACCCACGCTTCTTTACAGTATGGAATGGTCTTTTGGTACCAGATCCCTTTGTCAGACATGTACTCTTTGAAGCCTCAAGAGGTGTATTCACCTCCATTGTCGAATCAGAGTGTCTTCACTCTATATCATGATCGTTTCTCCACTTCAGTTATCCACCGAGTGAAGACCTTGAGCGCTTTGTCTTTCGACCTAATCGAGTAGACCCAAACCTTCCATGTACACTCATCTACAAATGTGATGAAGTATCAGGAGCCTCCTAGTGATCGCTCGGGCATAGGTCCACATATATCTATGTGCACGAGCTCTAGGGGTTGTCATACTGTCTCATAGTGGAGAGAGTGTGGACTTTGGGTATGTTTCTTGTAACGACAATGCTTGCAGAAGTCCACCTTTGACTGAAGCTTCGGGATGTAGCCGATCGCCATCAGCCAGTCCAGTCCGGCTTGAGACATATGGCCCAGTTTGGATCCTGCGATTCGACTATGTTCACTACCCCTTCTAGACTAATCGCCATCAGTGGATATAAGTTATTGTACTTATATCCATTTCCGATTTTTAGATTTCCTCAGTTGATCATCCATGTTAACTCACTGAGAGTTGTTCGATACTTGTCTTCGGCTATCATGCCGATGTAGACTAGACTCCTTTTGAGCTCGAGTACGTGCCAGACTTGGTGTAGAGTGATTGTATTGCCATTCGACAATTGGATGTTGGCCTCTCATATCCTTGTGATTGTGCACTCCTACATGTTGCCTAGTTGGACTGTGCCACCGACATCAGCCAAATAGTTTGAAAACCATTCGATATTCGGGGACATGTGAAATGTGGCACTGAAGTCTAGTAGCCACGTTTGTGCATATTGCGCACTATAAAGGACTTCTCCGATCATCAAGTCCTCTAGAGAGAGGATTTCTCCTAATCAAGAGTCGGCAACATTGATTTGGTTGCCAGGTAGAGAATGGTTCGAGTCGGATCGTCCTAGGTTCCGCTCGAATCGCCAACCACTCTTCTTCCTCTTGATCGACCAAAAGCCGGAAATGTTGTGAGCAGTTTTTCTACAATGTGTGCAGAAATCACTTGGTCGACTATTCCTAGACTTCAATCGTTGTCGGTCTCCCCTCTTTCTCGGTCGACTAGTATTCCGACCGGTTCTTCCGACTTATTCTCTCGATCAACTCGAACGAGTGGTGGGCTTCTACCGACTCGTCGATGGTGAGTCCCATCAATTTTCGTCGAATGTCCTTTGTGAGGGCTTGGCCGATTGTTTTGTCCACGTTCAACCTAGGGCAACTATTGGCGAAAGTCCTATAGAATACCTCCCAACTCGCCGACAAGCTCGAAAGGAGGGCATGGGCCTTAATTTCTTCTTCGAAGTTGATCCCTTGGGAAGAGAGTTCAAACAACAACCGACTGAAGGTGTTGGATCCATCTCTCTCAACTTCATGTTGAATAACTGTCGGATTAGAATCAACTTTGAAGAGGAGGACTTCTTCTCATATACAACCTGTAACTTCTCCCACAAAGAGAATGTTGTTGTCTCCTTAACCATCATGCTGAAATAAATGTTTTTGGCCAGATGCATCCGAATAGTGGAGCGTGTGATTTCATCCATGGATCTCCACTCTTCAACAGACATTGAAGTAGGCTTTTCGCTATGCTAGATGGCTTCAACTTGTCTTCGAATGATTAGCATGTATTGCATCATTTCTTTCCATAAGGTGAAGTTCTTTCCATCGAACTTCCGAATCTCCACATTTGTGTCGGATTGTGTCGCCATTTTTCTGGAAGATGAATGTCGTTGGCCTGTCGTTTCTTTCAACGTTTTCTACTTTTCGTTCTCGTTGAACAACAAGGTCGCTTTGATACCACTTAATGAGAAGTGTATGTATAGATATGCGAAAGAATGTGTGAGAACATGTGGAGCTATGCACAACAAACAACACAGATGCATGACAAGAGGAGAACAAACAAATAGACTCAGATTTGAGCTTCAATGGAATTTCTTCTTCTTCTGTCTCTCTGTAACTCTTACACTCCAAGACTCAAGAAGATTATAATTACAATGTTAGGGTTGAGCTTATATACTCAAGCCCTAGCTAGAGGACGTGTTCACAATATGGATACAAAGTGGAAGGAGTTAGCATTTTATGCAACAATATCTAAGGCATTAGCTTCATTTGATGCAATGACATCTCCCATTGACAAATTTAATGGTGGCCTCTTGCACATATACATGCCTTGAGTAGAGTATGGTTGATCTTGTATCTCCATGACTCTTGCATAGTTTTGATCCACATCTATTAGCATCTAATTGTGTGAGATTAGCACTTTTCTACTCCATGTTATCATCTAATTGAGTGAATTTACCCTATGGTTTTGTTAATCTTCAAGTGAGCCGGTGTGTGTGATGAAACGTCAAAGGAGTAATATAAGGGATGTAGTTTGTTTATGCAAAACCATGACACAATTTGGATTTGGAAAAAGCAATATTGACCTAATTGAGTGACTTTACCCTATGTAATATTCGAGCAAGTCAATGTGAGTGATGAAATGTCAAAAGAGTAATACAAGGGAGGTAATTTGTTTATGGACGCCATTTGGATTTGCAAAGAGCAATATTGTCCTTGCTCGCCACATGCTTAGAGAATTTTGGACCCAAATTGGCATACCTATGTTGAGAAAGCTTCCATCTACTATGAGAGGAAGGAAAATAGCTTGATTGTAGCCTCTATATTACTCATTAATGGTGCAACCATCTTCACCCAAAAAAATATATTGGGGTATGGATGTTTTAACACGTATCATTTTATAGATAATGGACATATGAGGTCTTTCTACACATAACACATGTATGTATACATATTTACAATGACAATTTGAATTATGAACTCAAATATATGTTATATAATAGTTTAGGGGATCCCAAGAGTATCAACTATCTAAAAGTTTGGATGTGGCTATTAGAGCTATGTGAGATATTCTCCTTAGTTTTCCCAATGATGCATACCCCATTGTAAGTGAAACATGTGCCACCTCTCTCGTGGAGAAGATAAGGAACATGGATACTAGAACATTCTTTCTTGTTCATCCCACCAACTCATGAATGTATGAAATCCACTCCCCTTAGTGTGGCCCAAAAGTTTCTCGACTCACTTAACCCCATCTAGTTTATGGCATCTTTACCCCAATATACCAAACAATGATGCCTTGTGGTTGGCCCGACATAATGACAAGTTAAGTGAACTACCCTCAATAGTTGTTGTAGACAATCAAAACAAACTTATGCTCTACAAATGTTAGTGCACCATTGTAAGATACAAAACTTAAAGGCCACCATGACTTGAGCACTCAATTATTGCTTACTTTCAAGATAAGAAGAATGAACACTTTATTACTTAATTCTAATTATTAGGAGTTGTGCAGTTTTTATCCATTACATGAAAAGACACTAATCACCAAACTATTGTAGTTTGGTCAATGATGTTATGAACATGGCAAGTCACTCAATGTCATTGATTGACCACGATGACAACTAGAACAAATATGATTCTTTGTAGGTACTAGAGCCCAATTGTACCTTTGCATAACTAAAAGGGCAATGCCTTAGAGTGACAATTTGACTAGTAGAGAGCCCGAATGCTAGATGAATGATCAACTAATGGTATGCCCAAACTACACATAAACTAATGCTAATTTTAAAAACACAATCATATAGACGATGAGTTGAACATATAAATGTCAGCGTGCAAGAAATCAATAGCAGTATGGACTTAAGAAAGGCGAAACAACATCAAACAACTATGCTCGCTCAACAATAAAACTAGCAGATGATCACGGAGGCAAATGGTTCGACATGGCATCTCGCTCTAAAACATATCAATTATAGCCAAGCAAAACGAAAGTTTTCCATGTGGACTTTTCAATGCTATTTAAAGTCCTACTAGGTCCTTCATTTTCCTAATTTGCTGAGCGGGGATGTATGGACGAAACCACAACACAGTAACCATGATACTTATCGAATCAGACACCCGAGGTTTCTTTTTTCCCCCTTAGAAAGGGCGTAATGTAGTCGGGACTGGACCTCACTCGCCCACACCACACTACACACCCAACAGTCGAGTCGAGTCGAGTCGAGTCGACGAAGGACACGATCGGGAAACAACTTTAAGCTTCATAGACACTTAAGCGACAGTAGCATCTGGCTAGCGAGCGTCTCAACAACGATCCAATGGATGGATCGAGCCCCTCGGTTCTCGGTGTTCTCGGGGCGTGATTCGATTGCATCGCCCAATCAATGCCTCTCTTCATGGTGATGGTGATGGTTGTGTTTCTTGTGTGTCAATTAGGTATGAAAGTTCCAAAGCTCTGATCTGCAGCTTGGCTCCTGGGAGACCCTTTCTCGAGCGAGACTTCTTTCACTCTCACCAAGGT
This sequence comes from Azolla caroliniana, assembly GCF_043228905.1. Classification (NCBI taxonomy): domain Eukaryota; kingdom Viridiplantae; phylum Streptophyta; class Polypodiopsida; order Salviniales; family Salviniaceae; genus Azolla; species Azolla caroliniana. The sequence continues at coordinate 14,092,253 of NW_028230448.1, forward strand.
AAGCTCCTCCCCCGTCTCTCTGCTTCTTCTCCTCCTCCTCCACTGTCGTGCTCTTTTGTTGTTTTCTTGTTTGAATCATTATTTCCTGCCTTGTTTCTGTATATAAACTTTTAGACCTCGGACACGCACACACACACACATGCTCTCCCATGGTGGGGGGTATCACCATTCCAAAAGTTACAAGCACAGTAGTTGTTGACATCCCTCAGCAGAAATCTTTGGCTTCGAGACATGGAAGATGAATGATTTCTGTTTAAGGCGAAGAATGAACAAGGGCTTTCTTTGGTACCATGATTTATCACATTCTTTTTTAATTCAGGAATTTTGTTTCGTGACATGTCAATGGGGAAACTGATGGAGGGGAACACAGCTGCAATTCTCAGTTGTATATGTGAATATATATGCACAAAGAAGATCAGAGAATGAAATACTATATTAAACTCTTCTTAGAGGCCAAAATTGGCATATGATTAACGAGACCCAGAAAACGTCATGTAATATCTGACCCATACATAAAGAAAATCTCATTGAGACGACTGTGCATTGTAATTCCCTTATATAGAACAAGACTACCGAAGAATTTGTGTGAGATAAGAAACACTACAATCCAATATCACACCGGATTACACACATGGTAGCATGATCCCAAAATTTTAAGTTGGGCCTGTGCAGCATGGTGAACTTAATCCTTGTCAAAGAATACGGGGGATGATCCTGAATATGATTGAAGACTGACTGGATTTTAATAGAATATCTGATTCTTGATTTCCTCATAGAGCAACAGGCCATGTGCTGCGCAGATTACCATTGCTTCTAGAATTTCTCCTCAAGGTTAGCATGTACTTGTATTGTTTGCTGTAGTTGGGATCTGGGGATAGTAGTGATATGTACTCAAGGGACAATGTCATAGAACTTGAAGAGACCAGGCAGGATGATAAGCAGTGAGGTAACATTCTATAATTCTTTCTTTTGGAGATGAGGAAATAGCTCTTAAGAAAACATTACACATTAAAAAACTAGCATTTTCTTGGGGATTGAAAATATAGCCGTGCCATTATTAATGAACTTCTCTTCGATTTAATGGTGATCTTGTCACCATCTTAGATCATATTTTCTAATGACTAGTTAATTTGACCTGCACTGATATCTTGTGTGTGGACACACACACACACACACACTTGTAGAGGTGGATGTACATAGAGGGGGTGAAATGATAATAAATAAGATAGATAGATAGATAGATGGATATAGAAATAGATACATAGAGAGACATAGAAAGAAAGAAAGAAGAAAGATATATCAACATCTTTTAAAGAGGTCAGTAAGGCCTATAAGTCCAAACAAGAGACTAAATCTTAAAATGTTCTCTCGTATTTGAGAACAAACCAAAATAAACATAACTAAGTAAATTCATGTGGTCCATAGTGAAAACAAAAATAAAGTCTGTATCTTTCTTAAAGATCTATGATCACAATCTCAATGCCTATGGTAAAATGATTTTGGAATTAGTTTACAAGCATATGAAGTGCATAATTGATATGCATGGTTCAAGTAGTGGGGATTGGACATTGTATCTAAGGTTGGTTGGTGCGTTGCAATGAGGCTATGACAAACTCCAACAATTGCATATGGATCTCATCATGTGTATTGAACGTGGTGAGCAATGATCTCCATGATTTGGTGATCATATGGCCCATGTGTTTTATACACTTGTATTCGCAGTCTCCATTGTCGTTGGCATTCCTTTGCTCTGTGGCACCTGCTAATATATAAAGGTGAATTCTGTATGCTTTTGAAGCTCAAGCAAGATCTGGCTACAGTGTTGTGTTCACATTGAGGGTGACATGCTTCTTTTTTATGACCTTATAGCTGGGTACCCACACATGAAATGATTCCTCACTTTCGATCTCCCCTTCACACAAATTACAAAATCTTTTGCCTCTAGGGATGCAATGTTCTAGTCCCGTGTCGATCTTTAGTTGGCAGAGGAAGCTGAGTCGGCCTATCGCTTTGCGAGCACTACCTTGGCATTTGTATGAATCCATCACCTGAGAAGCTCATCTTTTTAGTTGATCATCTTTGAGGAAGAGGTTCCACTGGTGTGATCCAAGTCTTTTGGGTATAGAGCTGCTATAGATTTTGTCACAATACCTTGTTCCATTTATCAAAAGAGCGGCGAGTTTCAATTTTAAGGCCATTGTTGTAGAACTACTTCATCACTTGTGAGTAGGATGATCCTTTGCGTGTTCTATTGTTTCTATTTACATAGATGCTTCAAACGCCTTATGTGTGATTCTTTGAGGTTGGAATCTGGTTGATGAGTTTCACTGTCTAGAATAATGATTCTACTATCATGGCGGCTGCTGTCAATTCAGTATGGATAATTTTGTGGGGTGGATGCTTTGCTATGTATCATCTCTGACATCATGACTAGTGGATACTCTATTTGCCTCCACATGTACATGGGGGGCCTAGATGAAAGAGCAATGTGATGGTATGGTCAGTTTCTCCAAAACACCAAGGAGTGGGCTGCTGTGTGAGGAGAGAGAAAGTAGAGAAAACTGTGCAGAAAAATGAAGAGGAAACCCTAGCCGCAAAAAGTCCCTATCTCATTATGTGAGATTTGGGACAAATTCTTATTGATAAGTAACTTTTAGGTCATTTGGGCACATTCACACACAATCAATGTCCAAAAATTATGAAGACAATGTAAATGCCTATACCCTGCAAATTGGGGCCAAAAATATAGTAAAGATATGTCTAGAAAGTTCTTGAAGAGAGCTTTCACATGGAAGGGTCAAAATATACACAAAAAGAAAGTTTTTGGGGCAACATTAGAGCCCATTTGGCCAGACCATACATGAGGGTAGGGGTGGCCATTGTGTTGAATAGCCATACCTTGGTGTGTAAATGTGATTCCTAGATATATTTAGGAATCCACTTCTTCAACATGCCCTCTAAAGGGAATCCAGCTTGTCTACGAGTTGTGCAGCTGTGTGGAGGATCATGGTTGTAATCTTTGCTAGGTTTACCATGAGCCCTTTATTGCCACAAAAACCAGCTAGGGCATTGAGATGGTGTTGTAGACCTGCATGAGATTCAGACACCATGATTATGTCATAAGTGCAAAAAAAGAATCTAGACAGATGTACCTAATATGTTGATTCCTCTGCTGCCTCGACATGTGATGTCGTTTGCTACCTCATCAGTGGGCAGTTTGGACACTATAGGGGAGAATGGACATCCTTGCATCACCAGTGGTGCTTGTGATCACCTCTGTTAGCCCTTGTGGATACCTAACTCGTGCCAACACTTGCTCTTATAGTGCATATATCACCCACATAATGTCAGCGGAAATTTACAAAGCATCCATACAATTGCTTCTTTTATGACTTTTCTTGGTCCACAAAGCTTATATCCTAAGGATGTGATTGGTGGTAAGGAAGGCTCTCCAAATCCTCTCTGAGCCTGGGACTTGTATCTCTTCGACCTCAGTGTAAATGTTGAGTTTTGCTTCAAGTACCCTCAATACAGTTTGGTGATTGTGTGGCCAATCATGATAGTCTAACAGTTCTCTGGTTGGAGGGGGTTCCCCAACTTATGTACAAGCACAAATTACAATTCTGTGCATGGTCCATGTGCTGGTAAGGCCCTCTACTGAGATCCTGTTGAACATATGCGCAAGGGTAGGTGATTGTGTTTACTGCATATATGAGGTGCAGAAATATTATCTCCATGTTTTGCCAGTCATTTTGATGACATAAGTGCCAATCTTGGACACCTTTGCTTTAGGAGCTCCCAAATATGTTGGATACAGGTTATTGAGGCCATCTCTTTCAGATTGTATCACCAGTGCTTTTCTCCTTATCATCTGGGCCCCCAAGTTCTTTCCAATAGAAAAGAATCAATGCTATGATTATATCAAACCCCCACAGAGTATTCATTGTTCGTGGAACACCAAGGGCTGCATCCATGGGGAATGGGAAAGTCTGGCAATTGTGACCTTCCATTTGGAGAGCCCAGGCCTTGTGAATATTAGTCCTAGGAATGTGGAAGATTGCGTATATGCCACCTTTCCTCTCACAATAAGAATTCTGGTTCTGATGTTGCTACCCATGTTGGAATGTTGTTGAACACCACCACTTTAGTTCTAACAAGGTTTATTGACAAATCATTGTTTATGCAAAATGACTTCAAAGCATCTAGTTTTTTTGTAGCCCATCGAGAGGGTCAGTAATTCATTATGGTAATATAGCTATGGCTATGTCCTCCAAGCATGCTTGGAAACACCCTTTCTCTCTATGTAGTCAGATGGCTCATCTGTATAAAGACCAAAGAGAGTGTGCGTCCTTGTGTCACTCCAATCCTGGTAGTTACAACTTGCACATAATGTTTCTAATACGGATTCAAATGCTTTATAAAGAGAGAGATATTGATGTCTACTATCTTAATGCATGAAGTGATTTTACTAATGGTAATGATTCTTGAACTAGTTCAAGCATGAAGTGCATAGCTAATATGTATTGGATGAGGGGATACGATATCTGATTAGAATTAGAATTAGAATTAGAATTTTTATCGTCCATAAAGAGGCCAATTTTGACCTATGGGACCAAAGTATACATGTGTTCTTGATATATGTCTCCTTCCTAAGAAGGGGTATTCATACGTTGAAGCACAAAGTCTCTATGTGTTAGTAAAGCATACACATATGAGCTCAACCTTCTAGGTGGTGTCTTAAGTATGGCACTTAAGTTATCACTCCCTCTTAGTATGTCAGCATATCTTGAACGAATTGCACTATATGTCGAGCATGTGAAGAGCAAGTGACATTCATCCTCTACCATGCCTTCATTGCATACTTTACATGCCTTAAAATTCGTTACATTTTGATACCATGATGCAACTTCAATACCTAACTTTTGAGATCGAGTGCGAAGTAGTGTAAGGGCTCTACGAGCATTACTACTCATATTGGTAATGAGATAAGGTTGGATACGATCAATAGACATTCTTGCTTTATATTGAGACCAACATATCAGGGTTGACATTTGCAATGTAGTATTCTAGCTTTGTTCTCTTAGCATCCTCCCACTTGATCCTTAATGATTCCACCAACCTTTCCTCAATCATTACATACTGCATAGCATTGCCCGAAAGCTCTAAAAGATCATCCACACCCCATCTTCTAAACCATTTCCTTATGTCAACAAGCCAACCAGATGAGAGAATCTTACTTTTATGATTCTTTTGTAGCTTACATCCAACATTCCAAGCAAGATGTGGTAATCGATGATTCGGCATATTCTTGACTTTTGTAATGTATTTATAAGAGCATAACCTGGTAAGAGGTAGTGCATTTAACTCCTAATTGCCTCCTTAAAAACATCTTTTGAATTTTCTCAATCTCGTTCCATGCATTAAGAGAGATGGTGCCACCTGATACTTGTACTCCATAAAGCAATACTTGAGTTACCATGGCATTGAACAACATTAGTTTTACTTCTCATCCACAAGTATCACTTTGGTTGCATTGGTTCTCCAAAAGGTAATATGGAAAAAATCCACTTGTACGTTTGCTCATGATCTCTAGCTAGCAGGAGGAAACTCTAAATTGGTTTATTGATTTGTGAGAACTATGTGGCATGTAGGTGTCAGTATACTTTGTTAGTATAAATCTCTCCTTTGAGAAGCTCATCAAATGAACTTTTTAGTGGGCCATCTTTGTTAAGATCTATTTGATGAAATATTATATTAACCTCTTCTAAAGGTCAAAGTCATCAATGAGACCAAAAGTGAGGAATTATGTCTACTTGAAGTCAAAATCACCCTGTGAGATAAATCATGATTACAAATATGGATGGCTTCAGGTTATCCATCCCGAATAAAATAAACTCCAGGTTACGTAAAGATCTGTGATGATAATCTTACTGCAGGATGTGGCTTTCAATGGTACTGATTTTTGAGATGATTTTACAAGCATGAAGTGCATAAAATATTATGTATGGGATGAGTGGTGATGGCGGACATGCTGTTCAATAGTGATCGGTGCGGTAGACTTAGGCAATGATGAAGTATTACAATGCAAATATACACTCATATACAGACATTAAATCCAAATAATACTAACGAGCATGTTGGGGTTTCTATAACTTTTTTCACAATGAGTTTATAGGCAAACTGAGTCAATTTGATTCTTGGTTTTATTTGAAGAGTATATATTTTTCTGTCTTTTGAATTATCCTCTTGTTTGCCCATTATGATTGTTTCTGAAATCTCTCATTTTCTTTCAGTAGTACTGCCTTATTACAAAATTATTGATGAACTTCGATTAGATTTGTTTGGGTTAATTATTTTTCTGGTTCTTCCATCATATGCCTTGCTTCCTATTGCAAATATACTCAAATACACACTTTCCAAGCCTTGAAAATGGCAGCAAATCTGGAGGATGAGTTTACCTATCAGATATTGGTTCATGCTTGCCTGTGTCAATTAGCTTATATTTCTTCTTTCCTATGCCCCTTCATATTTTATAAATACTGCCATACACACTATATTAGCCTGGAAAATGTTTGCAAAATGGAGGTAGATAGCATCTTTCATTGATTCATGAATTTTCCCTATCAGTTGTAGATGGCAGGTAAGGGACCCAGGTATCAGTCAAAAGATGGATATCATCGAAAGGAAAGTCATCATTCCAAAGATGGTCCCCGTCGTGGAGCATCTCCTGGCCGTCCCTCTGTATCAGGCTCTTTTCATGCCTCCTCAAGTAAATTAGATCATGATGGATCAAGATCTATGTTGGGCCCTCCTTTGGGTGGTCAGACCCCTCCTATAATGATTGAACAAAAGCTTGCAATGCAGCATGCTGAAATACAAAGGCTTCTTGGTGAAAATCAGCGTCTTGCCGTGACTCATGTAGCTCTAAGGCAAGAATTCTCGGCAGCGCAACAAGAAATCATGCGTTTGCATCAAAGCAGACCATTCAGTGATCCAGAGAAGGAGCAGCGCTTTACTATTACACAAGTCGCTCTGAGGCAAGAACTTGCTGATGCAAAACATGAAGTTAACAGGTTGCAGGAAGCTATAGGTTCTATTCAAAGTGAAAAGGATGAGCATATTCGAATGACTGTTGAAAGGGGGGCTCAGATAGAGGCTGAATTGAAGGCAGCAGAATCACTTAAACCTAAATTTGATAAGCTGCGATATGAGAGGGATGAGCTTGTGGCCCGTGTTGATCATTTGTCAGGGGAGGTGAAAAAGCTGCCACAAAAAGATCAGGAGATAGCTGCATTGAAAAGTGAGATTGATGAGCTTCGACAGAGGCACCAGCAAGCTAGGTATGCGTCATGCCATTTGGAATCTGGTAGTAGTGAGAAAATTGTTAAAATTCAAATATATTGTGAGACAGGATGGATTTTGAGCACCAGAAGAAGATAAATTTAGATAGCCTAGAACAAAAGCAGACGATGGAAAAGAACAATTTTACCATGGCCAGAGAAATAGACAAACTACGCGCAGAACTGATGAACATGGAGAGGAAGCTTCATAATGCTTATCCAGGTGCATTTCTTATCAAACGTTTTCCTGATACTCGCTTATCAGATAATATAATCAACTGTCTGACACATCTTCGGATACTATCGTTTTCTAGCACCAAATAATGGCACTGCTCCTGCAGTGCACAACTCTGCACTAACAGCAAGCCCATATGAAAACAAATATGGTGGACAACAGGTTTGTAATTTTTTAGAGTTATGTTCTAGATTCTTTACAATGGTTTGTTTCATAGAATATCTCAAGAAATATCAGGTGATGATATTGGAGAATATTGATTATGTTATTCAGGATATAACTAGCTTTCTTTTTTGCAAACAAGAAAATCTTGATATAGTGGAACCAAAAGCATAATGTATTGATATCTTATGATTGTGCGATATATATATATGTATGTATGTATGTATGTATGTATGTATGTATGTATGTATGTATACATAATATCAGGGCAAACACAAACAGAAAATATATGCATCCCACTGAATGAGCCGCTAAACCTGAAATTTATAGGTCGTTATGACCTTCTGCTCCCTTTATAATCATTCTTGTGGCATTTCATTCGTATCCAGTTATCCATGAGTAATATAACTTTATTACTAGAGCAATGTGTGTTTGCACCTTTTATATCAATTGAAATCTCAGAACCACAAATTAATTACAATATCATGTATGTTTATCTAGATCTAAATGATGTTGTACACTGCATATTCACGCTTGATTGTAGATTAATTGTAGTGGTCTCTATCTAGTATTTGACATTCTTATATTTCTGCGGTAAATTCAAGTGTAAAATTCATTCACTCAACGTTCATCAGGATGTTTCAAAGAGCATAAAACAAATCAAGGAGCCTTCAGAAAGTAAATCTAGTGCGGAAAGCATGAAGTATAGGACCGGGGTGGACACATTTCAACCAGGTACGCATACTGCACAGGATAATTTATCTCCGAATTCCCGGTTGGCAGGAGAATGGATGAAACAGTCAGGTCCTAATGGAAACTCATTCTACTATAATGCCACAAGTGGTGCAGCACAGTGGAGCAAAACAGCTTTAAATTCTGTCCCTGATCCACATGTGTCATCACATCATAGACAGATGCCACTGGCACAAGGCCAAATAGCGCAGAATGCAGGTCCTGAGCATGGGTTACTGCCAACACCACCACCACCACCACTACCACCACCGCAACCGGTACATCAGCAACCACCATCTTCCCAGCAGGTTCTGTCTCCACCTACCATGCAACAAAGTGGACAACATTCACCGGATGGTGAGTAGCCTTTATAGTACTTGTTCTTAAAGCTAGATGATATGATCAGGCAACAATATTCCAGAAGCCAAGGCATCTAAGCATCAATATCTGATTGTATAATCACCTACTGTAGCATTCTCTACTTTATCCTTTTCCCCTGTTTTAAATTGAAATGAAAATTCCTTCATTATCCTGAATTTGTATCCTTCATCAGTTTTACGGAATCAATTCAGAAAACGTACATGTTTATATGGGACCAATTTACCCAGTAGAATCACAAAAGAATGAGTTTTTCTTTAGAATTTTGAGATAAAAAAGCGAGGTATGCCCAACCAACAAAGTCATTCTAATATTTGGTTCAGAAAATGAAAAATGGATGGTGGAACAGTGACTTATAAGTTGCTACAATTCTATTTCCATTCATCTTTTGTGGAATTTCGGATGAAGAGAACTTATGTATACGAATTATGTTTTGTTTATCCTCATTTATTCTGGTGTTAGGGTAGGTTATGATCTACTATGTCTATACTTAAGTTTAAACGCAAAATAATTGTTTGATTTGGATGAAATTAGGGTTTTTATTTGTACTTGTAGATAGAGTCATCACCATGCTTGGTGTGGGTCTCAGAAAAAAGGAAAGTGGGGATTTTAAATGGTAGTTTAGGATGTAAATTGAAAATAATAATGATAATGATTATGGTGCATGAGTAATCTATCATTGATTGATTGACATCATTAATTGCTCTTCTTCACAGGTGTCAATCTTTTAGTACTCGGATTATCAGAAGGGATTAGCGATCGTGATCTAGCTAGTTTGTTTCACCCATATGGAAGTATTCTGTATGCAAAAGTAACTATGGACACTAAATCTGGATCTGCAGAATATTATGGTAATATACAACTTCCTGTAATAAATACTCATCATGAATAATAAACATACAACTTCCTGTAATATTATTTCTATTTTCTCCGGAAGTTTTTGAGCATTGGGTTTGGAAGAGACAAAACTGGGGGAGCCATAAGCTTAAATTCTCTGTTTTGATAGGAAACAAATTCTCTTGTAGAATATTAACAGCCTCTGTGATAAACTGTGGAATGTCATGCTAGTTATATGCCTTAATCATCATGCCTAATAATTGAACAAAAAATAGGGTGGGTAAACATTCACATTTCAATGGAAGCACATGTTTAGAATGTATTCATAGCACATGTAGCCTCTGCCTGGTGTAATATTTTCATAACTTATGAATATTGCTTGCTATGTATTTTGACCTCAACGGAAAACTGTACGTGTACATAATTCTGTAGTGTACCTGGGGCAACACAATTCCCTTCAGCATAGTCACCATGTTTCTTTGAATAATCACCATGTTTCTGAGGATTTTAATGAATGACTGAACTATTCATTAACTTTAATGCATGAATGAGCTAATTTTTTAATGAAATGTCCTTTTTTCCTATGCGTATTAGCTATCCACTGCTGTAATGTCCATATAATGGACAGAGAGGCTTTCACTCTGACTCTTCCACGTCCTTTTTTGCGGGGATTCTTGTGGCATTAGTATACTGATGTATTCGATTAGCATTGTAGCTTGAAAATTCTCTAAGGATGTGTCCATCTGTATCATCTCCGGATATTTTGCAGCTGTAAGTTTCATGTATAGAGAGGCGTAAAGACTTGCATCAGGTGGTGTTCATCCAGGGTAGCAGAGAAACCAGGCAGGGTTTCCTCATCTTCCCATCTTTGATTTTATCTCAGTGTCATTACTTTGTTTTATGTAGCTGAAGAAGTTATTGGCTATGAACCTTGTATATCCTACTCTTTGTACATCCTGCAGAATTAGCTCACATGGCAATTCTGGTGTTGTTTAGATTAGAGGGCATTATATAAACTATAGACAAGTACAATTTTTTTTTGTGTGATTTCTGTACCTACTTTATTTCTTTACATCAATATCATTTGAAGAGTTCATGTACTATTTTCAAGATGAAAATATTACTCATGAAATAGAAAGTATTCTTTCTGTTTAAACAATTGGTGAAAGTAACAGGTGTTTATACTAGGGTTTAATGAATGCTTCAGCATTTTTTTTGTTCGGGCTTTTCTTTCTATGCAGGCGTTGTTACTATGGAAAACCAGCAAGTTGCAGAGACTGCAGCAAGTGCTGTTAATGGGATGTTCATCCTTGGAAGACACATCAAAGTGGAGGTACAGACAAAAGAGCAATATGCCCACTCTCAAAAAGGATATCCTCAACAAGCAATGCAACAAGGCATGATGCAAGGAGTAGGTCCTGTACGGTGGCAGCAACGCTCTGCACCAGCTGCTGGTGGTGGTCGTTGGCCTTATTAACCTAGTTTAGTTAATCCGTAATCGCAATCCTGGTTTGGTTGAATATGGTAACTGTTCATGAAGAGAGGTCACTTTGTGGTTGTTATCTTCCCCTTTAATTTTGGATATATTAAATTCATCCAATCAGCATGTAACAACCCTTGTCTTGCAATCAATCCTTGATTTCCAAAAGGATCCTTTTGGTGTTCTCTAATATTGAGTAAGTTCTGTACGATCACACCCTGTAGAAATATAACGTGTCTATATCTTCTTGGCCAGACCAATTGAAATAAAAAAAGTGTGTAAATCAAAATCATAAATTTCATCAAGACAACAAAGGTGTAAATCGATTAGCCAAAGATCATATGTAATAATGTCATGTATGCATTCATATTCCCAAAACTAATGTTCTAGACTCTAGTGTAGAACTTTTTTTGAATTTTTTCATTCAATGCACAACGCTGCATGTCATTGAGATACTTGATGCATTTTGCTTCAACTACAGGTATTCATTATTTTTAACTAAATTAATATCAAGGTTGCTGCTCTAATGATGTAGTATCTTCTTTGGGGAAAGGTACCAAAAAGCCAGCTCAGATTGTCTATGCTGGTAATAGATCCCTCGTATATTTACGTAAGATATGACCCATCATATGATGAAGACAACATAAAAAAGAATAGATCAATGATTTCAAGAGGAAAATTGATGTTAATTAAAAATTGAAGTATTGAATAACAGTAAATGGCATGAACTAATCAGAGGCTTCTGAAATTGAGAACTCACATTCAACTGAAGATATTACCCACTTCCTCATCTGAAGTTAAGAGTGATGAATTGTTCACCATAACTTCCTGAAGACTAGATTGATGGATGGCAGGGTATGTTATTGGCAGTGCAAAGAGCTAAACTACAATAGATTGATTGGAGGATATCTTAATCTCACTGTATATTATGCATGGATTCATGAGATTAAGCTAGCATCAAAACTCTCATGAACGTCTCTGCACATGAGTAGAATAGCTTGGTTTGTTTTACAGGTCTCATGGGTGTCATACACATCTCTTTTTTGCTATTCTTTTGTATGCTAATAAGTCTCATCTTCACCAAATCGTTGGCAACTTTGCTCTTATCCTCTTTGAAGTTTTATTATATTTTATTTAAAAAATACTTCCTTGTGAACTTAACTTGCATGAATATTATCGATTACTTCACTCAGACTGTTGTATTAAATATTGAGCATTCAGAGAAAGTGGCAAATAATTATAGATTTGGCATTGTAACTCCAGAAGAGAAGCCATAAGGGCTGAACATATCCAAGGATCTGCACTTCCTGTACTCACCGACGCTGTAGTGCATACATACGTAATAGGAAACAATAAATTCAATGTAGATTAGTTGCTCCCATTAGCTGGTTTCAAATTTTCATACAAGAGTTTGGTTTACAAAAATCACCAAGAGAAATCAAATATACATACAATAATCAATGAACATTACATTGCTGCACTAGAGGATGGGAAAAGTTCACATATTTTTCCCATATGTATTTATACCTATTCATCGCCAGCTTCAACCATGGCTTCATATTTCCATTATAATGCACTACCGCCCCTGCTTCAATTGCTTGAGGATCAACATTCGGGTCATAACCTAAGCCTAATATATGCAATTCACGATCCAATGGCTCAGTCAAACCATAAAATGTTAGAAGTCCAGGAGGCAAAGTACCAAGCTTCCAGAGTGTTCTATCCACATTCTGCTCTTGCCAGTGGTGATACCTGCTTGTAACATTTGCCTTTTTCCAAGCCACAAGGTCGAATACATTCATTCCAAATGCCCAACCACATGCATCTGGGTCGAAGTTTGCTCGAATCATCGGGTGAGAGAAATTAAGGTATTTATGATATCTGTGGAATGATTCGAGGCATGTCTCCACAGCACCATTTACATTCCCATTTAACTCTATTGAAAATAATGCTGTGATGTCCTTTTGTACTACCACATCATCATCAAGAAAAACCATCTTTTTCAATGCTGGATAGACCTCAGGGATATAGAAACGAAGATGATTCAGCATCGACAAATACTTCGGATTCCGGAACTTCATTGCACTTTTTGGATCCTGTGTCCCTTTAAAGTAGTAGCTCTGAGTTTCTGCATCCTGTAATTGCTTTAGAACAGGCACATAGGAAGCATTTAACCATGTATTGAAGCTATCGATATTCTGAACTTCAACAGTTGCTCCTTTGTACTCATTCATACCAAACCATGCTTGCATGGCCCCAAAGTTAACCTTATCAGTGACCAGATGAAACACAAGCTGCTCAGGGTGGTTAGCATTACAAACCGTAGAGTTTACTACGACCGAAGTCGCAAGCACATTATCAGAGAAAATGCAAAAGTGGAACAAATTATTGTCTGTGAGCTTAGGAGAATGCATTCTTTTTGCTATAAGATCACGCAGACTAGGATCAGTTGCCCATTCCATTGTAAGTCTGCTTCCTAGGCAGTACAAACCTTTAGGAACAGCCTCTGCTGCAAGTTGACCAAAGGTCGTGCTCTGTACAGTTGCTGTATTCACTTTTTCCTCCAATGCTTGGATGTGAGCTTTGAGTTTCATGATCATTGTCGCACTGTCATAATGAAGCTCCTTAGCTTGGTAAAGTAACAAAGATAGTTGTTGCATGACTGGTTCAGCTTCTTTAAGGGTCAAAGGATAGCTTTGAGTTGCTGATTTTGAGAGCAGCTCCTGGCATGCTCGGATTTGTACACTCAACTCCCAAGCAAATTCAAGATTATTATTCTCTTTTGCCATAACCACATAAGTCTTTGCCAATGTCAACTGGTCCCCAAGTTGCCTTGTAACAGATCCTACACTAAGCATCTCTTCTGTCAAGTTCATTGTTTCTGCAGGATCTTGACTGCCTTTGTTCATGATGAGGGACTGCATAATCATCAGACCACAAAGACTTATTAATCATGCATATATTTTACTATTCTCCTTGCAAACATACAGAAACCTGATCGTAAAACATATTGGGAGTAGAAACAAGAGGGTTTATTTGCATTGGTACTTTCTAGTTGCAGCTTGACAGACTTAGTGATTAAAGCCACCTAAACAAATTTCAATTCCCAAGAATTATACATCATAACTAACTTCTAATCAAGAGACACAAATATCTCATGCTATTATTATTAAGAGGTAAAGAAATGAAGTGCAAACATAACTATTAGTTCTCCCTTCAACATTTGAAACTGCTCCATTTTCTATACTACCATCTGGAATAGAGGGATGATTTCCAATAAAAAATCCATGCTACATACTTTGCAATTGATTCATAGGATCTAAGAACACAGAGGGGGTGTACATAGCAATGATGAAGTCATTCTATAATATTTCAAGCTGTTTGATATAAAGTCATGTCATCTGTATACTGAAACTGCTAATTCATTAAATGATTCATTGTAATTTAAGAGGATTGCATAAACTCAAGAATAGAATCTAGAATCTTGATACTTGTTCGCTATCTTCTAATTTTATGTTGTGCTCAGTTGATTAAAGTGCATTAGCTCTCTATTCTTATATCAATGTTAAACAAAGATACCAGATACAATCCTTCATATACTCCCATGCTTTAAAGTCACTATGTACAATCATACTTGACGGCTAGTGCAGAGGACGAAATAGTCATTAAATAACAAGGAGTCTCCCTAACTGTCAATGGTTGAAGTTAGGTCCAACTGAAATTTATACATGGACTGATTGCCTATACATCTGACAAGGTTGACTTTGCAAGCTCACAAAATGCTTCACGTAGTAAAAGCTACCTGACAAATGGCAACACAGATTAGACACTTTGATCATCATTAGTTTATTGTTGATGGTAGCCAGCAAATAAATCATCATGCAGTTGTTGATACAAATACTGTATGGCCCACTATCTTAATAATGTTGTAAAGTACATTGGAAAGCTTTCACGGATTGCTCCAGCAATACATGGCAGATGAGAAAGAGTACGAAAATATCAGCAGCTAAGTGACAAATGGCAATGGTATTCATCATCTGCCATTTCCATTGATGCATATGGTATTCTACCTTTGATAGCTCAGATTCAAAATCTTCATAAATAAAATAAGGAATAGTTTTGCTGCAAGATCTACATAAGTTATAGATTGCTTTTTACGTGCAAATCATCAACATATCTCAGAATTTGCTCTATCTCTTGGGATTTAAGAATCAAATTATTGACCAGATTTATGGGAGAGTGTAGAGGAGAAATTACAGCAGCAAACAAAAAGCGGAAACTCTTGGGGAGACTAAATTTTTGCTTTTGAAAACTGGTATGGACATAAATGGACAAAGTGGGGAAGTTTCTACGAAAACGGTGAACTGAATCACAAAACAAATTAAACTTCATTCTGAAACTTTGCCAAATTCTCATATTTCAACTGTTCAGATGCTTTCTGTAGCAATTACATTACTAAATTGATTGAGGAAGAAACTGAGTTCATCTTAGGGTGCACATCATTGCTTGCATTATTTTTTGTATAAGCAGTGTACAATGATTTCATTCCGTGCAGCTGTACAGATGTACAGCAAAGATGTTCAACTATATTGAATGCAATGACAAAAGCACAAAGGTGATACCGGACCTGCTCATTTGCCGAAGATGCGAAAGGGTGATGGTAATGAGCAAATATTGCCAAAAGCATGAGGGCAATGAGGCCTGCATTATAAAAATAACCACAAATCATTATGAAACACTTCGAGATTTATAGGGACTTAAAAGAATGTCTGAATAATTTTCTCAGCAACTGATGGTTGTATTACAAAATCATGTATAACTTCGAAACTTCTTACATAATAATACATCATGCAAGAAACAAGGGTCTTTAAAAAGCCAACCTGCAAAAAGCACAACATAGGCTTGAGTGTAATGCCTCCGTTGTTGGCGCCGTTGCTCAAAGTTTCTATGCCTCATTGTGCAAGGACGTTTGTTTACCACAAGCACATCATAAGGACTACCCTTCAGCAAGAATAAGTATTTCTCACAGTGAATGTACCCAGCCTGCAGTCTGACCTGTATTCGAAAAGAAACTGGTTGTTTATATTATATTCAGCAGATATAGGCATTTAAAATAATAAGAAAACAAGAAAACAATAATATGTAGACAATCACATACACATACATACGTGTGTATAAATGTAAACATACAATATCCACATTCTCTGGAAAGATGAAGATCATTTCATGAAAAACTATGTGGTTTAATGCAAAGGATCTTATCATTATTTAACATCACAACTGGCAGCACCTCCAAAGAATTCCTTTCAGGGCACGCTTAGTTCATTGAGTCATCTGTTTGTTTGTTCCCATACACTTTGTATGAGTATCAGTAATAGTAGTACTACCTGCTTCTGACCCAAATCATACTACCCATGCTTGATTGTTATCCATCCATTTCCCTTCCATTTATTTCATGCAAAATTTTCATCTTTTGTTTTCCCTTGTAATTAGACATTGCAACAGATGTCATTAGGATGTAATTTCTTTGGTCTCATTGGTCATTTAAGCTTTTCAAAGACGTTGATATATCATTACATTTTTCCAACTAGAAGAGATATCTAAGAATCCTTAGGAGAACATGAGGAAAAACCAGCTACTAGACATTTCACATCACCACTTCTCATTTATGCAAATGATACATAGTTTAGGTAAAATCTACGGTCAGTTACAACCTATTGGATATGATGCATATTTTCTGTGAACATAGTAATTCCATAGCAGTCAACATAGTTAAGACCGAGGTCATGGTGGTAAACACTGACAAATCAATGATACGTAGTGAACTGTGAAGAGGAGAAAATTGAAGTGGTTTACATTTTTAAATACCTTGGAATCAAAATATATGGTCAACAAGGTCAGAAAATATGTTGGCATATTCTAACGCTATGAATTTGAGAATAAGAGCTGTTTGAGAAGAAACCAAAGATGGAATCTTGGAGGAATAGTATTTTATGCATGCATGGGGCAATCTCTGCTATATGGAACTGTGGTTTGGTAAGGCACTATCTCAGCAAGAATATGTAATGAAATGAGAAAATATAAACACTCTCTACATTATATTTAGCAATATGAGTCCAACCCTGTATTCTGTAAAGGATACATTGACAGTGATGGACACTGCCTCAAAATCATTTCCCAAAGGCTGCATGGAAAATTGGATGCGTACTACACAAAACCACAGAAATCAGATCCCTACAGAAGAAAAACCACAAAATCAAATTTGCTTCATCCAGAACATCTGGAAATGGTTTGCAAGATGGCACGTTGAATATCTAGATGTCATGTAGAGGAAAAGAAAGGGACTGCAGAAAATAAGTCCATGGGGTACTCTGGCACCTTCAAAGACCTCCATGTGAAATGGAGAAGCCCAACATAGATCTAAATAAAATTAAGTACTATTGCAAACACATGAACATGCAATATTGAGCAGAAAAAGAGAATCTGTGACCTATGTTGCCTCAATCTACCAGATACAGAATAACATGTCAGTTGGAATGCCTTGCATATAAGGACATTATGCACGATTTTCAGATATTTCTAAAAAGTTATAATGACTTTAAGGAAGTCATAATAAGGACAGAACCATCACTGACAACATTAGACATGCTCTTTGCTTGTGTAGTGAACCAACGAACCAAACTTTGGTATAGCCAAACAATAAAACTGAGCAACTAGCTTACTTTCTCTTTTCAGCTTTTACATTTACCTTTTTTCTACCATTTTAAAATCCCCCACCCATACTGTTGAGGAGAGTGTTTTGTGATAGGTGCTGGACGTCACAGTGGTGCATTGTGGAAGTTAATATCATCATCTACAATGCTTCCTATGTTCCAATGTTAAGATCATCATCATCTATAGTATCTCCATTAACTATGGTTTTTGTGTTTCAGCTTGAATAAACCTTAGAAACGCAAAGTTTATTAGAAACATCTGCCCCTCGCCCTTAATAGTTTAGAATATCAATCCTGAAGGGAAGATCCAACCATTTTATCAGGTTGAACGAGCCTTGGAAAAGGAAAATATTGCTTAACATGTGCATCTTTCTTTCTATATAAGATTTTGATTACCTACATTGTCTGACTAAAGATCCCATTCAGTTCACACAAGCTCGTCTTGAAAATCGCAAATCTTAGTTACATATTTATATCGCTCCATTTTCCTCTCTCATGTGGTAACTAACTAGCTATGTTCTCAAGTGAAGATCTATCTTTTGTTTTTGTTTGGTTCCACTTCACCATGTTCAACAAAACCTAGAAAACGCAAATCGGACTTACATCTCGGCCGCTCTCAGTTGGAAAAAGCGTACCTGCAATCTGATGGCTGCGAGGCGGAGGAGATTCTCGTCCTGAAGAAGTCAGCAGGAACAGCAGGATGGCTGATCAGCATCAATCAGCAGGGAAATGGGAAAGAGGGGGAGTGAAATGGAGATGGAGATGGAGATGGAGATGGTAAGGAGTGAGTGTGTATTTCTGAGATCTCTCTCTAGTGGTAAGTTTTTTACACTACAAAAGCCACTCCTACTACGTCTTGAGTTCGAAACCCAATTTTACTCACCTCCCTATTATATATGTATATACTCCATACATACATACATCTCTTAATTCACTAGACTGATGCCACTGTAGAATGTAGGGCTTGAACCCCATGACCTCCTGGTCTCCATTCGGTTTGAAACCTAATTTTACTCACCTCTCGATTATATATATAGTCCATATATATATCTCTTAATTCGCTAGATGATGCCATTGTGGAATGTAGGGCTTGAAACCCCATGACCATCTCGCCTCCCACCAGAATTGGGCAACCTGGTATTAATTCATGTAGATGATGCCACTGTGGAATGTAGGGGTTGAACCCATGACCCCCTGGTCTCCATTAGACAACCTTACCAACTAAGTTGCATCTCTCTCTCTCTCTCTCTCTCTCTCTCTCTCTCTCTCTCTCTCTCTCACACACACACACACACACACACACACAATAGCAGCGAATTGGGCACTTAAAAAAGGAAGGAGCCGATTAGTAAATAAATACATTAGCTTTAGTCACGAGTCATTTGGGGGGGGGGGGGGGGGTAGGGGAGGAAAGAGAAGACAAACTCTCTCTCTCTCTCTCTTCCGTAAATAATGGCTTTCATTATGAAAGAAAAAACACCACCATGACTAACTTACTACAAAGTATAGAACCTCTTCTATCTATGGGATCTAAATACTACTACGACTCCAAACTCAATGCCACCCTACACACCGACTCAAATGACGAATATGATGGTATATGACCTTGCAGAGTTCTCTCTCTTCATGGTTGAGATTTCATGACTTCTGTAGCACTGTGAATTGCCACAAAAGAAGTCCTTTTAACTTTAGAACATATTTTCTCACCCTAACTTGCGAATCAAAAGTGAAGGCATTCCA
The DNA here is from genome assembly GCF_043228905.1 of Azolla caroliniana. NCBI lineage: Eukaryota > Viridiplantae > Streptophyta > Polypodiopsida > Salviniales > Salviniaceae > Azolla > Azolla caroliniana. Next base: position 14,111,870 of record NW_028230448.1, read on the forward strand.
CATATTCCAATTGAACCATAGTCCCCAATACCTCAAGAACTCAATTTTTTTTTGAAAATGACGCATTGGTTCATTTGTTCTCTATATGTGCAAAAACCCAGTTGAAGGAAGATAGGCTTACTCCAGTTAGAGACATCCACAGTAAATTGATACACCTCCAAACTATCCTTGTCATCGGGCATGAAATAAATCGATGCCTACTATGTTCCAATTCCATTGAACAAAAGAAACACGGTCCTTGAGTAATGTTTCTTTTTTTTAATGCATCCCCCAATGGTAAAGCTCCAACCATAACTCTCCAAATAAATACCTTGGCTCGTAGCATCAATTGAGAACACCAACCTACCTTGATCACATGAAGCCACCAAGTGATGGGATTATGAAAACCCCATATCTTTATAACCCTTTCTTCCAACCACTTATGTTTGTCAATCAACTTGTGATAAGCAACATTTGTTGAAATCATAATCAATCTCTTATTTCCAACAAACCTCCAATCAAGCTCTTGAGGTCACCCATCTAAATTAGGAATTGACTCATACAAAGATAATATTTCTTGCAACTTATCCCAAATAAAGGTATAACCTTTTGGAATATGAAATGTTGATCTTATTGTTCGAAAGGTCATTGATCTTCTTTGTGACACCAACATAGCATCCTTAATTGCAACCAAACCCAATCTAGCCATCCGATTAAATTGAAGGTTAAGAATTTGTTTACCTTCCCACTTCAACAACCTTGATGTCGCCAAAACCTCCATTTGTAATGAATTGGCACATCCCCTTTCTTATGGTGGATGCCATTCCACAAAATCCAACATACATTGCCAAGACGTCAACAAATGATTAACTAACATAGACCCTGCACATTTGACATCCCTGTCAAAATTAATTACATTCCACCAATTAGCTTCAACCTTCATGTTTCCAGGTTTAATTGCAGAGTTCTCTCTCTCTCTCTCTCTCTGTCATTGGGGTTGGATCACTAGTGTATACCACCCTTCCATCAGCAAAACTCGAGCCACACGTGTTCATCACCCACTCTTGCAATCTACTAACACTCCTATACCCATGATTCCATATATTGTTACACATTAGCTACATCCATTCATCCCCCCCACCCAAGTGTTGGTATCAAAGCGAAGGATTCATGTTCAATGAATGTTTAGGGTTTGGTAAAAGTTTGCTCACCGATCTCTACTGCAACTTGAGCATTTCGACCTTAGACATTGTTCTTGAAGTTGCCCATCCATTTTCTGATCCAACATTCTCTGTTGCCCATCATTTCCTGAGAGAGAATCAAGCTCAAACATTGAGCTCAAGCATTGCTCTCTGCTCGAACATTGAGCTCAAGCATTGGTCTCGACTCAAGCGTTTGACTCACCCCAAGCATTCCTCTCACCTCAAGTATTGTTTTTGAGCATTGTCTTCAAGTATTACTCTCATCTTGAGTGTTGTATTCAAGAATTAATCTCTCCTTGAATATTGTCTTCAAGCATTTGGCTTGCTTCGAGCATTGCACTCACCTTAAACATTTGGCTCGGCCTGAGTATTGAGCTCGAACATTGCATTGCTCTTGAGGATTGCGCTTCGAGCATTGTATTTGTCTTGAGAATTGATTTAGAGGATTTCTCTTGAGCATTGCTTTGGATTCAACCATTGGTCTTGACCATTTTGAGCTCTAACATTAGGCTCGGCCTTTGGCGTTGAGGATTTAAAAGAAAAAGAGTACTACACATCAAAATCAATGATTATGTGTTTAAGGAAGCTCGATGGATTGAATTTCAACTTCTAGAAAGCACACAAACCTATCTCATCGTAAAAGGAAAGTTAGATACAATCGAAAATAGATTGGGACATATTGAACATGGATCTCTAGAATGGCCGAAACTTGATCAGCTAGCTAGTGTGGCCATTCGTATGCATCTATTTGAATCAGTGTGCTTCATGCTACACTTATGTACGATAACTTACAAACTCTAATAGATGTTGTCGAACACCTATGAAAAGAAAGGGAATCAGTGTGCTTCATGGTACACTTATGTACAACAACTTACAAACTCTAATAAGATGTTGTCGAACACCTATAAGAAACTCATCTATCGCATAATCTAATAGCTACATATGGGAACGTGTTGAAAGGAAATTGGAAATATTTTTGGAATCCCGAGATTGGCAATCAAAATAAACATGGATTTTATGTATACCCTTAGTAGAGAAATGGAGTCAGCAGGTGCTAGATTGTCATGTATTGGTCGATGGAAGAGCTCAATACATCATCCTAATGGTCTCAGGCCTTAAGTTGGGCTTCCTTAATATTTATGCTCCGAATCCGGGAGGGGCTACAAAGGAATTTTGGTTTAAGATAGGATTTGATTTACCGTCAGTGGATCATTAGTGTATGGTGGGTGATTTTAATATGATTGAGTATTTTGGTGATAGGACTAGAGGCTCTCATGCTTTGATAGGTGCAGTTGAGTTGATAGCTTGGGAAAGATTATGTTTATCATTTAGATTATAGGATGCATGGCATGTTACATCTTTTGTTCGATTAAAAGATTTGACATTAAGTTTCTCTCAATCAGATAGAAGACAACAAGGGCAAAATTTGTCACGTTTGGATAGAATATACATTGATGATTTTTTGTTGGAAAGGGTGGGGAGATTGGTATTGTATCAGGCTCTTTGTTCTCTGATCATGCACCTGTGATTATGGTTGTTGGAAAACAACCATATTATAACAATAGTTGTGGTCGTATTCCGAAATGGATTTATTTGGATACATCCCTTAGGCATGATATTTTACAGATGTGGAAATTGCAAAATACATCTTCTGCAAATGTCTTGCAAATGGTCAACTCTGCTATTCAGAGTACGTCGAAATTTCTTAGATTGAAAGTATTCAAGACTATGGAGCAATCTAAGTTACAAATGGCTACTAATAGGAGGGCTTTGAAGTCTCTTCAACATTTTCAAGAAAAATGTCCACATGCATCTTGGGTTGAACTGCAGTTGGGTCACTTAAGAAATGAATATATATCTCAAACAAAGTTTCATACTACTGCGACGAAGTGGACTCGATTAGGTGATAATGTGAATTCCAAATTTTTTGCATATTATAAAAGTAGTCATTCAAGTATGTGTATGAGACAGGTTCAAAGGGAAGATAGGTCTATTACAAAGGACACTAATGAAAAGAGGGACATTGCTACGTCTTTTTATAAAAATCTAGTAACAACCGAATAATTTTCGGTTCAACACCTCCAAAAAAGAAAAAAAGTTTTGGACTGTTTGGAACATAAGGTCTCAAATGAGATGGTTGAATCATTGGTAAAGGCAATCTCTTCTACATAGGTAAGTGCCGCATTGGTGGTTGTTGAGAAGAATGTATGCCCATGAATCACCAAAATTCTTTTTAGAATATTGGGATGATATATCCAATGTTTTCACATCCTCTTTACAAGAAGTTTTTATGTTGTGAAGGATGCCTACTGAATGGAATGAGGGAATGGTTTACTTCATTCCAAAGCTAAAAGGTTTGGTGGATGATATTAAGAAATGGAGGCATGTAACTATTTTAAATATTGTATATAAAGTTTATGCTAAATTATTAGCTACAACATTTGCAACATTTTCTTCCACATATTGTACATAAAAACTCAAACATGCTTTGTACAGGAAAGGAGCATATTTGATAATATTTTCATGTTTTGGGAGATGATAGCAATAGTGCAAGAAACAAAACAAGAATTAACAATATTGCATTTGGATTTTGAGAAAGCATATGACAGAGTCGATTGGAATTTTTTTTACGAAGTTATGGGCCGTCTAGGTCTTCTAGGTGACTATGTTAAGGCTGTTTTTGCATTATATAATTCAGCATCTAATTGAGTTACTGTTGGAGGAGCACTAGGTAATAATTTTCCGATTACTAGATTGGTGAGACAAGGATGTCCTTTGGCTCCATATATATTTCTATTTGTGGGAGACGCCTTTAGTGCATTCTTGCATAAGAATAAGTGATCTATTAAGGGTATAGAGTGGCCAGGTGTGGAGGAGGTTGTGTTAGACTGTGAATTTGCAGATGACACAACATTATATGTTGTAGGAGATGATAGAAATCTCTGTAATGTGCAAAATGTGATCCATGATTTCTGTGATGCTTCAGGTGCTATTATTAATTAGCATAAATCAGTGGGATTTTGGGTTGGGGAAGGTCACACTCCTACTTGGTGTCCAAACATTGGATTCTGTTGGATACCAAAGGGCTCTCTTGTAAGATATTTAGGGTGTCAAGTGGGAATTCATCTTCATCCAGAAGCTCATATCCAACCATCACCGCATTCTTTGAGGAAGAAGTTGATCTTTTGGTGTTCTAAGAATTTGTCACTTGTGGGGAGGCTAGTTATTTCTAATCAAGTATTACTCTCCTCAATGTGGTATATTCTATCATGCTGGTTATTCTCTAGATCTTTGTTGTCAAAGTTACAAAGGTTGAGTAGGATTTTTTTATGGGGATCTACTGATTTTAAGAATGTTAGACCAAAGGTAACTTGGAAAGCTATTATAGCGCCGACTTCTCAAGGGGATTTAGGTTTGGTAGATCCTCTAATGCAATGTAAGGCATTATTGGCGGTCTTCCCAAATATTGGGGGTAAATGAACAATGTCTCTCCGATGATGGTTTATTCCTAACTTCCATTCGCATAGGATAGTGTTTCAAAATGAAAGGTTCTTTCACTGCGATAAAGTGATCCTAGTGGTCCTTAAAGGATAATTTGCAACAAGTCCAGCCCACTTTGATGGATGAATGGTTACATCAACCATTGGTTTGGAATCCATTATTTCTAGATGATGAAATATCTATGTTGGGGAGGAGAGTCAGATTAAATTGGGTTCAAGTGGATTCATCTTTTGTCTCATCGCTTAGTAATTGGCAACAATTTGTTCATAATCCTATTCATATTATTCAACAAGAGTATAGAGGAATAAGAGGAGGAAAGGTGATAGTTGATGAGTTAAGGATGTTGCAGTTACCCTTGCAAGATAATATACTTTCTAATTATCATAAGTGGGTGGGATTATTTTCATATTTTTAGATTTTACTTGGAGTCTGTGGCCTTAGAGATGATGATACTTTCTTAAGTTATGATGTTCTACAAGATGGTTCCCCGAGAACATGAATGTTTGGTTGAGGCTACATTAAAACCTATTAGAATTCTAACTAAGGTAGAGACTGATTGGGTCCTTGTCCTTGATCCCAATGATGTTCATCCATGATGGGATCTATGGGTAATGGGGAAAAAACCATTATGTGAATGGAATGCGACCCAGGGGAATGGAAGTGGCTACCTACATCATATTCTGGAGAGGATGTTAGGCCGATTCCGTTTTTTCATTATTGTTCATTATGTCGTTCCTATTCGGGTTTGGATGTATTGTAAAGATGTGGATAAGATGTGTGATTTTTTTGGGTTAGAAGTGGAGTCTTTTCATCACCTATTTTGGTCATGTATGGCTGCCAATTTGGTTTGGAAAAAGTTTTTACGTCCCTTACATGAGGTGTATGGCTCTAGAGTATATAAATGGGGGGCAGTGATGTGGGTTGATATTAAGGGTGAGGTACAAGATTATGAAAAATAAAAGGTTAACTTTGCATTATATACAAGAGGTCGATATGTTGAGGAAGTGTCACCATGTATGCCTATTAATTCAGTCAAGAAAGGTTAACTTGTGGGTTTTGTGGACTAATAGATGTCGGAGGATATTTCAACAAATTCAATGGAATGTTGTGGATGTAGTCAAGGAGATTTGGGTGACCTTGGTGCATACACTAAAAGGAGAATATGATGCTATGAAAGGTGATTTAGATGTAGTTTTTCAAAAGCAAGACGTTTTTAAGAAGAGATAGGAAAGGATGAAGGTATTCTGCATGGTTAGTGGTTGTATACGTTAGAGGTATCGACCACCGCTCTGGGTATTTCCTCCACCAACATGAGGCATGTGGCCATATGTAAATAACTATTATTACTAATGCTTTGGGACATATGTATGTCTATAATAGTTCACGAGCAATTGAAAAGGTAAAAATCTATGCTGAAATTTCATGTAAATCGCTTTAAACATAATATAAACCATTGTTGGAAAAAAGAAGAAGAAAGTGGCATCAACAAAGATATACCTCATTCGGTATCTTTACAATATTTGAATGAAAAATCTGACTTTGTCCTTGCTCACGTGAATGTCCATGAGGACATTGTCTCACATTTTTCAGCCCAACCAATTCTATGAGCCAAAACAAGTTGTGGTGGGACTCTCAAACTTGCAATTACTACAAGAAGCCCGGACATACAATGTCCAAATGTCAAGCCTTGAAGGCTAAGAATGACAAAGCTCAAAGATATGGACAATTCAAAAAGGGAACGGATGGAAGAGGTGAACCATGTCGCTTGAATCTCTTTTATCAAACTAACCAGTCGACAGAAGTTGTTGATATGACCAAGGATGATTCAAAAGTTGATGTGAACATATTTACTCTGGAGAGCACCATTGAAGTGGAACTTCTACTTACCATGAATGGAGCTACCAATCGCCTTCTTGACTCCGAGTTTCCTATCATGTCACTCCATTCCAATCCAAGTTCCAACAGTACATTAAGAAGGATTTCAAGTCGGTTCGAGTGAGCAACTCACAACATTGTGTTATGATCAACATTGGACAGGTGGAACTTAAACTTGTAGTTCTACTCTAATTCTACACAATCTCCATCATGTCCTTTAATTTGAACGGATCTTTGATCTTAGTTGGACAACTCCACGGAAATGGTTTTTGGACAAGCTTCTTGACAAGCTAATGGTCAATCCACATAGGAGACCTCAAACTTGCTCAAGGATCCAAGGTACACATTTTGTACCCTCTACATGTCACTCGACGAGAGAGTGTCTTATTCTCGCCCCATCTTCTAGTGTCCTTATTATGGCACAAGAGTCCTGCATACTTGACCAAAACCGGCATCACACATCAATCAAAGGCCGGCCACATTTCCCAATTCTCCTATTTTGACCATCAATTATGTGAGCATTGCCAATATTAAAAACATGCATCCTCGCCTCACTTGACTAACAGACCAAGAGAATTAAAACCCCTCAATTACGTTCATTTGGACATCTCCAAACTTATGCCACACTAGTGTTTTGGTGGTACCTTATGCTTTATAACATTAATTGATCATGCTACCCCGAAGGTTCAATAAGGAAAGGCAAAGTCTTAGCCATCTTTCAAGACTGAATCACAATGGTCAAGCATCAAACAAATAAAAGGTTGAAATGTTTATGATCCAATAATGTGGTAGAGCACAAATCCAACAAATTCACATTCTTTTGCAAACAAAGAGGTATCCAACGTGGTGAAGTGTTTACCCTTGTTCTCAAGGATGATGAAAGAGAGTTGGAGTCTCAATCCCAAAAGTGCATTTTTCTTGGTTATGACTTTAATGGAAATGTTGGTTATCAACTATGAGACCCCAATACTAAGCAAATTATTCAAAGTTTGGGCATACCACACCCTACATATGCGATCAACTACCCAACAACTAGTTGGTGTTGCACTTCAAACCTTACCAACAATAATCAACACCTCAGCCACGTCAAAAGGGATCAATGATGGTTCAATGAGTCTAGTCCTACCACACCAATCCGAGAGACTCTCTCACCCAGTCGAAAGGTATTCACCCAATGTTTTCTTCATAGATGTCGGTAAACCTTCAAAATACAAAGAAGCTACAACAACAACCAAGTTAGCTATAATTGACAACTAGCTATGGAGTCAAAGATGAGTTCCATTTGATAAAACAACACATGGGACTTAGTCCACTGCCAAAGAATCAACGAGCAATTCTATGTAGATATATCTTCAAACTCAAGCAAACATCCAATTCACCTAGTCCTAAGTCGAAGGCCAAGTTAGTTGCAAAGGGTTTTAGACAAGAAAACAACGTCGATTTTGACAATATTGTTTCATTAGGTTGAAAATGAAAACCCTTCAATTCTTACTTGAGCTAGTAGCTACCGAGGACTTAAAGCTTCTTCAACTAACTACATGTCAAAATGGCCATCCTCCATGGTGATTTTGACGAGGAAATTTATATATATATAAAAATAGATAATTTCATGCAATTGGTTAGATTTTCTCAGACTGATGAGGACCACGCCCTATACTTAAAAGGCACATCCAATAGTTCAACAATCCATCTCATCATGTACGTGGATAATATGTTGCTTGTTGGCTGAAATGTTTGTGAACTTGTAGAATTCTGATGGCAACGGCAATTGTAACCATGAATTACCTAGGTCCGTGCAATGCATTTTCATGATGAAAATCACATGGCATAGAACCACTCGATACATGTACCTCTCTGAGGTTGATTACATAAAATCTTTTGGAGAGATTCAACATGTATTTGGCCAAATTTGCAATCACGCCGCTATTTTCTAGCATTAGGCTTTCTCGAAAAGATTGCCTAGTGTCAAATCTAGATGGGGATCATATGAAGTTCGTAACATACACATCAACCATTGGCTCTTTGGTGCACAAGATGGTCATAACCCGAGCTAACTTAGTGCATGTGATGGGCACAGAAACAAGGTTTATGGACAACCTTTGCTGACTACACTGGAATGCTCTAAAGCATATGTTCAAATATTTGATTGGCACACAAGACTCGAGCATCAAATTTAGCCTTACAAAACCTAAATTTGACACATCTTGATTAGTTAGTTGTACAAATCTCGACTATGCTGGATGACTAGAAAGACAAAAATCAACCTTTGGTTTTTTTTCCTCTCCCCAAACACAATCCTCTCATATTCATATTGTGCGTAATCCTCATTCATAAAGTTCTTGAACATCAAGAGACACATGTGAAAATGTTCCACTCTTAGTTTCATTGGCGATATCTTACCTCTTAGAAAGTTTGAAAATCTCTCTCCCACACTAGCAAGTCATGGTTTTATTGGTCAACAAGTCTCAAATTCCAAACTAGCCAATTTCTTTAGACACATCTAGGATACAACATGGAACACTTTGCCCCTCTTCACCCATACCCACCAAGTCCATAGTACTAGATATCTTTTCCCATGACCTCACTTGGGTTCATAAAAAATGAGAAAACACAAGTTAAATCAGATATTTCAACCTCGTAACAAAACTATAGCCATTATCATCTAAATGATACAAAACTCTTATGCATAAGTGCTTGTTTTTCTAATAATATAGAATTTGGTGGCATAGGTTTCAATCAATAATCAATTCATCATGTTCATACATTTGCCATTTACAATATTTTATTACAAATATTGTTCTAATTTCCTCATTGTATGACCTTAACTAAAAATTACATATTACAAAAATTACAAAAAGCACTAATATTTTCTCAGCCTATTTCAAAAACATTACCTTGTTTATGTACTACCACATAAAATTTCTTGTAATGAAAATTCAAAGGAGAGAAGCTTGAAGTGTTTTATAGGAGCTGACTAAAGTTCATGCCACATAAGGAGCACATGACAAGCAACCTAGCATAATATCTCACATGCAAAACATCTCTTACACTTCTTACATCCTTAACTAAATTACACTTCTGTGTTTTACTCATTGATAGGCTTCAATTCTGCTATACTACCACATACTAACTTAACTCGATAAAAACTTGTTAAGTCTACATTCATAGCATGATCCCCATTGAATCAGATTATTCATTTCCAAATAAAAACTCATTGAAGCCACGTTCATGGCATGCTCTCCATTGACTCAGATTATCCCTTATTTTCATCAAAACCACAAACATCATTTTGAACTTAAGAGGAGCCATTTAGCCTCAAGTCAATTTGATACACATAGATTCAACCTCGAAAATTACTATCCATTTGAATTCATGGTTTGCAACATCCAACAAGAAACCATGAAAATGCAAATCACCACATTAGGTTATGAAAGCACCCTAAAAAGAATGTCAACACGTGACCTTTGATAATAAATAGTTCCAAAAGGTGAAATACAAAGAACAAATCATAACTAGCTATCAAGAAAATGATTAAGAAACCACCCAGAATATGCATAGGAATCTTATATATTACAAGTAAAAACTCTGCTTTATACAGACATGAGCACACTCAATCTTTACAAGCCTATATCTGTGACATAAGTCTGAACATTCTGATTCAATAAACTCATCCAATTTCACAGATCTGCTGGTCATAAAAAACTGAAACCAGATTAATGACAGCAGTAATATATCTTTTACCGAAGACCATGAATATCTGTTCTTTCCAAGCTGAAAATAATTATGATAAATAGTTCTATGGACATATTTGCATAGGTATACTTCGAAATGAATTTTATTTCCTTCAAATAGGCAAGACACCCATATGAATCTCAACTAAGTTGATTATAATGTTGTAGTTACATAACATTTTACAGGGGCAAAGAATCCAGGTATACACAACTCAACCAAAACTATGCTTTTGCACTCTGATAACAGATTTCTGACGAGCATTGATCTCAAATAACAGATTTCCGACGAGCATTGATCTCAAATAAAATTGCTCCTGTCTCACTTGAATCAAAAAGTTGCACCTTACAAAGCTAGAAGGGTTCCCCTTTTATTCTCTCCCAATATCTGTTTTCAGTGGCTTTTTATAGGAACAAAAGCTGTAGTGTACATGGAATTCGTTCCATTAACGATTACGTGAATCTCAGCTCAACTTAACAATTTGAGGCACTTGCACTAATTCCACTCAAAATCATCAAATATGGCCTGAAGAAAATATATATAGAAGTTAGGGCTTCACCAAAATAAACTGCCAAGAAAACTGGGTTGCCTATTTGCAATCAAACCATCAGGTGATCAAGGGCGTTGTATATGTAAATCCATTTGTAAAGTGTTTTACACTAACGGATAGGCGTAAGTATCCTCTGTTGTTCCGCTGTTACCTGTTCCAATCAAACTACTAAGATAAGGTACATATATACAATCCAGAGCTTTGGCCAACAATGAATAACTCAAAGGTTGTGACACTACTAGAAGGATATAAAGTTAGACTTATTTTGTTTTTTATAAAGGATCCTAAATAAAATATAAAGAAAGTGCTTACAATCTTATCATTGTAAGGAACAAGCTCGAATGGATCCTCCTCAAATATGGCCCCATTCTCCTTCATTAATCTTGCAAGATCCTGCATTATAGAAGTTGTAGATATAAGTACGTTCTACCCGCTATTTCATCAATTATATGATAAAGAATTTCAACTGATCATTTTTGTTGTTCGCATTAACAAGGATCAATAACAAATGGATTTTAGTGATCTTTGAATAATTCATGACATTATCAAGTTACTAGACGGTAGATATCTTCCAAGGAACTTTAAGAAATCAATAAAACCAATATTGAAATATTTCAGCGATTGTAACTTCTCATGATGGAAGAAATAATTATTCGTTTTAATTATGCGACTCATGATTTTATCAGAATACAAAAAAAATTATATCTTTCATATTCCTAGTTTTTTATTTGTTGACGGTTGTTTTATATGCTTACTCAACTGATAGCTCCAAGATGTTTGACGAGGGATCCAGGCTTTGTTCTTTAAATTAGAACTATCTTATAAATTTTTAGAATACAAGAGGAGAATTTTACAACATCACATTTATTGAATATATCACCTTCTTAGAAATGGAATCAAACTGCAAAAGATGCTCAAGAAGTGCATCTAACACATTCCGGTTCTTTGCAATCATTTCTGCTGCTCTATCAGTTGCAGCCTCATAAAGCTGCAAGAAGATGTTTACAACTTCATGTCAGCCATTGAATCCTCCATAAATGTAATCAATGATGAAAGTTATTGGCATACCTCACGCGCTTTAGCTTCTAATTCAAGTTCCAAATCATCACCCATACTCAACGTAACATCCTGTGTTTAAGGAAGGCATCAGTTGTTCCTCTGCTGAGGGTTTGTCAAAAGCAAGGTACTGAAGACAAAGAAACAAAATTCTGAAGGAAGACTATGTAGAAACCAAAAGTCTAAGTTACCACAATGCAAGCCTGGTAACTGTAAAACCTAAACGCTGTCACCCATATACAATTGAAGTTGCCAAACCAAAAACTCATGATCTTATTACCAAAAATGTATAAAGCATCATAAACCATACACTATTTCAAGATGGCCATTACAAATTACTTTGCACTGTAAAGTTGTAACTTGTCAACAAATAGGTTTACCTTAGATGGTGAAGCATATATTGTGGGGCTGTTATCAGGTCCCCATCCATACTCCAAGACCATTGAAGACGCAATCTACAGGATGAATTTTAGGGTTTGAAGTATCAATGTTTAAATGTCTTAAGAAACGTGCGTAACTAAAGTTCTAGTCTGTGAGCCTTACAGAGCAAGTCTTACCTTCTTTGCCTCTTGGATTTCATATTTTGACAAATCGTTCTGCTCACCAAAAGGTAATAGTAGTTGTGCAGCAATAGATGAACCAAAACAAAGAACTAATTTCTTTTCATAGTATGACCTTGTAAGTGTTTTCGTTTCCTCATAGCCACCTTCTCTCCTCTTTGAAAACCTCGTAAAGCCAATGCCCTACAATTCACCCACCAACAGGCATTAAAAATATGGAACCTTGAAAGTAAAAATCATAGACCCCTTCTCATTGAGTTGCTAGAAAAAGCCCTCCATTGAGAGTACGCTTACTGTGTTCTGGTAAGAGAGCTTTTGAGGCATATTATAGAAACTAATAATACCTCCCATGAACTTTTGTCAAGCCAAACATTCTCAACAATGTCAAAATTTGGAAGCAGGGCACAGATCAAGCCACGTCCAGCAGCCCAGACAGCGTGCGGAAATTTAAATTCCCTTGTCCACTGTCAACACGCATCAATACTAGTATTAATTTGATGCAGCCCTTTCTAGCAAGCCATTTTTATTGATTTACAAGTTTCAATGTGCAGTATGTGTTTCTAATTGAAATATGATTTCAAACTTGTTATTCCATGAACTGCAGAATTTAGAAAAGAAATGTTGTCCCATATTAAAAACGAAATGTCTCTCTGAAAATGTTGTCCCATATTAGAAAAGAAAAGAATTTAAAAGTGTTCATTGATGACAATTTAATGTTCAGAGACTGAATGGAAACGTTGGACCCAACCACCATCTCTTACAAAACACAAGTGATCCACATCAAGTGACAGGAAAGACAGAAGTCTAAAGCGATATATTCATGTGTATGTCTGCTTCTACTTGTTTAGAAAGCTTCATAGAGACAAATGTATATGTATATGTATATGTATATGTATATGTATACGTATACGTATACGTATACGTATATGTATATGTATATGTATATTTATACGTACACGTATACGTATATGTATATAGACAGTTTCTATGGGGCGTAGAGAAAGTCTTTTAGGAACCAGGAGCCATGAGAAATTAGAATTACATGCACGGTATATATATATATATATTATATATATATATATTATATATATATATATATATATATTCTTTTAGCTAAAGTTTGCAAATGAAATCTGTATTTTGATTCTATGTTAATAAACAAAGTTTTTATCTATGATGAGATAGAATCCAGTTTCAAAATATTATTCTCCCCTTTCGGTCTGACTTTGAACAAATGATGAACATAATTATATTTTCCATGATTAGCACAAACACAACACATCAGTAACTTCAGAACTATTTTCTATGGATTGTCTACACTTGAAAGTGAACATGTGTAATTCTCACGTAATATACTTAAGGACATGCGGTAATTTAAGGACATTTCTATGAAAGTTTATGCATGTAATACAAGTTACAGCAAACGCAATACGTTAATTAAATAATCACTGACAAGCATTGTACATGTAAATTTAAAAATTGCACATGTACTGTGCATTATTTATTTGAATTCAGCAGCATACATCCTGTGTATTATTCTAATTCAACTACTCACAATGTAGCCAGGGTTGCGATACTCGATGCCAGGTTGACTCTCATTGAACACATCAATGCATGCTACAGCTGCTTCAACATCCTCTTTTGTAACCTTCAAATCCAACCAATCCCTCAAACCAGATTTCCAGCTCTTCATCCACTTGGAATTCGCAATCCATCCAGGTGTAATTTTGTTAAATTTCTACATGGAAGATTCTCAAGTCAGTAGTGATCCCATGTGGTCACGAATACCATACTTTAAACATACTAAGATTTTTTGTGATTTGAAAACAATGATGACAAAAGTTGTTCAATTTGGACATAAAAAACAGAAACCATAAAAATTCAAATAAAACTCATGCATTTGAATGCTTATACATTGTACCTCAAGAAACATCTAACATACAAAGATGAAGAACTTCAATCTTAAAAACAGTTGAAGATTTCTGTCAGTTTACTTATATTTATGATTGGAAAAGATAAAAGTAATCAAAGGGTAAATCAGAACTGGCATTCATAGCAATCTCTATGATTGTCAACCTCAAACAATGGAAAAACTATCATAATTTGCATTTGTGTGAGACACATTACCACAAGCCATTTAAAGATGGTGAATAGTTCCTCATCATCGGTATATTTCCATGACGCAAAGCTTGATTCCAAACCTCTTGGAACTGCCTTTAATTGTTGAGGTGTCATCCCATCTGTTTTCCTTGCCATCTGCTTCCAGAAACACCAAAAACACCACTTGTCTTTACGTTATCTAAATGCAAAATGATAGAGAACCTATCTATGAAGAGTCTTTTTTTGTACAGTGCACCAGTTTAGATTTTAACACAAAGCAATACATACCTCCTTCCAGTCTACAAGCTCTATTAAATCATCATCCATTGTTGCTTCTGCAGATTTCCGCAATATAAATTCACGCTCAGTTTTACTTGGCATTGGCAGCGCGATAGTTCGGTCCATCCTTCCTGGCCTCCTCAGAGCCTCATCTATACTATCCGGTCGACTACAAGTGGCAAGGAGTACAACTCCTTCCTGTGTTTCAAAACTTCATAAAAACAAACACAAACTTAATTACAATTTGTCATGAGATGCGGTCTATTCTAACTGCAGGAGAGCCTTAACCTACCCATCAAGCTCAACAAGGAGCTGATTAATCAATGATTCATGGTCTTGTTTTCTGGTGTCCCCAGAGTCACCACGTACACCAGCAAAATAGTCAAAGTCATCCAAAAATATGATTAGAGGGGCCTGCACAGAAAAGGCATAAACTGAGTGCTGACTGAAACATAAATTGAAAAACTAAGTAGAGTGTTTCAAGAATCTCTTCTAGAAACCATTGTCACGATACATTATTCTAATCCGGTTGATGTGGATCATGAAATTATTTTCCATTTTAATCTATTCTACCTATTCATGAGCTCATTTGAAGTAACGCAATATCTATTAGGGTCATACACAGACTTTCAAACTAAGAGAATCATTTTTTACAAAGTGAAAAATAAAGAAGTAAACTCCAATAATTGCAGGAGATAGACCATTGACTCAATTAATGGTTTCTTTGTCTATGCACACTCTTTCTGCTACAATGTCAGTACTGTATATATATTTTCTGCAGAAGAGATAAGACCACTGGCTAAAACGAAGTTTTAGGAAACACTCAAATTCAATACGCTTTCATTTTACTTCCCATTGCTGAAAATTTGGAAAATCTCAAGATAGTATATGGCTCTATCCTACATTCAGTAATGAATCCCAAATCTGCTTGTGAAATGGTAAGTAAGGTAGACATCAGAGTTACAACTTATGAACCCCTGACAGCTTGTGCTTGAACTACTTATTCTATTTTGTAAAATGCAAATGCTACTTGGCAAATACTGTTACTTTCATGATTTGCCCAAATAAAACTCGGATGAAACTGAATTATTACAAACCAATTCTCTCGCTGTTTTGAATAGTTCGCGGACATTTGATGCTCCTTGACCAACCCATGCTCCACCCTCAAGTTCCATGCCATCCAATTCCACAACGGGAACTCTTGCTTCAGCAGCTATAGCCATTGCAAGTGACGTCTTCCCTGTCCCAGGTTCACCAACTATGAGGACACCCTGTTAATATTTATAACATTTTGAATTTTCACACATAGTGAATCATAATTTGTACAGAAACCAAAAATTTTAATATGCCCTCGTAATGAGTGTTTACCCGAGGTGGTCGTGCACCCATGTCCTTGAATATTGAGGGATCGCGTAGAAAAGTAATTATTTCATTTATTTCATCCTTCACCATGTCAAGCCCAGCAAAATCTTGTAGTCTCAGCTCTGGCTTTTTTATTCTCTGTACATAAAACAAACATAAGCTTGAATATAAAGTAAGCATGAAACTGAAACTACCTGACCCCTTACTTAATCCCTAACACGTGATCATCCTTCTAAACCTTACACAAGAAATGACTCCCTGCATATCAGATGACTCTGCAATATGGTCCAACAAAAGCCATCATTTTGGGGCTAAACCCCCAACACTAGAGGTTTCTCACATTCCAAAATTTTCTTTATCTTCAATTCAATATACATGAACCCTCGAATGAAAATAGGGTTTTGCCACCTTCTCATGCATACATGTATGTTTCTAACTATTTGCGCAAATTTAACCCAAATAAGAACTTTGTGGTTACACTGTAAATGTATTTGTGTGCTTGGAATGTGGTTTGGTGCCTTCACATTCATATTGCAAATAATCATTTATCACTACTCTACTTTGCGATTCAGCCCATTTTGGAAGTCAATGACCACCCATATAGATCCTTATACAATAGCTTTAACTGACTATAGTAGGAATTCAGAATCTACATTTAATACTAGAGTTTCCCTCTTAAGCAGTTGCACGTACCTTCCTACCAAATATTTTTAATTTTCTTTCAAATCAATAGACCTGCCAGACATAGGTACAAGTTTTTCATACCTTCATTCTGTCGAATGCTTTCCGCACAGGATCCTCTATAGCTTTGGGATTGTCTGCTTTCAACTTCTTCATTATCTCCTTCTGAAAATAAAAAAGTTTCCTCTCACTCTTCTCTCTAGTGATAAACAAAGTATGATTTATAGGACTTTTTGTCTCAATGATTGCCCACATGGTAAGGAGCAAAACATCAATTCCCCAAGATATAATTTGGGCTGAGATAGGAACAGCCCCAATAGTACCCGGGAACTAATCTAATCAGTGACCCGTAGCCAGCATCTTTGTGAGCTCCCAAAGCAAAGGTACACAATATTGGCACTATCATCAAAATAGATTGAAGAACATGCACATAATCATTGTTTGTATGCTGAAATCCAAGAATGGTCCTGATCACATGGCATAGACATAAATGCACTACCCCCATACCAATATAGCTTGGACTGTCTACACTTGATGTTACAGGCATAACCTTAGAGACCAATTCTAAAGGTTAATCTCAAACGATTAAAGGGTAGGTAAAGCTAGAAAAGCAATTATCCTACAACTTGAGACAACACATAAGGATTTGAGACACTAGTCAAGACATAGTGCTCTGTAAACACCTTTGGCACAGGATCTTATCCACAAAACTGAAAAAGGATTCATACTACACCATGGATTAAATGGATATCCATTTGTTTCAAGGATTGAGGTGGACCTTGGACTGATCTGCACCTCATTGCGCCAGTTGAGATAGAGATTGGTAGTACAGTTTACTACGAAATCCAAGGCCTCTTTAGGGAGTGATTTGGAGCACAACCCCGAGTCATGGACTTCTATGATCAAAGAGGTTTGGTGCTGTTTTATAACAGATCTGTATATTTAGAGAGTCTCGACCATGCAGTAGCAGGCTGAGCCTGTAAAAGGCGGATTTCAGGCTTCTTCAGAAGTTTCTGCCAAGAGAATTCAGAGAAAGGACAACCAGAAAAACAAAAAAGAAATCTGCTTGACTGAGAAGTTCATTTGGCTCACTCTATACAACCAAGGATACGCAGATTATCACATAGAACATGTTGCATCCTTAGGAGAATGCGTAGTATCATTGCCGAAAATTGAGCATGATCCCCTAGGCAGTTCAATAACCTCTGCATTGAGACCATGCCAATTGTTTAGAATTAGAATTTTTATGGAGAGCGAGGAAACATATGAGGAAAGACCATGCCAATTGTTGTTAATGATGGTTCCATCCTTGTTGGGAGTCTTGAAAGATAATACAACCTTGTGACTAGGCTGCAATCACAGTACAATGATATAGGAACCATGGGACAAAAAATTGGGAGGTGACAATGTACACAACAAAAAAGACATATCTGAGGTAGAACGTGTGGGAACTCTCATGAGATGATGTCATATGGGATCCCCTAGGCAGTTCAATAACCTCTGCATTGAACTGCCTAGAATCTGCAACGCTTTAAATGCATTCTCTCTCTTCCACTTTTTCCAAGATATTCCCTCTTATTCCTAGTTTATCATACCTGTTTGGTAGTACAAGAGTCACCTAACTACCGAACAACCATTTCACCCACTTTCCCCAGTTTTGTATAAATAGGCTATACCAGCCTCTTTTGTAAAGACTTTTATTTTTGCTGCTACTTACAAACAAGCACTACTCTTTAGCTGTGTCTCTACTCTTTGCAACCATTTTTTCTACTGCTGTCTAACAGCCTTCTCACAGCTTGGCTGTGTCAATTTTGTTCTAACAACTGTTCCGCTGCCGCTATTACCAGCTTTTCTCACAAAGATGTCATTGTCAGACTAGGGACTGTGTGTCCAAAGTGGTGTAGCACCAATAGAAAGGCACACACTCAATGCCAAAGGCCACAAAACTGTAAAGAGAAGAACTAACAAAGAAGCCTTTCAACTGGCAGATACAATTAAGAATATCGTGTTCACATTAAAATAAATAGAAATAGAAGATCAATTCTGGGAGATTGGGGTGTTGTTCACTAGCATATAAATGCACTAACACATGATTTGAAAACTGTCCCCAAACATATTGATATACAGAGCCACCTCTAGAACACGCCCAAGAGTCAATGTAATATCTGCACACTGACCAGAGGCTAGAAAAGGCGACTTCTCTGACATTCGAAACCCTAAGAAAATAAGATGGATCCAGGTGAATGGTCAAAGACTGGAAAGTGCCATGCATTTTACCAGAAAAAAGGTGTTGATTTCATGGACCCTGCTCAAGATGATAAAATCTGAGTAAAGTGAGACTCATAGACCTGACACTCTACATTATTTAGTCAGCTCCAGGAATCCACCATCAGTCACACATGCAAATATCCGTCCAAAACAGATGGCATTAGACAGACATGGACTAAATCAGAGCATCCTCAATACGTAAGAAACCAGAGTAGTTCACTCCAAACAAGTTCTTACTCGCCAAATGGCTGGCTCCAAGAAACATCCTAAGACAGCAAGCATAAACTTAAAGGACAGCTGAAATTTTGATGAAGACATTTCAAATCCTAACAGACATTAATTCCTAAACCCCCCCCCCCAAAAAAAAAGGATTCAGAGTTAAACCAAGGTAAGGGTTATGTGAAAGAACTGAGAAGTATTAACCATGATTTCTCTAATTTCCTCTCTTTCAAGTTTATAAACCTCGCTCTCCATAAAGAAACCTAAGATCAAATCTATGGCCAATTGAATCTGATGATATGCGGCACTAGCAAAGTAAAAAGAAAAATGGTTTCTAACTAACAAAAAACAATAAGCCTTGAAAACCAACTTGCCATGTCAAAGAAAAACTAAAATTTAAGCCAGTAATTTTCACTTTGTACTTGTTTTCTTGCATTGATCCTAGCCATGCATTTAGGATTTTTATAAAGCAAGCCCTATAACTCAATAGTAGGATAATAAAACAACTTACCCCTTTTTTCTGCTTCCATTCCACTTCATTCATCTCTTCCCCTGTGCCAAGAAACTGGTCCAACACTTTGACCACAAATCTTGTAAAGTATGTAAACGGCATCCATAGAACATAACACTTTACAGGTAGTGCTATCCACCACGCAGCTGAGCTCTCACCTTGCCCATAACGATCTTCCATTATCTTCTGGATTTGTTTCTTCAACTCCATTAGTAAAGGGGCTTCACTTCTTGGAGGCGCATTATCTGGTAGTTGCAGTCCTACCCAGATTCGGAACTAAAACAAAACAAATGACAATCTTCCATCAACCGTGAACATCTTTCCCTATTCATAGATAATGAAGATGTGCTTATCATTTGAATGCATACCAGCTTTGGAAATCTTTCTAGTATCGGAAAGAATAACCGTCCCAGAATTTCTTCGAATGTTTCCGTCACAAACTTGAAATATCGTAAAATGATTGCCTTGGCAGGAATAAACTTAAGTAAATCAATAGTGGCACTAAAAAATAGTTTAAAGGGCAAGAAGGAGACACGTATAGGGTTCAACTGACTAAAGGGTATCCTCATAAATTCTACAGAAACAGGAATTCCAGATCCTAGTAGTTTAAGATGCAATGCGTCTGCGCCCCCATAGTTCAAATAGATATCATCATAAACCTGAATACGTGGAAGACACACAACTATGTCAGTACAGTACATATTTCTCAAAGTTATGTTGGTTCTACTTCTTTTCCTAAAAAACTTACATTATGATTTCTTCCTTTTCAGGAAGCAAGGGTAGAGCTTCAAGACAAAATCATGAATACAATGCATTCTTTTTGTTTTTCTGGCTCTCAGATACACAGTACATCGATTATAATAATTAAACTCGGTATCCTAACTCTTCCATATAGGGGAGGGAATCCAACTAGGTCAGGTCACAAATACTTCAAAACATAGTCAACAAACCAAAAATTCAGACTGCTTTAACTAATCAGATAGGTAATGACCCTCATACAAATAAATGGAAACTCCAAAACTTTTAGCATCAACATTTGACAATTTCTTGTTATCCTCCTGAGTAAGCTAGAAGATTCTCCACATCCTCAGATTATTGATTGGACCTTTGATACAATGACATCATAAGATGTTTAAGATAGAGGTTAATGAATTCATATATGTGCATATTATAGGTTCATAGAATATTTAAATTCTGAATATGTAATCAAGACTTCAGATTTTCACAAGAAAAAGATTAATGTTGTCTTTATACATGCTAAATAGACTGCATAGTATACATAGGTTGATAAAATACTTAAATCTCTGACTGAATACATGATCAAATCTTCAGATTTAACCCAGAAACGTTTGTGTTGTCTTACATAGATATCGAAGACATATGTAACGGAGACAAAGTAAAACACACAACCTGAAGATCAGCAAAGAAAATCCGATCATCCCCTTTGACTTTGAAATTCATTGCACCTCTATCCTGTCTAATTTTCACACTTTCTAAAAGCTCCTTGTCCACAGCATATTTGAGACCTTGAGGAGACATTTCCCATCGTTTCTCTCGCTCATTGTAGCACGCATCAGCTAACACTCTATCTCTGTATTTAAGGATGCGCTCCTGCAGATGAACTCCAAATGTTCATCACAAAATTACTGAACTTAAACTTGGTAAAAGAAAAATACAAGAAAAGTTCAGTTAATATTTCTTCATACTCATATCATCTAATACAAATAAAGAAACACTTTAAAATGTATGTAGCATATATTTGTATAAGTACAATAATCAGGACTACTAGTGAGTGGGTGAGATGAAAGAGCTAGATTATTAAGTAATGAATTATGACTATCACAAATTTAAAAGCATGTCGTGAAAGAGGTAAATTATTGCGTAAAGAGTTTTTAAAACTTTAAAAAAACAATTAAATTTGAATATATATATATAATATATATCAAGATTTCAAGTGGGTGAAGAAGACATCCATATGCACGAGTGCAATGAGGTACTATTACAAGTTCAACAGTTGAGGAAAGTTCTATTGACCTTGTTACAGGCATAACCATAATTTATCCCGGTGTAGTTTGTATTGTAGTACTCTACACACAAGGATAAGAGTGTGAAGGTTAATTGAGAGTGTAAAGAAGGGAGGATTAGTTTTAATCCTAGGGATTGAGACAAACCTTACGGCCATGTGAACTAGCACGGGGGGCTTAGGTCTGGCTATAAATATGAGGCCTATCTATCCTCATTAGACACATTATACAACTACATCGAGACTATGATGTTGTGGTGAACAGAATCTTGTGGCAAGCGCTCACCAATACGAGGTATGACTCGAAGCCATAGTGGTGGTATAGGACGCTGTAAAGGCTTGGGTCTGTATCAATCCCTTCGTTAGGGGATTGTCCAGTGGATCAGCACCCTTCTTTCTCTCTGTCTCTTAATTATCTTATCTATTTCCTTATTTATATGTTTACATTAGAATTAATCTCTAACAAATCTGAACTTTAAAAGCCTACCTTAATATTATCTAGTCCAACTCTTCTAATGCTAGTTCATAAAGCTAGGTTACATTTCAAAGTTTGCCCCATAAAACAAGTCTTTCATACTCTTCACTCCTTGATTCACAAGCCAGGGTAGAAAATTTGAAAAACCAAGAATAGAAACCTAAATAAAAAACAAGAAAATTTAAAAACCTGTTTCTCCGCAGCATACTGACGTCCAACCTCAGGGTTTTTTCTCAAAAACTGTTTCAATGCTTCTTTTTTTTCTACTTCCATCCTCTGAAGGCTAGGAGCTACTACAAGATTTCCTTGTTCAGCTTCATTATCTAGGTTAGTAGTCTCAGCTTTGATATCCTCCTCGATCATCTTATCCATAGTCTCAAGCAACTTCTTCGATGATTCATCCTGTTGTCTCAATGTATCCAAAAGTATCTTTGTCTGCTCATCTATAGATGGCTCACGGTCATTGATCTTAACCGCTTTTGGTAAGAACCTGTGTGTTAACATGTCGTTGAGTGCCTTCGTCAAGTCATCTGTAAACTTTTCTTGAACCTCTGTGTCCTCTACCTCTATCTTCTCTACTTCTGTCAGTGAACTGCAAATTTTGGTGGTGTTAGCTATGGAGACTTAAAGGAAAAACAGATTTTCAAATTATTTTACCACTTGAACGAAGCCGCATGAAATTTATCCAAAATACTAGCTGGAAATATACATGACTCACATGGAATAACATACATTGCAGCAGCATCACATGTGGAAGATCAGAAAACCACTCATCAGACTTTTGCTAGCATCTTCCATAGTAATTATACTTCGAGTTTTAATGAATTACAATATCTAAGGAGTCAGTCAAGTTCTTCTAGAAAATCGATATAAGAAACCACGCCCATGCAGAAACAATTGAGTAATAAATACATGGACCGAAATATCAATATGAACATTAAGAAACCCTCCATTATTATTGATGTTAGTAAGCTTGTTTGGTAACATATGTGATGAATAATTTGCTTATCTAGGTTTGTAATAATTTTTGTTTAGAAAAGAGTAGAAAACTATGCATTTCATTTTCCGATTGGTTCAATCTCAGTTGCCTGAGCAGGGACACAAACCTTGAACTCTTAAATTCTAGTAGCTTTGCAACAGTCTCATCAACTCGCTTCTCAAGGTCAGGAAGCTTCTTAACTGCAGCCCGAAAGCTTCCTATCTCTGTCTGATACATGTCTTCTTTCAAATCTAACAGTTTTTCCCATATCAGTGCGATTTCCATATCTAATATCCCAATATCCTTTTCATATTCTTCTTTGTTACCATTAGAAATCTCGAATTGTTGTTGCAGTGTGAGATGTCTTCTTATAACATCAGCTAACTTGCTAATTAATTTTATTTCTTCCATTTTAAGCTGAGAACGAGCTTTTTCCATATCTCTGAGGGCCCTCATCTGAAGTCTCATATCTTCTACCCTAAGATAATTGATGATTTCGCTTGTCCTCTTCACTAATTTTTCTTTGTTGTCCACTAACTCTTTTTTTGACTTCTGTAAGGATGCAAACATTGCATCCAAAACCTGCCTTAGATTAATTTCATATGAAGAAAGATAAGAACTTGGCCCAACTTTCAGCCCAGCTCTTTCGTTATACTGCTGAAATGTCTTATCCAATATCGTTAAAACCCTCTGTTCATGTGTGGGAAAGGATTTTTCTATGTTATTTTCTCCAGCCTTATGAGGTTTGAGCCATCGGTTTTTTGCTTCTGCTGATAATACTTTTTCTTTCCTTAATTTCTGATAAATCTCCTGAAGTATAGATTGCATATAACCACTATACTCAGCTTTATTGAGTTCTCCTTCTTCTTCTCTAACTTTCTCAAAATGGGTTCCATAGACGCTATCTTGTGACGATTGTGAAGAAATGCCCATGTCTGGAGGAGAAATAGCTGCATATGCGGCACATGTACGTTGAAGAAAGAAAGGAGAAACTGCACCGATGAAGAACACTATGGAAAGCAATGTTCGAGAAACCACATTTGCGACTGAGCTTAGATGAAGCAAAGAAGGTCTCTTCAATGGCAAAAAATATGAAGATGCAATGCATATACGAAGTGGTAAATCTCTGAGAAACATGAAGATTTTTAATATTGGCTTCACAAAAATCTCCATCTTCACAGCCTGACAAACTTTCACAACCAAGCTTTCCGTATCCGAGCTCCATTGTTCCACGCTATAACTTTCTGAGAATTGAGAACAACATGAGATACTATGTTTCCTCCATTGCCGGGGAGGTTTCCAAACAGAGAAGCTTTGTTGTCTCCGAACATGGCAGAAAAGAGGATGTTTGGTTCTCTTGGAGACAGAGATTCGTCTTCTTTTGTTGAGAAGGGAGACATTACCGAGGGATAGAGTGCCGTATTGCAGAGTGGAAGATGGAGAAGTGGGAAGAAGGGAGGGAGGAGAAACCAGAGTCTCCATATCCACCCAGAAGAAAGAAGAAGAAGAAGAAGAAGAAGAAGAAAGAAGGGAAAGAAGGGAAAGATGGGATGGGATGGGATGGGTGGGGTTCAAGAAAGAGTTGGGTTTTAATGTATATGTATGTATGTATGTATGTATGTATGTATGTATGGGGTTCAAGAAAGAGTTGGGTTGTAATGTATATGTATGTATGTATGTATGTATGTATGTATGTATGTATGTATGGGGTTCAAGAAAGAGTTGGGTTTTAATGCTCGTGACTAACTGCTACCAAATATTAAAGAGGGCAAGTGAGGGAATCGCGGAGAGGGACGGTGCAGGTCGCACCGTTGTTGGCGCGTTCGATCTCCACCGTCCAAGATGGATAAAAAGCTGACAACGTCTGTCACAAGGAGCCCGACTCTGTGAAAAGGAGCCCGACTCTGTGAAAGGGAGCCCGACTCTGTCAAAAGGAGCCCCGCTGTCAAACAACCTCTACAAGAGGGAGCCCGACTCTGTCAGGAGGAGCCCCGCTGTCAGACCACATCAGTAAGAAGGAGCCCGACTCTGACAAAAGGAGCCCGACTCTGTAGCAACAAACATCAAAAACTCCACAAAATTGTAAGTGTACAACAAATATTTGCCATGAAACTGATCATAAAATTTCTCAACAAAACCTAAAGATTCAAATAACAAGTCTTACATAAAATATTAAAATGTCAAATGTTGACAACCCTAAAATGAAATATGAATATACACGTTACATATTAAGATTATGGCTCATGTCGGGATGATTGCAAGATGCAACCACAATTTTTACAGCATGTAACATTTGAGTCCCTTGAAGTCAAGGTCAAGCCATCACAACGCAAACACCGAACCTTCTCATGGTCAACCAATGGCAATCTCCTCCTAGCCCGACTAGCACCTCTTTGTAGTTTTCCGGAGTGGGATTTGGAAGTGTTTGGGGAGCTGCCAATAAGTTCTTGCGAGATGTCTATTGTTGCACTTCTTTTGGCACCGATTTGTTGGTTGCGACTTATTGATCTACCATCTTCTTTATTGGTTGATTTTGGTGCACCAACGCGATACACCTTCTCAGCCACATCTTCCAATGTTTGTATACCTTCGACAATAGTTGCACGGTCGAAGGTTCCTAACCCTTGCTCGAGACATTGAAGTGCTTTCATGACCGTTTGTATTTTGGACTTGAATGATTCAATCTCGGATATTGTGGGGTTTGTCTCCTCTACTTGCTCTACCTCTGCCTCCACTTCTATTTCTGTATTATGGTCCATTCGCATTTGGGTCGCGTGATCTATAAAAGGCAATGAGCCACATAAATGTGGCATATGCCTCTCAATAATCATTCGGATACCTAGTAAATGCTTACATTTACTCACAATGTCTTGGCAATCACAATATGAGCATTGGAGTGAGACATTATACCATAGAGTGGGAGTCGTCATGCTCAAGATTCTAAACCAATATCGGGCCTCGTCGACAATTTCAATTGTGGAAGTATTGTCGACATACCTTTCCAATATTCTCTCCGCTTCTTTAAGTCGGGACCTTTGATCCCTACAATTCGCACGGGGTGCAAACCGACCACTCTCACATATTTCTTGTCGTTGCTTGTACCACTCTATTACCGTTCCTCCTATGCAAGTGCCAGTTTCACTATCCCCGATTAAGACATGCAGAAGGTCGGTAATTGATCGGTTTATTCTTCCCCTCAAGGTAGTATACTTGATAAACTGCCAATGTCTTTCCACAATATTGGTAGTGTCAACGTGTCCATAGTTGAACATTCTACCAAACTTGGGCCAGAGTTTCCTCCACACACATGTCAAGCCACACCATCCTCCTTCTATATATTGCCAAACACCGGGCTTGTCCACATATTCTAACTTTAACTCCTCACACATTGCATTGAATGATGATTCAGTAATGCATTGCATCAGTTGGCACATTCGTTGATAAAGATGGATTCTCTCATTTGCACTTACTTTTGGCAACAAGTTGTCCACCCATGACTTTTTGGCGTGAAACTGACACAACAAAAGTCGACAATGTGTTTGGGACCGTTGCCCATTTACAACAATCCAAGATTGACGGTCTGTTGCAACCACATTAGTTATGGCATTATATGATGTCCAACATTTATCGATCACTATCGCATTTGGCCTCACCATGGGCATCCTTGCGAATATGACTCTCAAACAAGTTTCTAATGCCACTTGCTCATGGTTTGACCCCTTATCAGAACTACAAAGCATGTACCATAATGGGATCCCAATTCCCATGGCGTTGGGGGCAACTGCTGCATATAATGGTAGCCCGAATTGGTTTGTTTTAAATGTCGAGTCGATTGCCCAAGAGTTGTTTAGGGTCAACCGCTCACACATTTCCAACATCCATTGATCTTGAAGTATCAAGATAAATGGTTGTATGGGGGGAGATCCTGGTTCACCAGTCAAGTAGGGTTGAACATGAGCCACTTCCCCAAGATCTCGGAGTGCATAGGCATCTTGCATCATCAAAGCCCAATCAACCTTAGTCATGACACTCCCGATTTTTAACCTATTTGCCATGTTATGGACCTCCTTTGGTATCATAAAGAACCGATAGGTAACAAGCTCTAATGGACTAGCCTTGGACTTATGATATGCTTCCTTACGCATGCTCATTCGTGCCACATGCCTTGCACACCCAACATCAAATAGGTCATCTTTGCAACAACTTATGACATTGGGGTGTACTGGCAAATGGTACACATCCGACCTACTACATGGTACATGACCACTGTGAGGTCCATATATTGAAATGGTAAGTGTCTCAATGTCAACATCATTATTGATTCTAACATCCACATGGAATGTGCACCCACATCGGGGTGTGCACCTGTGTCGTCGAGTGGAATTAGACGCAAGTCGAGATGTCCCAGCACGATGGCAACTATACCTAGTCACACGCATACCCTTCTTGACTCCTTTCCTTAAACGTGTGTGGTACTTGGTTTGCAAATCCGTGAGCGCATCGTCTAATTGGTGGGTTTCTACCTTGATCACTTCTATGGGTAGGGTCTTGTTATATTTGGCCATGCTTGATCCCAAACCTTCTATCGAGTCGACCTTCGATACCGTTTGGCAACCACAACTTGTAATGAGTGCTTTCACGTACTCCGGTGGGATGCCATAATCACGTACATCAGTCGCATAAACTAGCTTTAACTCTTTAAGAGTCTTTGAAAACGTGTGATGGGATGTGTCACCATGTGACGCTAATACTACTTCCCTCCATTTCTCAACGTATAAGACTTGAAGATTAGGTGATGCTTTAAGGTAAATTGCACTCTCAAACCTGAGAATGAGACGACTCTTCATGCGCCTCCATGCATGAAGTGAAAGAGGTGCTCCCCTTGCGACATCACGTAATGCTTCCAATGTTACCTTAACTTGTCCCAATAAATCTTTAATCATCAAATTATATGTACCTCTTGAAAATGCAAAATACCTGGGGGAACAATACATGAAGGGATCGACCGCCTCATCCTCACGATCGGAATCTGATGACTCAAAAGGATCCTCCAATTCGTCCTCGGATGCATTGGATGACCATGACGTATCCTCCAATTCATCTTCTGACATGGCGAAGACACCATGATGCATTGTGCTCTCCATAGCAAATACAATATGATCAAGAATGCCAATGATTGAGGTGAATGAAATCAAATGAATTCAAGTGAATGAATTCAAATAATTCACATGAATGGAGTAGATTAATGATCGAGAATGAGAGTGAATGAAATCAAATGGCCTACAATATGATCAAATGAAATCAAATACAATATGATCAAGAATGCCAATGATTGAGGTGAATGAAGTGAATGAAATCAAATGAATTCAAGTGAATGAATTCAAATAATTCACATGAATGGAGTAGATTAACGATCGAGAATGAGAGTGAATGATATGAGTGCGAGTGATTAATAGACTATTAAGGAAGGGAATGGGTTAATTGGGAATGATGGGAAGACTCTTAGTGCATGCTACTGAATTTGGTGAATTAATTTACTGTAGTCGTTAATATGACTGTTGAGACGCCATCATTACACGTAGTTGGGCACTTCCCTATTACTGTGTCGGGCTCCCTTTTTTAATGAGTCGGGCTCCACATTATCAGTCGGGCTCCCTTTTTACCAGAGTCGGGCTCCCTTTTTAATGAATGGGGCTCCCTTTTTTAATGAACATGAATGAGTCGGGCTCCCTTTTTACCAAAGTCGGGCTCCCTTTTTAATGAGTGGGGCTCCCTTTTTTAATGAACAAGAATGAGTCTGGCTCCACATTAATCAGTCGGGCTCCCTTTTACCAGAGTCGGGCTCCCTTTTTAATGAGTGGGGCTCCCTTTTTTAATGAACAAGAATGAGTCGGGCTCCACATTGATCAGTCGGGCTCCCTTTTTACTAGAGTCGGGCTCCCTTTTTAATGAGTGGGGCTCCCTTTTTTAATGAACATGAATGAGTCGAGCTCCACACTAATCACATTGAGTCTTGTTATGTCTTTGAAGAAGATTGACATCGAGTCTTGTTATGTCTTTGAATAAGATTGACATTGAGTCTTGTTATGTCTTTCGTATTGTTTACAACAAGGACCGAAGCACTCTTTCTATATACTTACTCTTTCTACAACAACATTCTTTGATTACAACACTCTTTCTATATACTTACTCTTTCTTGGCCTTTCTCAAAAACCATTGCCGTGACTACTTGTCAATAAGCTAATAGTTTTATTCTTTTGACACCCAAAACAATTCCAATATACAACCAAAATGAGATTCATACACAACCAAAATGAGATTCATATACAACCAAAATGTGATTCAAAAATTGATTCATATTCAACCAAGATGAGATTCATATACAACCAAAATGAGATTCAAAAATTGATTCATATTCAACCAATATGAGATTCATATACAACCAAAATGATTTACATTGAGTCATATACAACCAAAATGATTTACATTGAGTCATCTACAACCAAAATGATTTACATTGAGTCATCTACAACCAAAATGAGATTCATATACAACCAAAATGATTTACATTGAGTCATATACAACCATTGCAAAATGACTCCACGTAGTCATATGCCCAAAGTCCTTCGTGCCCATTTTGCCATGATTTTCCGAAGGAGCTCCACGTCTTCGAATCCAAACCATTGCTCCTTACCCTACAATTGAAGATGCCATCAACAAAAACAAAAACAAATGCTCAAATTCAAATCTCATAAATACTTACAAATTGATCGGACTCAAATCCTTGAATCAACTCCTCGACCAACATGCGAATAGTTTGCATCACGTAATACCCACAATCGGTCCCATTAGGTTGGGTTGGGATACGCAATTCATGGAATTGCCCGTTGTTGATGATGCAATGGTCATGTGTCCGACTCGAGATATGTCGTATAGCCAAATCACCCAATGTCCGCACCCTGGTAGTCGGATGAATATTTAGTGGATCACAAAATATAATTGGGCTCCTCACCTTGGCATCGAGACCCGTAGGAGTTTGTCGCATCTTCAACCAAAGCACCCAATGCCCTGCGTTCAATATTGGAATGAAGACATAATCCCTTTCAGGAACACGAGTGAGTACGTCTTTGACCTTATCGCCTTGGCCTTCTAGTTGTACCCATAGCGGATCCACAATATGAAACCGCTTGTTGATCTCGGGGGGCAGCGAGTACTCCATCCATAAATGGAAGAGGGTTATCATCCATGTGGATGCCATCTCCCCTACTGTGATCAACGAACATAGTTGTATCTCCGACAAGAAGACCGCTACATCCAGTCGTCGGCATGCCACCTGATACCTGTTTATTAGGCTAGATTAGTAACTACTAAACAAACATGATGTTAACTATTGATATCATGCCCCCAGCATAACAACATACCTGGTGAACTTATTTCTTGCAGAGTTATCCCATGTTTTCGAGATTGTCCCTGGACCAACAAAGACAATCCCAATGTCTGCATCCTCATCTGTGTCAGATGATGTAATGAACTCCGAATTACATGGGTCCACTTCTTTCCTGCGGATTTGGATTTTCGGCCTCCTTGCTTGTTGCATTGTCGATTCTGACAGTTGGTCTTGACCACCATCGATCTCGACATGTGCCTCATCCTTTGGTATGGGAATTCCATGACTCTTACACTACAATTCATACATAAGATTCACACATAATCATAAGTTTTAAACTCACATAAGTGTCGTGACTCTTGAGTAGGAAGCAGAGAGAGAGCGATGGTGATAGAGATAACGATAACGATAGAGATGGCGAGAGCGGTAGAGATAGCGATAGTGATAGCAAAAGAGAGTGAAAGAGGGAGAGAGTGCGAGAGAGAGAAAAGTATAAGTGAGAGATAAGAAATGGGAATGAGATTATATTATGAGAAAGAAGATTACAAGGAGTAGGCTAAGGGCTAAAGACTGGTGTTGAACCGAATGAGTTGTGATGAGTGTATGGACTCTTATTTATAGGCCCTTATGGAGTATTCTAGAATGTTCTAGAATATTTTAGATATTTATGAATAATAATAATAAATATAATCATGAAATATTCAAGAACATTCTAGAATAATCTAGAATGTTCTAAATATCTCGTAATAACTAAACATATAATTATTATGATTACATCTCACATATGTTATTACAATGGTTAAAGTACAATATGTAAACCAAGAGGTTATGGGTTCGATTCCTGGTTCGCCAAGATGAATGTCATGATAAGCCAAGATGTATGTCTTCATGACATTATCCCCCCTTTTCGATGACGAGTTGCACGAGTCGGAAGAAAAGAGTTCAGACTTGGTTTATGAGGATATTGGTTGTGAAATGCAACAACCATGTCGGAGGCATTGGCAAGATGTTCGGCAGGCTCCCATGTTCGATCATTAGGTGTATAGCCTAACCAATCAACCAAGTAGTATAGTTTGTTGCGAATGATCTTGGAGTCGAGGATAGCGGCAACCTCATATTCAGAGCCATTGGAAACGTCAATTGGAGGTGGGGGAGGTGTAACACGACCCGGAATAGAGCTCGTTGTGTAGGGCTCCAAAAGTGAAACATGGAAGACCGGGTGAAGACGCATATGAGGAGGAAGATCAAGACGAAATGTCACATCATTGATCTTACCACTTATGACATATGGGCCAAAACGTTGATAATCCAATTTGTAGCAAGGTCGGGTCGTTTTAATGCTACCTTGTAAGAGCCATACACGATCGCCTACTTGAAATGTAGTCGATGAATCACGCCGATGACGGTCAGCAATCTTCTTTTGAGTGTTTTGGGCTTCACATAAATGATGCAAAAGCATATCCTGAACTTCTTGGAGTCGAGTGAGCCGATCTTCAGCAGCTGGGTTTTTTGGGAGTTCAGGATGTTCAAGCATCGTCCAACGAGGATGGTACCCAATGTTTGCAAAAAATGGGGAATATCCAGTAGAAGAATGCTCGGAGTTGTTATAAGCAAATTCTGCCAAAGGTAGTAAATCCACCCAATCATCTTGTTGATAGTTGACAAAACAACGTAGATATTGCTCGACTGTTTGGTTGGTGCGCTCACTCTGCCCATTAGTCTCTGGATGGTAGCCGGAAGAGAGTTTACAAGAAGTATGTAAGAGTTTGAACATGTGCCGCCAAAATTTTGAGATGAATTGGGGACCCCGATCACTGATAATATCATCCGGAAGACCATGATGGCGAAACACCTCCCGCATGAGTAAATCAGCTGTCTCTTGACTAGTAATGGTCTTTGTGCATGGAAGGAAATGTGCCATCTTCGTAAAACGATCGACAACCGTGAGAATCGAATCAAATCCCTTGGAAGGTGGAAGATCCGTAATAAAGTCCAAGGAAATAGATTTCCATGGGCTCTCCGGAATAGGCATTGGCTGTAATAAGCCATATGGATGATGTCGAGGCTTTTTTGATCGGCAACATGTATCACAGCTACGAACATAATCCGTAACAAAATGGCGAAGCCGTGGCCACCAATATCGGCGAGAAATCAACTCAAAAGTCTTGTGGATGCCGAAGTGTCCCGCCATTGGTGTGTCATGACATTGTTGCATGACTTTGAGTCGAGAAGGACCGTCAGGCACATACAAGAGAGTTTGTCGAAAAAGTAACCCATCATGCCAACTAAACTGGGTGTAGTCTAGACGAGGATTTTGAGTTTGGGAGCTAGATGCACGATTTGGGATAATATGGCTCAAAACCTCTTGGGCGAACGCATCAGTCGCAATCTGCTCACGAATGGAATCAAGAAGCCTTGAATCTCCCGGTGTGTTGATGGTATGCATTGCCATTATTCGTAGACGATCAGGACCTAAGAGGATTTGCTTTTGGCTTTCAAATGCGGCCTCTCCAGGTTGAAGTTCCATATACGAACGTCTAGATAAAGCATCTGCTTTTCCTTGTTGCATCCCAGGGCGATATAGAATTACAAAATCGAAACGAGTTAAGAACTGCGCCCAACGAGCTTGTCGTCGATTCAAGACTCGAGCACTTTGAAAGTATGTTAGATTTTTATGATCATTGTAGACAATAATCTGCTGAGAAGAACCCTCCAGAAAATGACGCCATTGTTGAAAAGAATCCACAATGGCAAGAAGCTCTTTGTCGTGAATCTCATAGTTGATTTCTGCGGCTTCAAATTTTCGTGAGTGAAAAGCCACCGGGTGCAGTTCACCATCATCACCAATTTGGGATAGTACACTTCCGAGTGCGAAATCCGATGCATCAGCTTCAAGTATAAAGCGCCTCATTGGATCGACATGGATTAAGATTGGTGCGGATGTAAATGCTTGCTTTAAACCCTCAAATGCAGAGTTCGCATCTATACTCCATACAAATGGTCGATTCTTGTGCGTCAGTTGAGTGAGGGGCAACACAATTTTTGAATAATCTTTGATGAACTTGCGATAAAAGTTTGCGAACCCCAAAAAACATTGCACATCTCGCACGGACTGTGGTGTTTGCCAATCCAAAATTGTTTGAACCTTTGATGGATCCATAGAGATGCCATTTGAAGAGACTATGTACCCCAAAAACTCCACTTGACATTGGTCGAAACTACACTTCTCCAATTTTGCATAGAGACCATACTCTCGTAGCCGTTGCAAAACTTGGCGAACATGTATATCATGTTCTTCTTGAGTTTTTGAGTAGATCAAGATATCATCCAGGTAAACAATGATGAAGATATCGAGGAAGTCTCGAAAAATATCATTCGCCATATGTTGGAAGACTGCTGGTGCATTCGTGAGGCCAAAAGGCATCACTGTGTACTCAAAATGACCATAGCGAGTGCGGAACGCCGTCTTCCATTCATCCCCAGGACGAATTCGAACAAGGTTGTAGGCACCTCGAAGATCTAACTTCGTGAAATACTTTGCTTCACTGAGGCGTTCTAGAAGGCTTGAGATCAATGGGAGAGCATATCGGTTTCTAACGGTCACTTTATTCAAGCCTCGATAATCCACGACCATACGAAGCGTACCATCTTTCTTCTTAACGAATGCCTCGAAATCCTCCAGTAATGGTGATTTCTTCTCAAGAAGTGGTGCAAACCAAGCTAACGCTGTACCGCTTAGCAAGGTTCCTATTAATCCCACACGGGCAGCATCAGTTGGATACCGATTGGGATGTAACTGAATCACCAAACGAACTTGATTCAGGAAACCTCGAAAGAGAGATCTGGTACCATCAAACTTAGCAGGGAGGCTAATCTTTGGTTCCCTTGGGGAGTTTTGAACCCCCGCCGCTTGTTCTCGTAATGTTAATATAGTAGCCTCAAGTTGATGAACCCGTTGTGATAACTCCTCATATTGATGAGCTTTCTCAGTACTGACTTGTTGAAGATCCCCGAGTAGCCTTTGATTTTCTTGCTCTAATGCCACAAACTTAGTGGTGAGCATATCGAGCTCCGAAAGGACACGCATATACTCTTGCTTGCTGACCGACTCCATAACCGCGGGGGAAAAAGAAAGAAGGATAAAGAAGAAAGCTTGCTAGGGTTATTGGAGAAAGGGAAAAGAAATATTCGGTTCAAACTGTCGTGACTCTTGAGTAGGAAGCAGAGAGAGAGCGATGGCGATAGAGATAACGATAACGATAGAGATGGCGAGAGCGGTAGAGATAGCGATAGTGATAGCAAAAGAGAGTGAAAGAGGGAGAGAGTGCGAGAGAGAGAAAAGTATAAGTGAGAGATAAGAAATGGGAATGAGATTATATTATGAGAAAGAAGATTACAAGGAGTAGGCTAAGGGCTAAAGACTGGTGTTGAACCGAATGAGTTGTGATGAGTGTATGGACTCTTATTTATAGGCCCTTATGGAGTATTCTAGAATGTTCTAGAATATTTTAGATATTTATGAATAATAATAATAAATATAATCATGAAATATTCAAGAACATTCTAGAATAATCTAGAATGTTCTAAATATCTCGTAATAACTAAACATATAATTATTATGATTACATCTCACATATGTTATTACAATGGTTAAAGTACAATATGTAAACCAAGAGGTTATGGGTTCGATTCCTGGTTCGCCAAGATGAATGTCATGATAAGCCAAGATGTATGTCTTCATGACAATAAGATGCACACAAAATCATAAACCATACTTACATAATCTTTAGACGCATCCGCAATCTTCAACCTCACTTTTGCCATCCTATGCTCCTTTCCCTCGTCATACCTGGCCATTTGTTGGCTAACGAATTGAGCAATGAAATCAGCCTCCTTGCATGTTCGAAGTGAGTCCGGAGTGGCTTTGAAGATTTTTATTGCTCTTGTCCTCAACTTCCTCATGTGTGATTGGCGTGATCTATTATACTTGAGCTCCGGATCCAAAAAACGATTTATTGATCGTTGTCTTTCGTATTCGCTGAAGAATGATGTGGTTGTACTCCTCATGGAGGTCGATTGCTCTTCTTCGTCTATCTTTAGCCCCCGAGGCAGTATTACATGGATGCCATGTGCCTTCTGTAAATGGGCCTCCATGTCCGCTTTTTTTCGAAACCATCTCCCCTCTTTTCTACACGAATCTCCCACAATACAGGTGCGACATTTGATACCTGTTGAGTCTCTTCCACACTTGAAGAGGGACATAGGGTCCACTACAACAATGGTGTCACATTTGCATTAGAAAAACCCAAAATATGCTTACATCAATAATGATTATAAGAATGGACATAAACTCACCATTTACTTTAATATCTTCAACACCTGGACCCACGTCATGCATGGGGTTCGTATCCATGCTCGAGTCTTGAGTAATGATGTTTTCAGCCTCCGTATCATTGGATTTGGGGCACCTAACACCCTTTCTTACATAAACCCTAAACCAACATTCAAGTTAGCACACAAACATTATTATTTATACACAATATAAAGTAGAGAAATGATTCATGCCATACCTCCCTTCATAGGGTATTGTTTCACCCCAATCTGCATCAAAGTCTATGAAGATCTTGGACCGACTAGCCATCTGTACAAAACATTTTTAGAAAGGCATTCATTACATTACTATTATTTAGGGAGAAAAAACGCAAAGAATGTATACAAGATTTTAGATTTGACATTCAAATGTGGGCATAAAAAAGAGCCCAATAATGCATGAATCACATGGGCAAATTCAAGCATTCAAATGTTGGCATTTAAATGACATTCAAATGTTGGCAAAATCAAAATCATACATGTATTCAATCATACACAGCCCATGGGAGATCTTAAATGCACACATACATGTATTAAATCACAGCCTATAGAAGATCTTAAATACACACAAACATGTATTCAATCATACACATGCACACACATTCGCAGCCCATGGAAGATCTAAAATACACAAATACATGTATTCAATCATACACATGTATACACACACATTCCCAAATAAATGTATTCATCATACAACAAACACACACATTCACAGCCCAAAGAAGATCTTAAATACACACATACATGTATTCAACCATCACACACACACAAATGTATTCAATCATACACACACAGAAATGTATTCAATCATACACATGTATACACACACATTCCCAAATAAATGTATTCAATCATACAACAAACACACACATTCACAGCCCAAAGAAGATCTTAAATACACACATACATGTATTCAACCATCACACACACAAATGTATTCAATCATACACACATACATGTATTCAATCATACACACATACATAAGTATTCAATCATACACATGTATACACGCACATTCCCAAATAAATGTATTCAATCATACAACAAACACACACATTCACAGCCCAAAGAAGATCTTAAATACACACATACATGTAACCCTAAACCCATCACACACACAAATGTATTCAATCATACACACACAGAAATGTATTCAATCATACACACACATACATGTATTTAATCATACACATACACACACAAATGTATTGAATCATACACACATACATGTATTTAATCATACACATACACACACAAATGTATTGAATCATACACACATACATGTATTTAATCATACACACATTTATGGTACCTATTAGAAGGAATACATGTATGTGTGTGCAACCCTAAACCTAATAGAAAGAATATGATACCTAATAAAAACCAAAACCTAATAGAAGGAATATGATGCCTACCTCTGGACTGCAGGTGCTCGCAGTGCCTCACCGGAGATGTTTGCAACGAGTGCTCGCAGACAGGTGGTGCGCCTCGCTCAAAAACCCTAAACCCTCAAACCCACGAATGACAGAAAATGACAGAAAATGACAGAAAATGGGTTTTTATACTTCCTTGAACATGAATGAGAAGGGCTCCCTTTTGACAAAATGGAGCCATTCTTTAATGAGTCGGGCTCCAAGGGAGCCCTTCTTTAATGAGTCGGGCGCCATTTTGCCTGAATGGGTTTTTATACTTCCCTGAACATGAATGAGAAGGGCTCCCTTTCACAAAGTGGAGCCCTTCTTTAATGAGCCGGGCTCCCTTTTTACGTGGCGCGCTTTTTCGCGCCTATTCCACATCCATCTTGGACGGTGGAGATCGAACGCGCCATCAGCGGTGCGACCTGCACCGTCCCTCTCCGCGATTCCCTCACTTGGCCTCTTTAATATTTGGTAGTAGTTAGACACCACGGGTTTTAATGGATATGTATGTATGTATGTATGTATGGGGTTCAAGAAAGATTTGGGTTTTTATGTATGTATTATGTATGTATGGGGTTCAAGAAAGAGTTGGGTTTTTTATGTATGTATGTATGTATGGGGTTCAAGAAAGATTTGG
The DNA here is from genome assembly GCF_043228905.1 of Azolla caroliniana. Lineage (NCBI taxonomy): Eukaryota > Viridiplantae > Streptophyta > Polypodiopsida > Salviniales > Salviniaceae > Azolla > Azolla caroliniana. The sequence continues at coordinate 14,150,034 of NW_028230448.1, forward strand.
GTTTTTATGTATGTATTATGTATGTATGGGGTTCAAGAAAGAGTTGGGTTTTTATGTATGTATGTATGTATGTATGTATCATGTATGTACATGTATGGATGGGGTTCAACAAAGAGTTGGGTTTTTATGTATGTATGTATGTATGTATGTATATGCATGTATATATGGCTCTGGTCTATTTGTTTTCGAATCATAACGAAGCTTAGCGGGGAATCAAGGCCAAAGACGTGCAGTGCAGCACACATTTCCAAGGGTCCAAAACAAGCGCAAAATCAAAAAAACTAATTTTTGGGAGCCCAGTAGCCCAGCTTTGAGGCATAGAGGGAGTTCGACTCAAATGAGCCTTAATAAGTGAGGGAGTTCGACTCAAAAGGAGCCCGAGTTATAACTATAGTCGACTAAAATCCCGATGCCTGTCATATTTCTCAAAATTTTGAAACAACAATGAGGGTTTTAGGAGGGAAGAAGCCATCATCACCACATCAGGATATTCAGCTTGATTGTTTATGTACATACTCCCAACGAGAAGTGACAAAAGCCCGATCCTAAATCAGATAAATGTATCCTCGTAGGGTACTCACTCGAACAAAAGGGGTACAAGTGTTATAATCCATCTACCCAGAAAGTCGTCTTGTTGTTTGGCTTGTTTCAAGTTTCTGAATTCCTCGACTCTGTGTCTGAATAGTCGGGTCGACTTCGGCTGGTCGAATGGCATATGTTCTCCTTCATCTAACTACTTCGTGGTCCTTGTTCGACTAGCCTGTTTGTTCATCTGCTAAGTTCGGCTTCATGCTTCAACTCCCCACGGTTGGTTGTGATGCTACTTCGACTACTGCATTGTACTCGTCGGTTGTGTTGTACTGCCCCTCAAGTTCAGCAATGCGGCTATCGTTAGACCAAGGTCTGATATGAATTGCCTGAGTTTATCGACTTGTAAGGCTTTTGTGAAGATGTTGGCTACTTGAAGGTCTGTGCTAATGTGTTGCAAGTCAACATCCCCAAGTTGACCGCGCTTAGTGCACTTTGATATGCTTTGTGCACGCACGGAACACTGTGTTACAAGCCAGATGAATATTGCTCACGTTGTCGCAGTAAAGGGGAATCAGATCCTTGATGGGAATGCCAGATCCTTCAATATTCTCTTCAAACAAACAACTTCACATGCTACGATGATCGCGCCCCTATATTCTGCTTCTGTGCTCGACAATGCAACTATCGGCTACTTTTTGTTGCTCCATGAGATAGCTTTGCTACCGAGGGAGAAGACAAATCCTGAGGTCGATCGTCTGTTGGCCTTGTAGCTGGCCCAGTCTGCATCTATGTACCCTTTGAGTCGAATGATTGTTTCCAACTTATACAAGATGTCGTAATACATCGTCCCACTAGCGTACATGAGTACTCTCTTAGCGCAATCCAAATGAATATTCCGAGGTTTCTGCATGAATTGGCTAAGTAGACCGACCAAATAGTTGAGGTCGGGTCGTGTGATGGTAAGATAGATTAAGCTACCGACCATCCGACAATACGGAATCGACTCGCACTCTTATGTCCCAGAGTCAACATCGAGCTTTAGGTTTCAATCGAGAGGGGTTGACACAGGTTTGCACTCTGTCATCTCGAACTTGTATAGCAAATTGAGGATGTAGTGTCGTTGGGAGATCATAATGTCGGATGGGGTTCAAATTACTTCTATACTTAGAAAGTAATGGATCTCGCGCATGTCTTTCATTTTGAATCTGATGGACAAGAGGGATTTGACCTTATTGATGTCAGCTAGATTCTCTCCTCCGATGACCAGATCATCCAATTACAGGATGATGACAATCAGGCTTTTGGAATCACTACTTACGTAGAGTAAGTTGTCTCATTTCGACATTCGAAAGCCGATTTGGTGAAGATTATGAGTAATCTTTGAATGCCAAGCACACGGTGCTTGCTTGAGTCCATACAATCGTTTCTTGAGTCGGCAGATTGCGGTCGGGTGGTTGGTTGATTCGAAACCGGGTGGTTGAATCATGAAAACCTCCTTTTCTAATTTGCCTTAAAGAAATGTGTTCTTCACGTCCATTTGATGGAGATGCCACCCTCTAACAACTGTGAGTATAATGATTGTCCGAACAGTTGTCATCTTTGCCACCGGGGTAAAGGTCTCCTCGTAATCGACTCTATTCGTTTGAGCGTATCCTTTTGCTCCGAGTTGTGCTTTGTAGCGGTTTACCAAGCCATCGACACTATATTCACCTTGTAAATCAACCTACAACTAATCGCTTTCTTGTGTGGTGAGTGGCGGACGAGATCCCATGTCTCGTTCTTGCATAGCGCCTACATCTCCTCGTTCATGGCTTCGACCCATCGTGCATCCTTGGATGCCTTGGAAAAAAATTTCGGTTCTTAGACTATCGCCTCCTTCATCATAAAGACATAGTGATATGCCATGTCGTCATCATAGCTGAATTCGCTGACTGGGTTTTTCTCTCAGGTGGAGCGACAAAGTTTCTCGTTTGCAATAGCTCTAGACTTCTTTACTCCATTCGTCTGCATTATTGGAGCATCAAGGCTTTCAAACTCACTATTGAGTGAGTGAGTCAATTCGTCATCATCCAAATCATCGTACTCTAGCATTTTGGCCTTCCCTTTGTTCATCTTCAGACTCCGATCGAGATGTGCTTCAGTCACTCAGAGACTCTTGTGGTCCATTGAGCCTAGTCGTAATGGGGCTTTGTCCTATTATATGCCTTGGTCGACTGATGTCTTCTATCTCTTGGTTGGCCAAATTCGGGTCGACTGGGATCAAAATCAAAATCGACTCTAGTTCATACCATGATGCCGACTCGTCGAAAACGATGTCCCGACTTACTCGAACTTTCCAAGTAGATGGATTATAACACGTGTACCCTTTTTGTTCGAGTGAGTACCCTATGAGGATACATTTCTCCGATTACAATCAATCTTTTATCACTTCTTGTCGGGAATATGTACATAAGCAATCGAGTTGAATATCCTGACATGGGATAATTACGGCTTCTTTCCGAATAACATCTCGTGGGGTGTGATGTCGTGCGCTCTCAATGTTGTGCATCGATTCATGAGGTAGATGGTTGTGTTTGTTGCATCTACTGAGAACAACTTCGGTAGGTTGTTTCTCGTTCATCGTTGCTCTTGCCACCTCCAATATGTGCCGATTTTTCCTTTCTACTACTTCGTTTTGATGAGGTGTGTGTCAGTAGGTAAATTCTCATCGAATTCCTTCCTTTCAGAGATAAGTTGTAAATTTGTCTCACAAGTACTCCTTTTCCTCCGTTTGATCGAAGGCATTAGACATGCCTACTTGTTGTTTTTTCGACTTCAATTTTCAATGTCTAGAAGTGTTCAAACAGTTCGTTCTTTTGTTGCATGGGGTAGATCCAAGTGTGCCTAGAGAAGTCATCAATGAACGTCACGTAATATTGGCATCCACCGAATGTAGCCATTTGAGTCAGTCCCCATATGTCAAAGTGGACTACGTCCAAGACTCCTTTACTCAAATTCCTATTCTTCGGGAATGGATGTTGGTGTTGCTTGCCGAATCAGCAAGCTTCACAAACTCTAGTGCTTTCTTTTTCGGTGAAGGTCGGAAGTCCAACGACTCCTTTCGCCTTCATGTTCTAGAGCTTTTGGATATTAATGTGGCTGATTCTCTTGTCCCACACTTTCAAGTCGGCGTCGACTTTGAGGCCTTTCGCGAACATGGTTGACTTCACCTCGTTTGAGTCAAGGATGAACATTTGACCTTCTCTTCGACCCCGAGCAACAAGTCGACTGTCTTTTTTGATCAAGCACAATTTGTGATTGAACCATACTTGCATGCCTTGTTCTACAATTTGGTCGACCGAGACCAAATTTTTCATGATGGTCGGGACATGCAATATGTTCTTGATGTAGGTTAGTTTGTCATCGTTCCCAAATGGGACATTTCTGACATGTTGAATAGGGTTTATTGTGTTGTCCCTAGTTTTGACATAGCCGGATTGATCGGGTTTTCGCAACTCTCGGAATCAATCTTCGTGCGACGTCATGTGATTGGATGCTCTAGAGTTGACAAACCATACATTGTCTGAAGTAAAGGTGCTAGTTGGACTCAATGTTGACATTGAGTGTGATTTATGCGTCATTATGAACATTCCGCCAAGGTCGTCATAGTCAGAATTCGTAGCATAGTTCATGAGTTGTCAGCTAGTTGAAGCCGACTCTCGTTTCTTCTTTCGACACTCCTCTTCATAGTGGCTGAATTTTCCACAATACCCCCATTCGATCGGGTTGTTTTGGTGACTTGGTCCAACATGATGGCTCCCCCTTCTACCGAACTCCCTTGATGTGTTCTTGGCCTCTTGTCGATAGTGAGAGTCACGTTCTTGGGTCGGTGGACCATTTCAGCCTCGTTCGACTCGGCCTCTATTTCCTCAGCAGAATCCTCTTCCCTCGTCCGACTAGGAGTAGAGCATGTGACCATCTAGTGCATTGCTCCTTGGTTGGATGTGATTTTCTTCAACCAATAGTATTGATTGAAGATCGAAAAAGGAGGGCAAATTCTCCCTTGCAAGGATGGCCGACCCGATTGTGTCAAATCGTGGTGCTAAGTTGTTGAGGCATATTTGTACCATTTCATCATTGTCGATGCTACCGTTGATAGATCTAAGGGCAACACACAACTCCTTGATCTTCAAGGTGTAGCCCGTGATCAACATATCCTTTGTTAAATATTGTTAAACTCCTAATGGAGTTGAAACTTGTGTGCGGCCGTGTTGGCCACCAAAATCTTCTGTTGTAACCGCCGGTTGGCGAAGACAAATCTCGAGGTCGTTGTCGCTGAGTCTCGCATTGTTGTACCTCTCTTATAGTGATACTGTTCGGAGTCAGTGAACTCCTATGGTTTTGCCTCTCGAGGTTTTCCACATTAACATACTGTATCAACTCATTCCTGTGTAAGTGCATTAATCCTTATCTCTGTTTCTTACATTGTGAGTTTGGAACTTGGTTGTGGCCGAGAACGATTCCCCACAAATTGGTATCAAAGCGAAGTTGGAAACTTCAAACGAAAATGGAAGACTCATTCAGAGGCATGTTCAAGCTCACCGGCTCAAAACTACTCAGTTTGGTAGTCGAAGATGAGAGACATGCTGGTGGTTAAAGATCTTTGGTTGCCGGTACAATTTGGAGACAAAAGACCGAACAAGATTGATGTTGCGACCTAGGAAGTAATGCACATGAAGACAACAACATACATAATATGCTTCATCGACATTAACCTGTACAATAACTCCAACGAAGAGAACAAGGCTGATGCCCCCTCGGAGAAGATCGACATTATGTTGGATAGAGTCTTAGTATTCCAAAAAATAGTGAGGCTCAGGTATCAAGACGACGCCAGTATGGCAGAGCACATGAACACCTTCTAAATTTCTCAACACATGGCAAGTGATAGTTCTCAATATTTGCTTGACATTTTCACTAAAGTTTATTTGGATGACAACTTGATCTACTTGAAGACTCGAACATGAGCATTATGTACATGTTTGTCAAGTTCTACAACGATTGTGGGAATAAAATCATAGTTCGCAATATGATCACAATGCTTTAAAAAGGAAAATAGAAAATATGGACTAGCCAAGGAAATATAGTGACATTTGCTTTAAACAAGCAACAGTTTGGATTACACCTTGCCCAATATCAAGATCACACTTATGCCTCGGGGAATGTTTATCCCAAAATGAAGAGGAAGGCCTTTTTGCTGCCAAAGGTGTCTTCTTCATTGTTGTTATTAGGGATTATTGATCCCAAGATGCGGATGGTTTATAGTTTTGTTGGGCCAAAAGTTGCTCCAAGATGCAAAGGTAGATCTAATTATTGTTGAAAGACTTTACTAATCAAGCTGAGTTCCCTTTCCATGCATGGAAAAAATAGAGAATCATGAAAAAAATACCACAAAGGAATTTGGTAGAACATTTATAATCATCCAATTGGAATCTGTTCCCTGTATAAAAATGTTTCCAGCCCTGGCAAGTTTTAAAAAAGTGACTAGGGATTTACTTTCTAATACAAACCCTTGCAAAAACATAGATAAAACTTTCATTTGTTATTATACATATTTACTTACACACGCAATCTCGTTTCTAATATATACATGATAATCTATATCAGCTTTTGCTAGCCATGGAATATGTTTTTATATACAATAGATGCTCTCATTTGATGCATACACTCTTTTCTTCAAAGAGAGAAAAAGCTGAAATCTAGTTACGGGTAGATACTGGCAATGGTTTACTAGAAGCCAGAACAGTTGAAATCTTGGACATTAAGAACCCAGCAGCTCCAGCAAACAACATCTCTTTAGAAAAAGGCTGTTTATTGGTAGAAGAAAAGAGAACTTCTGATATTACACCCAAAACCATAAAACTTGCTGCAAGTCCTATTAATGGGGATCTGAATATGGCAAGATTTCCTGTGGATTCAGATTCATTGGTTCTGGATACATCTGAACTGTCCATTGCATCTTCTTTCCCAACACCTGCAGGGATTCGATCTATGGCTCTTTGTAGAAGAAACAAATAAAAGAAACCAATCATTCCACCTATGCAAAAACCTTCAGCGATCTCATTATGACCAGACCCAGCTAACATTACACTGCCAAATGTCACAAGCAATGCATCATAACTTAATAAAGAGAGTTTCAAAATCTCATACTCTTTTATCCACTTCTTTCTTGATTCCTCTATATCCTTTCTAGATCGTTTTCTTCTAGCATGCAGCATACGATATTCAGAGGAGGATAACAGAGAGATTTTGGATGCCTTCAGCTCTGCAGCTGAAACAACGCCACCATCTCCAATTCTGATGTTACAACACTCAAAATCATATTGTATGATTTTGTGATCGCTCTCTTTTGCACCATCTAGACCATCTTTCATCACATGTTCAGGAAACACTGTTGTTATGTTCACGTTTTCTATTCTCCAGCTACCTGCAGATTCAAGTAAAGCATACTTTCTGTAGTGTATAACGGGATGACAACCTCTTACGAAATGTATGTTGAAACACAATGTATGTAATAAGTTTCCAAAAGAATCCTTATACGTCTTGCTACTCTTCTATAATTCTAGAACAAATCCATACCTTTTATAATTCCAAAACAAAAACTTAGTCAAGCAAAGCATTTACATATTCCAGGAATTGAAAATCAGTGCTTACAGCGACAACATTTATGTGAACAGGGTAAGGTGAATCGATCAGAGTAGGTGTGAGGCCAAACTGGAAAAAGGCAAGTATGGAACCAAAAAGCAGAAGATACAAGAAAAAGATAAGTTTGAAGGACGATGAAGGAAAAAGGAGTATTACAAAATGAACGCAGCACATCTTTTTATGGATATAATCATGTCTGATTTATAAGCCAATAAACTTAACCTAGAAATCTATCATATATACCGATATCAGCTGTGAATACTCTTTGGTCTCCTTTGAAAAATAATCTTACTCTTTAAGAAAGTGATCTACCAATCACATGCTTGAGAAATCTCTCAGTGGGTTGAGACGCGATCTTAGTATCAACTCCACATTTTCTCTTCTAAAAAGGTGATCTATCAAATGGGTGCTTGGAAAACCACTCAGTAGATTGAAAGATTGTGTACAGAAGATAGTAGTGTACATGACCTACTATTGACCCATCACTTTGAAGTGATCCTTACCATACGTTGTTACAGTGTTAACCTACCATGTCTTAATATCTGTATTTATGGACTCTACTTGTTTTCACTCTTGATGACAATGTATCATGAAAAAGCAGACAAAAGTGATGAAATGACTAACCTCTTTCTGGAGCAATCCATACAGCTTGGAGTTTCCCCAAATCTGGTCCATTAAATGTAATAACATCATGAGAACCTCTCTGAAAGCATTGATCACTTAATGCAGGAATATGTGTACTATCGCTTTGGTTACTTATTGATATTTCATCATCACCAAAGGCTACAGGTGACAATCTATACAATAAGCTCCTTCCTTCTTCTCCAATCAGTGCCAATAAAATGCCAACAGTCCAATCAGAAATGCCCGAGCCATAATCTTTACTAGTCGCTATAAAAACTCGGTAAGAGGCCTTGCTCGCATCTGATTCATTAGGATTATTCAAGATGATGGGTACACTAGACTCTACATCAGTATCTGCAAGTGATTTTGGTTCTGTGAAATTATAACAATTGACTGTATGTAATTTTTCTCCTGAAAAACAATATGTTGATGGTTAATATCAAGAAATGAAATTTGTGTCAGTTGCCCCAAGTATAGAGTTTATAGGATTTTGAATTTCAAACCTTGAATTTCTCTTACTTATGAATTTACCCAATTCCAAACCTGTCCCAAACCTTCAGCACCTATTTTCCTTTCTATGAATTTGCCGAACTTGCTATATTCTAGCTCCATTTATATTTAGTTCCTAATCTTTCGGAGATCTTTGCTCTGTTGCATAGTGTCTCACAAATTTGATAAATGGTACTATGCGCAAAGGTATAGAATGTGTTCTTATCAAAACAAGATATTCATCTCCTGCTAAATCTTAGCTCATTAAAAAATTAATTTCCTGCACTTTTAATTCTTTTATGTTTCCTCACCTCCTAAAGCTCTCTAAAGAGACAAACAGAGAACGCAGCACATGAAACATCGGTGAAGGCAAACGCACCTCTCGTGATGGTGATTTCTCTTCTTAAACTTCTCAATACACTTAATGATGGATGCCAACATTTGGATGCCCAATTTCCAGAATAAGATGACTCCACCTCATGCAGAGGTCTGATGCCAAAAGAAGTTACTAAACAAAACCATAAATCAGAGTGAGATGCGTAGATAACAAATAAAAAAATGGAGAAATATTTCTCCTAACAGAAAAGGTAAAAACTAGAATGTGCAGATGTAATGAACTTTCTCCTAGCAGAAATGAGACTGAAGTATGTGCCATAAAACCAGACCTAAAACACTCTTGCACTTGGTTATTGGTTCCAAACGTGGGCAGAGTTTATGTCGGTTAGCTCTGTCCTTCAAGTTTGTCTTTTGTCAGTTTTCTTAATGGTCCATTATCTGTCATTCGAAATTACTTATGTTGCTGAGATATCTCCTTGTAGATTATGCTTCTGTTGTTCTTTTAATAGTCCCATATTATGTGTGGCTAGAACATAGATATCTTAGATTCGAAAAGTCTATATTCCTCCAATTTGGATAGTTAAAAGACTAAAACCAAAATCTCTTTAAGATGGGTAACAACGGCAACAGGTAGTCATGGTTTTCTCAATATTCAACATACCTCTTACCCTATGTGATATTCTTATGATTCCTTAAACAAATTTTGGGAAATTCCTGCAGGCCACAGAATTTCTGGAGATGTCAACTACACTCAGTTACACAACATCCCAAACTCCTCAAAAGCTGAAATATAGCCATCATTGTCTGACCTATTTTCACCCCTGGGCATTCTCAATCATTGTGGCCATCTTTATCGATCTCGTGAATTCATTTCAAGTAGAAAACGTGGTAATCTTCCAATACAGTGTGCATCCACCTTCGCCATTTCCACAAACACAACAGACAAACTGGCAGTACAAGATTACTCTTCAGGTTATGTACCTATCTTCCATTTGACAGAATCATCATGCATGTCAATCATCAGCAAAAATATCAGACATACACATATATGCTCCAGAGTCTATTACATCCAGTCCTGTTGCTTGACTAAATGCAAGCTTTCCAAACACCACATTGCTTGACTTCCGAGAAGCAGTCAACAATGTCTTCCAGATAGTAGAATCCGGAATAAATGGCATCTCTTGGATTATTATTACTGCTTTTTCCAATTGTCCTGCACGACCATGCAGATCAACCATGCACGTATAGTGCTCGAGAATTGGAGCAATGCCATAATCTTTGCTCATAACATCGAAATACCAAGAACCCCTTTCTATGAGACCAGCATGACAGCATGTGTTGAGAATACTAATAAATGTAACATGATCTGCCTTAATATCGTTTTGTATCATGCTGTCAAAAAGAGTGAAAACAACTTCATGCTCTCCAAGTTGGCCATATCCAGCAATTAGTGCAGACCATGACACTACATCTAGGTCTTGAAGCTTGTCAAACACTTCCCGAGCCCTTGTAAGAGAACCACACTTAGAATACATAGAAATAACCATATTTCCCAGAGTCTGATCCTCTTCCAATAAACCTCTTCTTAAAATTTCCAAGTATATCTCCTCACCCTTGTTCATAGCACCAAGGTTGCCACAAGCTTTCAGGCAACAAAGAAAAGTGACAACATTTGGAGAGACCCCTTCTTTTTTCATATCATCGAAACAGTCGAGAGCTCTCTCATTCTGATCATGGTCAACATAGCCCGTGATAAGAGCAGTCCATGAAATTACAGAGCGAACTTTAAGATTGTCAAATACCTCACGAGCTTTTGCAAGGAACCCCGATTTTGCATACATGGAAACTAAAGTGCTTGCAACGGCAGGCTCAGTCTCTAATAATCCATAACCCATGATTTTCGCATGCATTTCTTGTCCTTTATCTACATCTCCGATGATTCTGCAAGCTTTCAATATACAAATGAGTGTGACATCATTTGGACATATGCCCTCTTGTTGCATTAGATTGAGGCAATCTAATGCTCGCTCAACAACATCACATGTTACATATGCTGTAATCATAGCATTCCATGACACTACATCTCTTACTCGGAGCCTATCAAAAGCTCCTCTTGATCTTGCTAGTGAACCACATTTTGCATACATATCAATCAAGGAGTTCGAGATAAAAATATTTTGATCAAACCTTCCTTCTCTCAAAATCTTGGCATGTATTTCAATGCCCTTTTCAAGGTTCTTAAGCTTTGCACAAGCCTTCAATACGGCCACATATGTATGCCCACTAGGTTGTATAATGGTATTACCAACCATTTTCTCATAAAGCATAAGGGCATGTTGAGGTTTACCACACCTAATACAACCACTTATAAGCGAAGTCCATGCGAACTCACTTGGAGAATCCAACTTTTCGAAGACCATTTGAGCATCTTGAAGCATTCCAACATCAACTAACATGGACACAAGGCCATTTCCGAGAGATGGGTGAGTTTCAAGTCCACACTTTTGTATATAAGCATAGAAACGGGAACCTAATTCGAGGTTTTTATCTTTTTGACATTTTTTTGAGATGAATGCAAAGTAATCGACCGAAAGTGAGGTGATCTTACCACTCTCTAAAAAAGAGAGAATTTCCTCTAGGTTAAGCATCTTTCCTGAATCATTATCACTCCTGGAATGAGAATATCTCGTTACAAAACCATCTCTATTGTATGGTATTGTGGGAATCAAAGCCATTTCGGGAAACTTATTAGGGTTTGGTTAAACTGATGTTACTCTGTTCTTTCCTCTGGTTAAGGAAAGCCAGCAGGGGGGATTCAAGTGCTTATGGTGTGCTCAGCACCTCCATCTCTGTTTGGGAGAGAGATAGAGGGTTCATGATTTATGTAAGATAACGCAGCAAAGGACTATGTGTATCAAATCAAAAGAGAAAGGGTTAGCATGGAGTACCTGAAACTGGGTTGAAGGAGGAGGCCATTCACCATTCAAGGAGATAGAGCAAAATTGTGCTGAATCAAATTATGGTCTTCTAAGACAAAATTTGGCCCACTTACAACAAAATGGAATGTGTACCCAATCATCCAAAATAAAAATAAAATAAACATAGATAAAAAAAGAGAGCTAATATTGTACAAAATATGTTATAGTGTAACTATGAGAACGTGATAATAGAATCTGCCTTCTTCATACATCCTATGAGACGCAACACGTGAGATGAGATGAGGCATGACAAGTGGCGTGGAGTGGAGCGTGGCGAATAAGAGATGAAGTGAGCCACCTCGTAATGATTACACATGTGATCGGGGATGATGTGGCACTCGTGCTCGTCACATGAAGTTTGGAATTCTCATGAATGGGAATCGGTCGCATGGAATCATTGATCTGTGGCACATGTATGTTGGTGATTAAATAGATGTTGATTTGTTTATACGGTCCTTTTCGGTTTCCCAAGGACATAGATTGGATTCAAAGGCATTGAGTTTTTGGATGGCAATAGGGTTTTGGGCCGTGATCTCTTGATTGTCATGATAACATATAAGAGGACTTTGACTTGTGGCCACTTGGGTTTTGCTTTTCTTGGACATTCGTTGGAGAGGAGGTTTTTTTTGGATGCTAAGAAGGTTGAACTTGTTTCTAAGTTGAACTACAGTTTTCTAGGTCATTTTACCCTAATCATTCTTCAAGTATCAACTTAATTGAAACCTCAATTTGAGACCACGAGTTATGATTGAATTCCTAAGATTGTTTTTCCATCTCAAAATGCATTTGTAGAGATGCATATGGATTTTGTGTTTCGAGAAAGCACGCCACATCACCTTTGAGTTTGCTATTTAGTGATTAGAAGTTTATAGAATAAGATCGTGGAAAATTAGGGAGAACAATAGTGGAAGAAATTTCAAGATAATGTAGTGTCGAAAACTCGAAGCAAGAAAAAGTGGAAATGGGAAGTTTGAAGCTAAAGACAATGAGAACTTGTGTTAATAGTCATGAGCTCCTCATAAATGGATATGGTTGATTGGAGGCACTTTCCAAGTCAATCGATGGGTGATACAAGTTAGAGTTCATTGGTAGCATTCTTGTTGATATTTTATTTTATCTCTTTCTAGTTTTAAGCTGTCCCAAAGTATTTGTGCATACTTTGCATTCACATCATGTACATCTAACCTTTTTATAGAGATTTGGACATTTTCTAGCCAATGAGCAACGTGCACAATTTGATAACATATCTCCATTAGAACTTTTCGACATCAAATATCATTCATTGGTCTTGGAAAAGCTAAGGTTGACATGTTCAATTAGATCTCCAAAGACTAACAAGGAAGGAATGTTTGAACTAGTTTTAAGATCTCCATATTTGCCTCCCAATACATGCCTCTACCAAAACTACTATGGAGCTTTCAAGCATGATTTTTTTGCCTTACGGAAAATCGTAGGCCAACAACATTAGATGCTATTTTACTTGGTCTTTTTGGGTTTACAATTTTGGCAAATTCCACAACTTCCCCAACCCATCTATTCAAACCAGTAGATATGCCTTCTAAAAAGCATTGTTAACAACATTATATTCTAAAGCGCCACAGTAGAACATTGTTTTTATAGTCATAATAGATATTTGAATTGTCCCCTCAGATTCACGATGTTGCCTTATTGAAATTCTCAATTGTAAGTAGGTCATATTGACTATAAAGCATCCTCATGTTTTATTTTGAGATTAAACATGCTAGAATGTGGCTCCAATAAATGGATTCACCGTGTTGGCATTAGCATTGTAACATAAGAAGCCAACGATGTAGCATTAGCATTGTCATTTAAAAGGCAATGCTAACAAATGTATTGGCATTTCCTTTATCTATTGATATTAATAGCACATGAAGTTGTTTAAAGACAATTCAACATGCAAACTATTATGACTAGAAGGATTGAGTTTCTTTGATGCTTGACATTAGACATTCATTAAACGGTTGGTGTCAAATCAAGGGCTTACACTTCATTGTATGTTTTATTATAGAATGATATTTGAGAGATGACATACGTGATTTTTAGTTTATATTGTCAAGTTTAAAACGAGGCATAGAGAATCCTACCAACTCGTGAAATTAAAAGTGATATGCAACAATCGGGAAGAAGATGTAGGATTTTAGTATAAGGATAGTAGGGCACACAAGCACATGAAGTGCACAAATGTGAACCGTGTGTATTCTCTTCATAATTAACCCAAGTCTTAAACTACTACTCAACTAAATCGAATTGTGCTTTGACTTATCATGTTGATGTCCTTAACCATTCGCCTTGTTGGATATGATCATAGAGTTATTTATATACCAAGAATTCAAATGCTTCATTTAATCTACTTCAACACACTCAAATGCATTGCAAATTACCAAATCGTTAGAGTTTGCATAATAATATCATTACGTTTTGTGTTCCCTAGCAAATTGTGAGATCTACATGAAAAAACTACCTTGCATTAAAGATAAGTTGATGTTAACACATATTATCCTTGTAAAATGTGTCGTTCTTGTGAAAACTCACAAACATGTTTTTGTCCATAGTGTTTTATTTGTGTAATGCAGCTTAAATATCGTTCGCAATGTAGCGCTTGCTACATTGTTTCATGACTAGCAACACTCTACACTTTTTGGGCAATAAACAATGGCATCCTCTTTATTAATGAAGAACAAGGAAACCAATGTTCATGCCTTGAAGGCTCTTACTTTACGTTTTAAAGTTGTAACTTTAAGCTTATCGCATCAAATGTATTTCATATGGGCCCAAGAAATCCTTAATGTTGAGGGTTAAATATTTCAGAATAAAGAGTAAGATCTACCCAATAAATAGAGAAAGCTCAAAATCTTTCCGTGATTTTTTTTATTGCTTTTTAGTTTGGTTTACCCTTGTGGTCCTTTTATGTTGTGTGCATATGTTTTGTGAAACGTGTTCCTTTTGGAACTAGAATACCAATGCAATGGAACAGACAAAAGGCGTGATAATTAGCCATGGTGGGTCTTGGAAGCACCGCTCATGATATGTGTTGCAACTACAAGATGCGTTGGCTCTTGTGGCCTTTAATAGAGATCGTGTGCATCTTCAACCTCCTCTAATGATAAGGTTCTCCAATTACTTCATAAGGTACCAAAGACCTATAGCGCTCGAAAAAACTATTGGTTAAAACAATGGGGAACCTCCTATGCACATTGCTAGTTGAGTTTTCTAACATCGGACTGATACTTGGAATCATTTGCATTTTTTCTTTATCCACTCAAAGATCAACCATTTCATAAAACTAATTGTTTTGTGTTGAAAACCCAAATATTTTTTATGGTGGTCATTAACTTATTGACACCATTCAAAGCGTGATTGGTGAGGAAACTTGGGTTACTGTCTAGAAATATAAAAGAATTCGATTGTACTAGTTACAAAAGACAATTGGCCAAATTTTTCTTTAGGTTTTCAATTTGTAGTGCCTTTATGATAGTCATAAATGATGATAGATAGAGATGCATATTAATATATTACTTAGCTTTACGATAATATGAACGGGTGCTTGATATACATTTCTACCCAATGTTAATGTTATATAGTACCCGACAAACGATCATCAATACTTGCAGATAATTATCTGATGCTTATCCACAGAGAAGTAATGCAAACTTCTCGACAAATTTGATGAACCTACATGAAGAGTGTGGAATGAGCGATGGAGGCACTAAAGCCAAATAGGAAGGAGTAGCTCGTGTTATTGTAGGATACAAGAGAGATGTTAATCAAATACCCAACATTATCCACTACCCCACTCTTCTTTGCACATTATCAAAGTGAACTTCGAAACATATTTGGTGAGACTAACGTGGAGGGTGCATGGTAAGTGAAGTTAGAACGAAGGACAAAAAGGATGGAGTTGCTCGTGTTGATGTATGACCCTAACGAGATGCGTGATGTAGAAGGAGGGATATAGAGTTAGGCATGCAATTTTGAAAGATTCTTATAGACAACTACAAAAGGATCTTACATTGCTCATTGTAGTGGGTGCATCCTTTATGTTGGGATGGTGTTCTGGTACAACCGTGGAATTCAATCAAAGTGGAATGGAACTGGTTCACTACCTTTATCTTAATATTTCTCATGTATGATTGATTGCCACTCGTAGTTGCTGAAGAATGTTGTGCCATTGTTCTTCTTGAGAGTGCCTTGCTCCTCTTCCTCTATCATCAAGCCTCTTGGAAGCGCTACAATCAATGCCATGTACCTTCCAATGTTGTGAAGATTTTCGGCAATGGTGTGAAAATTGCGAGGAACATACAAAATCGAGTGTGGTTCTTCACACATGATATGAAACAATAATAGTAAAGATACTATTTTAGATTAGTTTAATATTGTAAAGAATCAATGGTGATTCTTGTGTAGCGGAATAGATGCGTGTTATGTGCATATATGTGTGAGAGAAGATGAGTGGAGAGAAAAGAGAACTCAAGATAGATAAATGATAGGAAAATAGAATACTCAAGAAGAAGGTGTATATTTCACAAGTAGAATGAGATTTACAAAATGTAGCATAACAAGGAGTCACAACCGACTTAGTATGAAGTATGAGGAGGGTGCTTTATATAGAGTCACCCTCTCTCTTCATTAACTTTACAACAACCACTCTCTCTCTTGGGGAATGTGAAGACTCATAGTCATGGGGAATATGTAACTCATTAGTTATGTGTCATAGAATATGATTCTATGACATATAGTTAATGTGTAGAGAGTAGTGGTGTGACTCTTGACTTTTGAGTAATCATGGATTCTCAAAAGGTGTGTTCACAAGTTGTGCTATGTTGAGTTTGATTCTCAACAAATATCTTGGTACGAAAAGATGGATGTCTTCAAGAGCTTCTGAATGTACTTTACTACATTTGAAACGGACAACTAAATGTCAAGTTATGTGAATGTGAAGTTTGAGAAGAAGAAGAGAAAAACAAAACTATGAGATATCCCACATAGATAGGACAAATCAGGATCCCACAATATATAAGCAGAGCCAGAACTTATTGCTTTTTGCCTATGTGTGGAGCACACAATGTTTTGGAGGAACCAGACGGATGACGACAAAACCAGAACCAGACTGGATAGATCGGATCACCGGGTCGGATGCGGACCAGATCGATTAGATAGGTTGATCACGACGATTTCGGTGTGAAACGAACAAAATCATCTAGACTAAAAAACCTAGTAAAATTTTGTATGCAAAGAGATATAAGCAAGGCTTGAACCCTACACCTCCAAGATGGGAGGCAATAAACTTACCACTAAGCCAAGTTGTTTCCTTAAGAATATTTTTCCTACCATTATAATATCACATGTAAATTCTCATATTAGAGCTTGAATGAGTGACATGGTTATCATGCATCACATGTAATGCATAAGCGCCAAATGGCAAACATGCATTCCATGCATTGTATGCATGTCTTGCACCCTCAATGCATCATATGCATGGGGGCGTCTATAAAAGAGTGAATGAAAAAGATCAATGGGGAGCGATATATGAATCAAGAATTTAATAAGAAGAAAATTCGTTATCCAAATGATGATATATCTTGTTCTTCAAATCTAAAGTCAAGAGTTCAATCTTAATCTCTCTCTCCATTTCAATCTGTTTCAAAATTGGAATCTTAATCTTAATCTCTCTCTCTCAATCTATCTTAAATCCTATCTCGCTAAAGCTAGTACAAACTTCGAATCTTTCCGATCTAGGACCCCGACGGTTCCGCCTCACGATCTGCACATAGTGACAGATCTTCACGACACCACAATTGTGCCTACATCTCATATTTCTTCCGAAACCACGGTTGCACTTGTCAGCATGATCAAGCACCATGCATGACTGAGATTTGGTCCCCACGGGCCATAGAATCTCAGCCACATTTGAAGAACGAGAGTGGGTCGAGTAAATCTGGTGCGATGTATGCATTACAATAAACCAATATATACATAGCTATTGTATGATTACAAGGATGTACATCAACTCACCTTTTGGAGGAGCATCCAAAATTGATGTTTCATGTTCTGATATGGGGTCCAACGCTAGATGAATCTCTATCATTGCCACCTCCATGTTGTTTACAACCTCGATCTTCGTGGATGTGTTTCTTACCCTTACAAAAACCTTGCAACCAAAACAAAGGTTGACACTCATGCATCACTGTTGTACCCTATTTTACATTGTTCAAAAATGAATCATGTCATACCTCCCTTCACTGTGATATGTATCACCCTACTTGTCATCAAACATCTAGAACTCTTTGGACCTGGTCGCCATCTATACAAGCAATCTGTGTACAAATAATTATGATCATAAAAAACTACACGAATCTAAACCCTAAACCTAGATTCAGAAATTGCAAGTTTTCAAAAATCATGCAAACAAAATTTGATAAATGCCACATGCAACTTTCCAAAAAATCATCCAATAAGAAAACAAGACCATTTTTAGAAACATCTGCATGTATCATACAAGAATTTTAACCTTGATATCATTTTCAAGACCATTTTTACATTTTAACCATCCATTTCGTGAAAATTAAAAACTTTTAAAATACTATTTTAAGTATCGAAGAAAAGTAAAATCCAATAAAACATATACCTGGCAAGTAAGCACATGTGGTGATGCAGATGCATGTGCAATTGTTGATGACTTCTTCCCTCCTAAAACCTAGATTGTCAGTTCCAAAAATGTGAAAAATTAGAAGCATCAGGTTTTTTTTCCCCAAAAAACAAGCATTAGGGTTTTATTACCCAAAAATTATAAGTCGAGCACCCACAAGTAGTAGGGGCTCCCATCACGAGTTGGGGTATTGCCTGAGATGGTCGGGTTCTTGTGTTTGAGTCGGGCGACTACAAAAGTCAGCCTCTTGCTTTTTATTTGGGCGATTGCAGATTGTGAAAGTCGGGGGCTCTCGAAGACGAGTCAGGTGAGTGTAGAGTGTGAAGTGGGGGGGCGACTACAGATTTGAATGGACAGGCAACGACTTGGTGACCAACTTTTTCGATGGCGTGTTTTTTTTTCGGATAATGATCAGATGCAGATTGCATGTGCCCTTAGCTAAGCGTCATGCCATGTTCGTGGCCGGGATACCCTCGCCAGGAAGACTGCTTTACATGATTTGGGTGTAAATAGACACATATAGAATAGGCATCGCATAGTACGTAAAATTCGTGTTTATCTAATATAATATTCGTTTTCCTACGTTGGAAAACGAATGCGAATGTTATTCAAGAATTTTTTTTTTCTATTTAAAAAATAATTTTTAATGTTTTTTTTTTTTTTTTTTCTATTTCTCAGGCTTATTTACCTCATAATAAATAGTTAATACAAGAGTATGGTATTGATCATTCTTTGAGGGTGTTTTTCTTAAGAGAATGCGAATGCGAATGCACATATGGTATGGTATGGTACGTATGCATAGCCATCGCCATAGCCATAGAAGCCATCGCCAGAGCTTCCGTAACCCTAAATTTGACTCGAGTGGCACACCTACTGAAATAACCCGCTCTCAGGTCCTCCTGTTTTCTGCGAGCATTGCAAAGCTTCCATAGCCGACTGACTGACCAGTTCTGAAGCATGGTAGCTCCTCAATCCCCTCTCTCCATCCGCGAGTTCCAATGGAGCCCGCATTCCACCATAGCCTCCTCCCCTCTCTTCCTCTTCTCTGCCATCCTCTCCTACCTTCTCTGCACATTCGGTCTCTCCTTACTTCTCTGCAAGAGGAAGTCTCCAATTCCTCTAGGCCCCCTCCCTGTCGTGCACAACCTGATCCTCTTCCTCGGATCCTTCATCATGTTCGCAGGATGCCTCGCCTCCGCCATGGAAGAGATCATCGGAGCGCCTGGACAGTGGCAGACATTGTGGCCAGAACAGTGGAAACTATGGTCATTTTCCTCCTCGTCTTCCTCAACCTTCTCATCATCGTTACCTTCTTCTTCAAGGTATTGGCTATGGATTTACTTCTCTTCTTTATGGCAGTTTTCTTCTCATCTTAGTCATCATTATCACTGTTTCTCGGCTTCGGCTTCGTCTTCCTCACAAATGTCATTTGTCATTCCCAGCATTTTCATCGTCATCATCGTCATCTTCTTTTTCTTCAAGGCACGCTTGGCTATGATTTCTCTTCTCTGTCTTTCAAAACTTTTATGTCTTTGTCATCTTCATCCTCATCAATTTCGCATTGTTATCATCGTCATCTTTAAGAGTGTCTTGGCATGCATTTTTTGCTTATTTCCAAATGGTAGTCTGCATCTGATCCATCATCTTTTGTCTTTTTTCGGTTCCTTCATCAAGATCATGGATATGGCTTTTCTGCTTCCCGAAAGGAACTTCTGCATCTGGACCCGTCTTCTTCTGGTCCTACATCTTCTACCTCAGCAAATACTACGAGCTTCTCGACACATTAATCATGGTGCTAAAGAGGAGGCCTCTCACATTCCTACACGTATTCCACCATTCTGTTGTGATCCTGATGAGCTTCTTGTGGCTCGAATATGTGCAATCTTTGCAAATCATAGCTCTCCTCACAAACACATCTGTTCATATGCTTATGTATTCTTACTATCTTCTATGTACCTTAGGGATCAAACCACCGTGGAAGAAAGTGGTAACTAACTGTCAGATCGTCCAGTTTGCGTTCAGCTTTGCTGTGTCTATTGTAATGGTTTACTTGCATTTCAATGGAGATGGCTGTGCTGGATTTGGTGCTTGGATTTTTAATGCTTGCTTCAATGCTTCGTTGCTGATTTTGTTTGTGAACTTCCATCGCAAACAGTATCGAGATGCAAGAGATAGGAAGATGAAGAAGAAGACTTAGTGCGGAAGGAAACGGGTTTGATGAATCAAAGGCCTGTTTTTTTGTTTCCATTATTTTTGCAACGGACAGGAAAAAAGAAAAGGATGACCAGAGAAAGCTTAGTTTTAAAATCTGGATGAAAGCTCCAAAGAATCGAAAGGCTTGGTATTTCTTATGATGGAATTGACTGGATTTCGATGAAAGCAATCCTGTGTTTTCTTCGAAAATAAAAAATCAAGGAGATTCATCAACATAATGGTTGAGATTGTCTTTCTTTGTATCCATGAATTGGAAATTCTTTATATGATCGGATTCTCAGGCTTAGAGTTAAATTGTTTGCTGACATTCCCATTCAAAAATTTCTGTTGTCAAAAGAGGCTTCTGCTTCATTGGACTTGGTTTGAATTTGAGAATAATCAATGCATTTGATACCGACTCATTAGATTCAAATGAGTTACATACTGGATATCTTAATTTCATTATAAATTAATGCATATCCTGTTTTTGATTGTTATCTGCCCAAATATTTCCTATTGCACACAAATTTCATGATATAATTTGTGCATCCTAATTCAAAATTTCTGTGGAATAGAGACAGGATTCTTAATGTATACATGTCGGTACTGGGATTAATAATTAAGCTCCTTCACTTGCCTACAACTTACCCTAATCTTTATATACGTCTTCAGGTTTCTGGGGGTCAATATACTATATGTATTGTAGAGTTCCTAAACCCTAATCTCTGAACTATCTAGGTCAATACATTATCTTCTACAGTTTGTGTAAATTTGAATATTCATTTAACCTATGCATTACCGTGGACCCCATAATTGCTGACTTTTGCTAGTGTATTGTGTTTTTTCTATACATCCCTAACAAGATTCAAGATAACTTGATGATGGCAAAAGTAATCTCAGTTTAAGTAATTCGATTGATTCTCTCTGAATATTTTCAAAGCTTTGCATAGACACCACCATGCCTCGTTGGAAACACTGCAATGATGTGAACGAGCCAGATGGAACAGGAATCAATTGAGGGACAATATCAGTTGTCATCTCTAATACCGGAAGCTTTAATTATGTACACTTGGTCCATGCCTATAGGCAATTGGAAGTGATGAAAAGAATAACGTTTTTGTGCACTACACAACTAGGTTTCTGCCAAGCCAAGATGTTCACTAGGGGTTCAGATAGCTTAGATGTATTGATTTCAATTCTGCAAAACCAATTGGATGCTCGAGTCTTCTCACATTTTCCAAGGTGCCATGACCGAACTCTGATTGACATGTTTTTCTCATGCTATTGGTGAAGCTTTATGTTCCATTGTGAGGAAACTCTCATATTGGTTTCATCACCGTGTAAACAATTAAGCCCTGAGTTTGGGGTTGATTGACAATGTCCCGTTTTCTGAAGCAATGTCCCTTCTAAAAGGACTCTTTATAGCCAAGTTATTTCATATTTTACATTGTGCATTGCACAAATTATATTTGTATGCGCCTCTCTACTTACACACGTACGCGAAAGGTTTCTTTAATTTCTTTCAATGCATTGCAAAGAGTTCATGAAACAATACCTTGATAAACCACTTTATTGGAGAAAATATATGAAGCAAAACATTATAGAGAGCCATTCTAGGCAATATGGTATAGAGCCACTCTCATGGATGCGCGCGCGCACACGCACACACACACACAAGAATGGATTTTTTATTGTACTTGTAATGAACGACAAATTTTAAATGAGATTACACATTTTTCAATTTCTTGGGATAAAGATAGATTCTCTTTATTATCAAACTATGTATGTATGCTATGTTGAAACTTGAACGAAATGGGTGTGCTTAAGCGAATATTTACTAGTCTCGAAATTTCATGTCACCAATATCCAACAAAAAACAACGTTGGGACGAGAGAGGCAGGAAACCACGAAGAAAGTAAAGAGTTTATAAATTATACTGAAAAAAAATAAACCGTCTTATAAATCAGTCGGTTTGGCCGAGTGGTTAAGGCGACAGACTTGAAATCTGTTGGGTTCGCCCGCGCAGGTTCGAACCCTGCAGCCGACGATTTTAACATCCGCTTGATCACCACAAGCCCCCCTCAAAATTCCCTATGAGAGCCCTAGCTCTTCTCTTTTGCTTCTTCGCATGAAATCCATATAGAACATGATCACCATTGGGAAATAATTTTGGACACCCTTGTGGTGTAGTTGATTGATTCAAAAGTAGCTCGCACTTTAGTTGGGCGCGTGTGCACATGTGGCATACGATGAGTTCTCAGCACTTCCTTAGTAGGAAGGAATTCCATACTTTTGAGCTCGAAGGGATCCTCGATTCCCTTAGTGAATGGATTGTAACTTTGCACTTGCTGAATTGTTGAGATCGAAGACACCCTTGATCCTCGTGGACAATCAATCATAGTGGGTCAAATGTATGTTTACATAATTCTCATTCCGATATTCTTCACTTGCACCCCCATTGTTATCGGCATCTCGTAGAGTGACAAGGAAAATTTGATGGTTCATAAGATGGTCTAACATGACATCACTATCCACTCGAAAGATAGGATAATATTGTCACTAAGTTGTAACGACATGTTGCAAGTTGCAACACGATTTCCAATTGTCACCTTCATACATCTTAAAGAAAATAGTTTATAAACATCGCCACCAATTTGATCTAACAAATTCTTGCTTATTGATTCACGATTGTATGCGATTAAAATATATTTAAACTTAATGTGTGAGTTTGATAGTGCAGTTACAAAGGTTGTATTCTGTAAAGTTAGGGTTGTGACTTTAAGTCTCAAGAAGTGGATTTAGTACTAGATCATGTGTAAAAGTATGGTTTGGCAAACCACTTTTTGCAATCCAAGTGTTGAGAACCCTCCCATTGTCTTAAAGGTAGAGCTAACAAACATATTGGAAAAGACACTTATAAACTTGTTGCTTGATATAACCACATAACTGTGATATATATGCATTGATTAAGAGTTTGGTTGTCTTTAAATTCGGGGCAATCTATTATTGAAGTGTTTACATAAACAACTTATTTATTTTACTATGTATCAAACATACATTCCAAGAACATATAACAATTATTGTGACACATTGAAGGGAATGAAGTTAGTGAGTGTGAGAAATTGCATTCTAAGAGGGAAATAAAATGTTATAGTGTTAAATGATTGCAAGAAATGGTGTCCTAATGTATTATTCCATAGCATCGTCATCGTTTTCTTTTTTCATGATGATTCTGTATCAATTGTTATGATATGCATTTGCTTAAAAAAGCGATGTTGTGTTTACTTTTCCAAAGAACCACATTTACAAAATGTAAAAAGGGGTGGCCAAGATGCTACATCTTCAAACAAAATATAAGAAAAGAGTGATAAAGGATTCACACCAAATGCATGTAAACATAACATTCGTCGATCACGACATTTGAATAAAAACACAAGAATACCCCTACACCCTCTAAAAAATGAGGAAGGTTTCAAAACACTAAGGTACTTTAACCCTTTATTCTTAAACGGGTTTCAAATGATGATGACATCATAAGTAAGACGAGTCGGTCGAAGATGGACGCACTCGCTACAAGAACATCACTTCAGAGCCTTGGACACAAAAAACACCATCCTACCCAATTGGTTTTTAGTCCAATACATTATCATCAATATAAAGGATTCACTTAATAGTCTGTAACATAAGATCCTTCTATGATCGGAGCATCGATTAAGAGCTTTGGACACCAAAACACCACCATCCCCAGTTAGCTAACTATCAAGTATGATATCATCAATACAAAGGATGCATCCACTTGTCAGAGTGCGTAACATAAGATCCTTTGTCTATCAAAGAATCGATTAAGAGCTTTGGACACAAGAACACCATCATCTGCAATTTGGCTTATTGTCCAATAAATCACCATCCTCCCCAATTAGCTAATTGTCCAGTACAGTAGTACCATTAATAGAAAGGATGCATCAACTCCAAAGAAGTACGTAACATAAGATCCTTCCTCGATCAGACCACCGATGAAGAGCCATTGGACACGAGAATGCCATCCCAACATAAAGGATGCGCCCACTACAAACGTTTAAACGCAAGATCCTTCGTAGATTGAGATGAGAGCATCAGGTCAGAGATTTGGAAATTTGGACACCTGAATACTATCCTCCCCCAATTGGCTCACTCTCCACCAGGTTACCTACCACCAATATGTATGTATATGTATACATATATGTATGTTGTGTATGTATATGATGTATGTGGGGCTTCTTCCTATGGGAGGGTTTAAGGGAAAGGGTTTTAGGATTTCACTGAGAAAGAGAGAGAGAGAGAAAGAAGGTTTAATGGAAGGCAGGTCTTCTTTCACCCCTTTTTTTCTCTCTGCCACTCTTTTTTTCTCTGTCACAGAGGTGAGAGAGAGATTTTGATGCATCAAAGAGCATGGCTACCACCAATCCTGGTGCCATCATCAAGAAACTCTTCTTTGTTGCTTTCTCTGCCACCGCTAAGCAGCATACATTATTGCTATTATCACATCCTTATCAGACCTTCATCAAGCAATCCCTCTTCTCCACCATTGCTTCATCCTCATCATCGTCGCATGAGTTGAGTTTTTCAGAGGAAGTACAGCAGAAGAAAGAGCTATACCTCAAGAAGAAGATGAAGAAAGCAAAGAAGAAACAGAGAGAAACACCCATCATAGAGCCTCTAACAGTTCTTGAACCTGCTCATCATGACCTAAAGTTTGCATTCAGGTATAGCTACACAGAGATACCTAAAGTAAAACCAATTGGGTTTCAAGAGAAATTCTCTCCTTTTGGTCCGGGACGTCTTGATAGGCCATGGGATGGACAAGAAGCTCCCCCTGTGACCTCTGATAAATCTGCTTCTGATACGAGAGACAGGAATAACAGTAGCAGCAGCAGCAGCAAGAAGAAGGCGAAAGTTAGTAACAAAGTCAGAACTAGAGAGGAGATCCTTGGCGAGCCTTTGACAAAAGAAGAGACCACTCAACTTCTCGAAAGTTCTTTCAAAACTACCAAGCAATTAAATATAGGTATTACTCCATGATTGTTTTATTTGTATTATCATAACATTGTATCATCCTTAGCTTGGTAATGCAGGGAGGTTATACCATATTGTAACAATTCTTCCGTGTAAATGATGCCAGACATTTGTTTGCGTTGTTGATATGGTTTTGTATAAAGTGGTATTTCACTGGAAAACAAAACCGGTATCAGGTTAAGATCATAACTGGGTGATATGTTTTTTGTACCAATGCGAGGGACAATGGGTTTTACATAGATGCAAAGAATTTTTTTTTCGACTTTCCACCCTTAGATTCTTCGAATGGAGATCACACTATTATGATAGATGACCTAAATTTGACTTTGAATTGGCAAAGGAAGTTCTATATACTATTATACTCTCATGTTGCTGGTATCTGTGTACGATGTTTGCACTTGGTAGACAGCGCACATGTTATGTGCAAATACAATTTGAACGGCTACAAAATTTCAATGAACTGATATCTCGACACCAAAGCAGATGAAATCGGCTTATATCTCCCATTGACCTCCTATTCCATCGATTATTAACCTGAAATTTCTGGAAAAGTGTCTAATCAGTATTAGCATATTTCATGCATCTAGTGCAGATACAAGTATTTCACCGCGTCTCATTTTGTACATGTCTTGTCATATTCCCAACTAGAAGTGAGAAATTTACTTACATTATATGTTTATTTGGAATTTTATTTTTAAACCCTCATTCCAACCTGCAGGTAGAGATGGTTTGACCCACAACATGCTCATCAATTTCTATAATTATTGGCAACGGGATAGTGTGATACGGGTGAAGTGCAAAGGGGTGGCAACTATTGATATGGACAATATTATCTTTCAGATAGAGGTAGACTATCTCATCTCCTTCCTCTCTGTATAGCAATGGCCAATCTACCAAGTGTAGGACCTCTATTACAATGGCAAAACACTCCACCTTCTTGGCCACACACACACACACACACACACACTCGCTCTCCCCCCTCCCCCCCGTGTATGTGTGAACCTAGTAGAGAGTCTTCTTTTGCTTATACTACCTCTATATACATTAATGCCGGCCTTGTATATGCCATAGAGACATGCTCATCCAATACATCCTAAGCATTTTTGTATGTGAAATGAAAAGTTAGACGAGATATATCAAGCACTGACTAACAAACAGCATGCATAAAGTACATTTTTGTTTTATTTGCTATTACCTTACATTTCCAATTTGTGTTGTACAAAATTATCATGTTTTTGACATGCATAACAGCAAAATATATTGGCAGATATGGTTCCTAATATATGAATATTAAAAGAGTCTTTACGTTTGGTTGTTATTTGTTCTTTGCTGTTGTTGGGTGCAAAGTATTTTATGTGTTACTTCTTTTTAGAGGATTGAGATCGTGGAAGCTCCATGTACAGGATAAAACAGGAGGAAAAGTGATCCATAGAGCTGGTGGTACTCTTCATGTGTTCAGAGGAAGATATTACAACAAGAAAGATAGACCCAACATTCCTTTAATGCTTTGGAAACCTCATTCACCGATATATCCCAAATTAATTACACAGAAACCAGGAGGTTTGAAACTACAGGAAGCAAATGCATTAAGGAAAAGAGGCCGTCAGATCATGCCACTTTGCCGATTATGTAGATTTTGTTCTGTACTTTATTTTGCATCCAGAATGTCGCATCATATTTAGCATGTGTTTTAAAGAAAATGTGAAAAATCTGTTTTGCAGCGAAAAATGGGTACTATGCGGACCTTGTTCATCATGTAAGGGAAGCCTTTGAAGACGACGATCTTGTGAGGATAGATTGCAAATCATTGAACATCAGTGATTACAAGAAAATTGGAGCAAAGCTTAGGGTAAGTCCAAGCGTTAAGATCAAACAGAAAGCTTTTTAGCTAACCTGTTTGTAATGCAACATTCTTGCTTTCAGGATATGGTTCCTTGTGTATTATTATCATTTCAAGGAGAACAAATAATTCTTTGGAAAGGTAGATCCAGAAAGGTTGAGATGAACTCCACTGAGGAAGATAAAATGGAGTTTCATGTTGAAGATGAATTAGGGAATAATGCTATATGCGAGAATACTGGCAAGTCATGTGGCATTGATGATGATGCCTTTGAAGTGGATCAGACTGATAGTATATCACAGGGATACCGAAGTTCTGGAAACCACGTGTCGGATACTGATGATGATAGGGAACCAAAGGGCTCTGAAAATGTAGATAAGGATATATCTGATGCTGATGATGACAGTATATCGGATGCTTCTGAAAGTTTAGCAGAGGATATATCTGATACTCACGATGATAGTTTATCAGAGGGTTTTGAAAGTGTAGGTGAGGATATATCTGATACTGATGATGACAGTATATCAAAAGGTTCTGAAAGTTCAGGTGAGGGTTTATCTTATACTGATGATGATAGTGGATCAGAGGGCTCTGAAAGTGTAGGTGAGGCTATATCGCACAGTGATGATGGTGCATCCATGGGTGCTTCAAAATAATGTAGATGAAGCGCAATTGATTCATCATCCATGTATAGAGCATCGAGGAAACTTCTGGTTTGAGGAAATTCTTTATGGATGAAGACAATCAGATGAGTACAGTCATGACTCTGATAACATTTCTATAGACAGAAAAGTTTGTAATATTGACAAGAAGACACTACAGGAGAAATAAGAGAAGCAAATTCCATGTGAATAGAGGATTAATTGCTCTTGAAACTTAAAAGGGATTTGGTACTAATTCTCGTGTCTTGAACTGATCACAAAAATGTCGCTTTTCTCTCCATGCGGGCTTAGGGTTATTGTCTTGTGGCCTCACTCTAGGGACACCCTCTGAGCTCTCATGCAAGTAAAGGAAATATCAGTATATCCCTCAATTTCTCAACAAAGCTCAATTTTTGGGTACATTATTGCTGTTAGTGTAGTTAATTCATGGACATATGTTTAGCTGAAGTAATGGCAGATAAGACTTCCATCACTTCAGGTAGAGATGAAACATTGATCTGTGATACCACCTGAAATGGGGTCACTTGTGTGGCAAAAATGAGTTTAGGGCCCACTCACATTTAAGCTTGAGCTAAGATGCAATCGGGAGAGCAAATCAATGGTAAGGAGTAACCTTTATAATAAACTACTAGCAGTGATGAATCATATTATGGTTCCTTAAATATTGTCACTGTGATTAATATGGGTTCTTTATCAATTTAAGTGGGTGTCTTTTCTTTTCCTTGAATTTCTTTGTTGAATCTTGTCTAATTCTCTTTCTCTGGTGTACATCATAATCACTGTCATGTTTTTCTCATTATTAAAACACATGCATTGACGAGTAATTTGCAGACGTGCAAACCACCTTTGTGCACTAGCAACAATGCAAATGCTAATTGCTTAATCTTTGCAGCTATTATTTGATATTTCTCTGCCTGTTGTACCTGACCCCACACTTTACATTTCCTCTTTAGAATGGTAGCTGTAAAATTGATTTTGTTTGTAGTTTAATAGGGCGATCTACTGTTTTCTTGATGTCAAGCCTTCACAAGTAGATTTGCATAAGTGCAAATGGATCAGTTGATTTATAAACAAAAAAGCGTGCAATCTGTGCTCTATCAGGATTGGTGGTATAGGCACAGTGGTCAGACATTCAGTGAGCTTTTTGGTCATGTAAACACAACCTTTATGGTTTCCTTATGATATATATCCAAAACTGATTCTTGCAGGCTATGGATAAGAGAAGACCCCACATATCATCAAAAGCAGCCACAGGGCACGATCTACTACAAGAACTTTCTAGTAACCATCCAGATTTTGTCCTCCTCATCACTATTATGTTCTCAGAGCAACCTTCACTCAACCGACTGCCAATGGATCTGACCTTCCACCAAACAGCAATAGCCTCCTTGTTACTCCTCTTGACTTTCACACCTCGATAAAGCTCATGTGAGGCCATGCAACACGTGGGTTTATGGACTAAAACACTCCTCAAAACTTCTGAGTTTCGCTGTGGAGTTCTCATATCTAGGCACCTAGACGACTCAATGTTGCTTTGGATCACGTCACCCATTATATGGATCTGTGCAGATGCAGATAGTGTCCATCTCCCTTGCAGACAGCCGTGTACAAACACAACCAAAAGCTAAGTTTGGATTTACAAGTAAACCGTGAACAAAACAATGTAGCACCTTGCAAATGCTACCTTTGCGTTTAGCTTTGCTCTTATACTGGATGCTCCAAGAGCTCCTATCCAAAGCCTTATCTCTCGAGTGAGACTGTTGTCTTAAATCCTCATGGTATTATGACCAATGTGTGATTTCTTATCTTTATCATTAAGAAGCATTAATTTTCCATAGATTGCGTAAAAGATTGTGCAACATTGAGGATTTATTGGAGCAACATCGAAATCATTACCAAGTCGCACCAAGTCGCATGAAACTTGGAAGTGAAGTTGATAGGTATTATAATGGTTTCAAACTTTCAACTATTCTGAAGCTCATCATACTTGAGTAGCTAAAAAATATTGAATGAGGGCACAAAGATTAAATAAGAAGATAAAGAGTGAGCATTAGCTCATTGGAGGCACATATAGATGAAGGAAAAAAACCAAAGTTTATCTTAAAATGTCGTGAAGTTCTATACAGTAAAGATCTCTCACAAGTACATTCCATATGCTAAATATTACAGGGGATGGAGGAAAATATACATTAACACGGCGTTTACAACAGGAACAAACCTGCCACTCAGAAAAAGGTATTATAGTGTGAGGTGTGTGAGCTAAAATAAATCATGTGGGATCATTAAAACCCTGTTCAAAGCCACCATCAGAACTGTACATGCTGCCCTGATTTCTAGAAGGGGAAAAAACCTGGCTTTGTCATTCTGTGTAAGATGATATGTAGACTAGGCCTTGAGATCACCTGGGAGCTTTACTACAGTTACCGGACAAGGAGCATTATTCACCACATAGTTGCTCACACTACCTAGCATTGCCCTGCACATTTATGAATTGATTTGAGTAACAAGTCTAAATTGAGATCTAAGTATTGCATTTCAAATTGTATATGCATTAGGGAAACAATCAGAAATACCCCTGGTCAATCCCTGAAAGAGGATGAATTGACATTTCCCAAATAAACATAAAATGGCTCGAGGAGTTGACCAAGGGCATTTTTGGGAAATAAAGAAAAACTTTTGCACACTATCATGGAGATGCCAACCTCTTTAGTGACCCCAATCCACGACTTCCCATGACTATGCAATCTACTGGTAGATCAACCACTGCATCACAGATTTTCTCCCTAGCATCACCCCAATAAACTTTGAAGAGAACCTCAAGCTGATTTGCACACACAAAGCATAAACATTACTGCGTTGCTGATAGCAGTTAATAATGAACAAGTATTGAGATCCATATATTGCTCAATTAGGGTTGCTATGACTTGAGCAAACACCATGCAATTTTGTGTGGAGACCAGATCAATGATCTGATTATCTCAATTGAAACACATAAATGCACATAATTATGGATCACATATTTCAAGATGATTTGTTTGTGTGAGGGTTACCTAATATCATACATGGGAAATAAAACCAATAAGAGAAGATTCCATACTTGTTTCTCTTGGGCCTCCTGTTGAAGTAACAAAGGGATCTGTAGATCATCTACAATCCCATACTTAACCCCTCCAAAGTCTGTTGCGGGGATCAGTGCTGTACAGAAACAGCTATTTTATCAGAAATTTTGATTCAGACAGATGAAACCTCATCAAATCATCAAGATTAATATAGATCCAGAAGAAAACCATTAGTATAAATGCAATAAGCTATTAACACAACATAAAACATTGCATATCTGGATCGTCTCAAAACAAATATTTATGATGATCTAGTTTAGAACTTCTAGCAGTGTCTCTTAAGACGACCTACTCACACCTTCTAAATTCCCACTACACCCCTGAAAGATCACATACGTACTTATCTATCTATCTATCTATCTATCTATCTATCTATATATGACAATTAAGCAAGAAGGAAAGGTAGATGCATGAAGTAGGAGCCCACAAATCTCTCAGATAATATACGTTTCACAAACATAAGACATATATTTCAAAACAAATATGATGTCTGAGATTGTTCTTGATCCTTTACTTGAGTTTTGGGAAGAATCATTAGTCAACAGGCTTGAACGAATTGTGGGAAGTGTGATACCAAACCATTAAAGATGGTGAAAAGGAAGTAGAAACTTTACCATGAATCCCTATTTCACTTATGAAGTTTTCCAATTACCCTCTCCCTTCCCTAACAATTCAATATAATTTCTCTTTCTACCTATGCCACTTCCAAATAAAAAAAGCCTTCTTTCCCAGGGATTGAAAATAATTCTCTTTTCATGTACGAAATTTCCAATAAAACAATCTTCGCCTAGGATCCAGTATCAGTTTCCCTTCCATCTATGCCATTTCCAATAAGAAAATCTCTCTTTCTGAATGATTTTCTCCTTCCATTGATGTCTCGCACACAAACAAGATAAACTAAGAAGCATAAGACACAAGATCCACAATTGGTATCTCTTCTCCTCAAAACAAAGATCATTGAAGAAAGAGGGAAATTGAGTTGAAGAGAGTGTACTTACGAGATCCACTTTCCTGCCACAGGTGCATCTCTCCGATTTCATTTAACTTCTTATTGACGACGATGCAGATG
This sequence comes from Azolla caroliniana, assembly GCF_043228905.1. Lineage (NCBI taxonomy): Eukaryota > Viridiplantae > Streptophyta > Polypodiopsida > Salviniales > Salviniaceae > Azolla > Azolla caroliniana. Next base: position 14,182,278 of record NW_028230448.1, read on the forward strand.
ACGCAGTCTCCTTCCTTCACAATGTTCTTCAAGCCCCATTCCAAAGCATACTTGCTCCCGGCGGAGAAATCCAGGGGAATCCCGATTCTCCGAGCAGCGGCCATAGATTAGATACGAGATAAAAAGGAGGAGGGAAGAAGGGAGAAAGTCAGAAGACAGAAGGAGATGATGATGATGATGATGATGATGATGATGATGATGAGGAAGGGGGAAAGAATTGAAGAGATATTTCTTCTTTCTTGCTTTCTTTCAGTTTTATATGCAGAAAGGAAGGAAAGGAAGGAAGGAAGGAAGGAAGGAAGGAGGGACGACTGGCGATGGCGATGGCTACAGACGGAAATTCGGAAAGCGTGTTCAGAAAATAAAGAGGAGGAAGAAATGCTGTCTACTTTTCCATGGGCGGCCAAATTCATAAATAATCCAAACAAATGATCAAATATGGATGACTTGTATTTTGGCTCTACATATGTATATGTATCCGTATATGCATGTATGTATGTATTTCATAGTTTCATACATCTGTATATGCATGTCTTTGTATATACGTATACCTACACATGCGTACACTCATACATTTCTTTCGTTTGATTCGTGTATATAACTATATCATACATATATGTATGTATATATACGCTATTGAGATAACACGACAACACAACAAACGAACCTGTATTTGTTTGTTGATGTAACTACTTGTTGTGACATAAAGGCGACTCCTTTCAGCTCTGCTTGTTCCAGTTCATGATGGTTGTCGTGTTACTCCATTGATAGATTTGACATGTTTTTAACATCCACGGGAGACTGATTGCGATCAAACTGAGAGGGGCCCTGGTAGATGCCTAGGATCGAACTTTGGTTCTCTCAATTTTATGACTTTTTGACACTATGGTGTAAACTATCGAACCAATTCCATACAAACCGGTCATATATAACAACCTGTTTCCTTCCAATTGTATCGCCGCCCCCAACACCTAAGGTATTTGTTAAATACTCCCTCGTCTTGTGGGGAGGGTAAAGCTTTGGCCTCCTAAACAAAAACCACATACACCCATCAAAAGGGTTATGAAATTATCCCATCTTAAGGATGCCCAAAGTTGTTGCAATTTAACAACCCAATATAGATTCTGGCAACCTCATGCACATGTAAGGGATTCTTGATTGGCATCCACCTCAAACCCATATTGTACAAAAAAAAATGTGCGTCCTATATTTTGAAAATGTGGTAGCTTTTTTTAATCTACAACTAAAGGTAGCGTGATTGTCATTCCTTGACAAAGAAACACTTATGCATGTAATGGCATTTATATGAGATTGTCATCCTATGTTCTAACCCTTGGTGCAATAATTTGCAATGTTAGTAACATCTTCACCCCAACCAAACCCTCATTCAACCCTGGTAGATATCAACTTTTTCCACAAATTAATAGATTATCTCCTCTCAAGCTTGAGTTCGTACACACAACTTTCAAGAGGTCGAAAAAATGTTCCTCTCTCTCTCTCTCTCTCTCTCCCTCTCTCTACTAGTACTTGTTTTTCGTGTCACTCTTATGATAAGCCAAGTACACCATTTGGTTCAACTCTAATTGATGTCAAATTTTTTTGTCCCAAGTACACCATTTGGTTCAACTCTAATTGATGTCAATTTATTTGATATTTGATTGTTCACTATATTGGATGACGCCCAGGTTGAACGCATGTATACGCCGGTCTATGTTTGAAAACCTTACTAATTAATGTGCATCATCTACTCTCTGTTGCTTTCTCTCTAAGAATTTTGAGAGGGAAATATATTCTAAGATTTCTTTGCATTTATAAAGGCATATGTACACAAAATTGTTTGGGTTTTCATTTATTTATATGTAGTTATTTGAGATGGTTGAGTTTGACGCCTACTTAAATTGAAGGGACAAGGTCGTGGCATTTCTATATTATATAATCGGATACTTTTAAGGAATAAATGATGTTGAACTATACAACAAATGATAATTATATATTACATAGTCATTTGATGTGGTGGAGTTTGGAACCTACTTGCCTACTGCATCTTCCTGAAGTTTCTCATCTCGTTTTTTCAACTCCGAATTGCTTTCTTTATTTATTGCAATGGATTATATTTGCATTTGTTAAACACGTTCCGATAAAAAGAATTTGTAATCTATACAACAAAATAGTGAAAATATCAACATTATGCACATATATTCATTTGATGTGCTTGCATTCGAAACGTATATGGCACGCACGTCTTCATGGTTGTCTTTTTTTATTATTGTGCGCACGCACGCACTCATGCACACCTCTTCGCAAAATCTTGCCTCCTTGTTCAATGTTTCCTTTATTTTTGTTTTGCTTATAATGGGTATTTTTGGTATAGGAATAAACAACTTGGTCAACTAAACGGCTTAATCAAACCATAAATGGAATATGTTGATTAATGCAATGGCAAATTCCAAGAGTGCACGCATTTGCCTCATGGAATATTTGGAATGTTTGTCTGTACTATGGCTATCGTGCCAATCATAAACAATTCAACAATTAATGGAGATGGATCAAAGGAGGTGAATTGCTACACTGGTAAACTTTCAGGTCAACCCACGAATGTGATGTTTGCAATTTTGGATTGATTGAATACTTGCCGTAAATGTGAAAAACATATTTATTGCCCTAGAATTAACCTTTTGACAAAAGGATGTTACTTGGGACATTCTTTCTTCCCCAATGTGGGTGGTTACATCTCCAATTGTATTTGGCCATGCTAACATCCCATTGTGCCAGAGTGTTAAAGTATGAAGCTATGTTTCAAATGTTGAGAATTATGTCCTGGATATAAGAGCCTACACAATTTAGATAGGACGTGCCTAGTTTGGTGAGGTCCATGGACCATATTAGGTTCTCAACCTCATAGAGCATTGGTCCAAAAAAATCCAATTTCATCTACTAATGTTTATAGAGTTGATGGTGGTTGACACTTTAGGGAGACATGAATGGAAACAAGCTCTTAAATGTCTAAACATAACATGGTACATCCATGTGTGAACACAACTCTTTCAAAATTGAGAACATTTCACATGATCTACAACTAAAGATGATTTATTGATCAATAAACTTAACCTAAACAAGAAGATTAATAGTATTGGCCATATGGCAGGCTCTTATAAATTGATCACATATGTAAAGTAGTTAAAATATGGAATAAGGAAAAAGAAGGTACAATTTTGTTGATTACAAAACTAGCCATCCCATAAGATGCCGAATATTCAATACACAATCATGAAAGGATCCTTAAAGAACTGCATTGAATTTAAAGAGGAATGAAAGGAGAATGCATGTGATGGGGGTATGATCTCTCCACCATCACCTATAATAATATAAACACCGTGTAACACATCAAGAAAGGGGGGTATTAGTGGAGTTTATGTTGTGGTTACACTTTGTGTCAACTCTCCCCCACTTTATAATGAAATGTTTTAAGTAGTTATATGGTTATGGTTATTAAACACATATTCATACACCTGCCAAATTTTGCCGTATATAGCAACCTCAACATCCTAAGCTACCCTTGAAGCCTAAGTAGCTAACTTACTTGTCCAACATTAGCAAGATGGGGCAACTTCCGCCCTCTAGCTAGTTTATAATTGACTCTTCATCCACTGTCATACGAGCACAGTCGAGTGAAACATGTTTGATATTGTCAGTTATGAGTAGGTTGTTCATGATCAACACTATCCATTACATCCCCGATAACAAAAACAATTATAAAAAATAAGAATAAGTCCCCTAATAAAATATATGAGAAATATAGAATTTTGTCTTACCGTTGATTATAAAAACAAGGGTTTGATCTTATGGCTTCTTATTGGCATATATAATTGGTGTCATCTAGTTCACTATGCTTGAATATGCCACAAGTTTGTTTGATTCTAAATTTGCTTGGTCCTCAACTAATGATGAATATAAAATCAAGTGTTATAATTCCTAGCCAATTACACATGACCTATCCTCTTCTTCAACCATACCATAAAATATTGCTTAGTTCAATTGTTTTCTTTTATGTGATCCACCATTCTATGAATTAGATTTTGTTATGCACTCCTTTTGTTGAACATAGGCACGACGATTATATTGTGAGGATATGCCAACATCATAGTTTTTAAAATTATTAATATGTATATGACGAGGCATTTGTCTACATTCATATAAAGCATGTCAATTCACACGCCCAAAATGTTCACTTCTAAAGGGATATTTGATTCCTTGTCTAATGTTCAATCATACACAATGGACATAAGCACATTATATATAGTTACAAATTCCTTAATTTATTATTGCTCAACACCTAGTACTATTGAATGCATACATGAATATTTCGATCTATTTTCAAGATATTAATTCATAGACAATGAGGAATATAAGATGCATACTATTCACTTGTCTTTGTTGTCCTAGTTTCTAAACCATACAGAACAAATACTAATTGGACTTTAAAAAGTTGTTGAGACATACATAATTGACCAATGCATGTCGACCATGGAACTCCCCATTTTCATTCCTTTGTGCAAGGGACCTTATATTAGCCTCAAGCTTTGCCTTCATATTCTTGTCTAGTCATTGGGGCTAAGAAGACGTCTGTATTTTTTGTTAATATTCCCAACAATTTTATGTTGAAAAGTGTTTACTCTGTTCTATTTTGACTAGTCAATTGCATGTATAACACTAAGATGTACTCTCAAGTTGGATATATTTATTAGAATATGAACTTGAAGTTGAGGTAGTGTTACTCTTGAGCTCTCTAAGAAAAGGTTGAAATTGAAGTCCAAGATTTCACATTCTAGTGCTTGCTGAAAACACAAGAAAATTTGAGGATTCTACTTTAAAAGGCGATCACTTAGTTACAAAATTAGGTCTTTGGATTAAGGCGGGGATTCTTTGGAAGATTAATTGGTGAGTTTTCTTTAATAAAAAAGGAATTACAAGCTTTTATAAAGACTCTTTGTAATTGCTCGTAAATCATGAGTGGGATAAGCTATGAGTGAAGTTCTCTTAAGCTTTATCATTATCTTCACTATTGTAGATCACCAATCTTTCTTTTAATGTAGCTCTCATCATACAAAGGTGAGTTCGGAATGTTGGAGCTTAGGCTTTCTAAATATTTACGTGGCATTCTCAAAGGTGAGACAACATTTTAAGATGTAATCTCTTGTTTGATCTTATAAGCTATGTTGGCTCCTTAAAAAGACATTAATATATATTTCTTCTTCCTTTTTCCTCCTTATGGTGAATACTACCTAGTTGTATGTAAGCTCAAGGGAATGAGTTGTCAACTGCAATAAGTGAGGTAAGTTTTGAATGATGTATTTTTAGCATTGTTGTGGTCTTCACTAATTATGTATGCCCTTAAACAATGACATGTTTTCAAGTTGCTTTTTACGTTCTTGATTACATATTGAAAATGATTGTTGTGATTAAGAGGTTCCTTTTTATTATTTTATTATTTTATAAAGTCAAGATTCACCGTGGTATTAATGAAAAGATGCCCGAAGGCTACAAAGAATCCATACAATAAATTACAACCCTCCTACCCACATGAATTAACACGTATAGAAGTGGAAACCCTCATGCATGGTCCTTTCAAGAAAGGGGCCGGAAAAAGCCATCTTCGTGGAGTATATCTCCATTTTATCCTGTCCCCGAAAAAGGTGAAGACCTTTGCCTTTTTCCAAATTTCTCGAAATTGTTGTTGCTTGCAAAATACAACATCCGGCTCACCATGTATTGCCTCATATTGACCTTTTAGAGTATGTAGGAGCATCAACCATATCTCCTTAACTAACTCAACTGCATTCGGTTTGACTTTCTGAACTACACACTTACATCTTGCCTTCCATAATATCCAAACTACTAAAGAAGATACCGTGGACCAAACCTTGTCTATTTCATTTATTTCCATGATGTGAGAAAAATATACAAATTGAAGATAATTAAAACATTAACTTCATATCACGAAAGCGTAAATAATCACACCTCAAGAGAGCATGGAATGCATAAACTGATTGTAAGGCTTTAGATTATTTTGAAGGGTGGCGTAAGTTCACCCCCTTCACAAGATGAGAGTCTCGCCTCACTTCACTTTAAGCAGGAAAAATGTTTTATTGGTTGGGTAACCTAATGGCAATGTATTTCATTGCAAATCCTAGAATGACAACTCAACTAATCATTGTACTTGGCATATGTGCATGAATCATTCATTGCCTTTATGGTAGTTGCCATAGTTGCAAAAACAGTAAGTTCCCATCTTGATTTTTTAGATATGTTTTGACAAAACAAACCCTAGTTGGCTTACTAGACCTCACGTTTGCGTCTTTGCTACAAAATATTTGCCACTAGTGTTGTCCAACCTGACCTAAGGATTTAGTTTATCCCTTGAGGATAGTTGGCCTACCTATCCCAACATGTTTAATGATATGAGAAAGTGGACATTTGCAAGGCCTACAGTTAAGTTATGTGCACAAAGAATACGACGTCATGAGATTAGTTTATATATATATGTGTGTGTGTGTGTGTTTGTGAGGCTTGGAAATATGAACCTATGATTATGCTAAAATGACATGCCAATTACATACATATATAATTTGTTATTTTAATGTGTGTGTATATATATATATATATATAGATATAGATAGATAGATCAAATAGGGCTCCACGATATTAATATTCCACGATATATTTGAGGAGGATCTTGAAAGTTTCATTCCAGAAAGTTATCCTCAAAAGTTGTTTGTTATTGTCAATACTCAATACATTGTATATGGGTACAAAAGCTTATTGAAGTCTCAATGGAAAAACATAGGGTGATGACATGCAAAGGCCATACAGGCCATACGACAAAAATAGATTGGCTTTTGAAAAAGAAATTGTCAGAAATCTTATTACTACTTTACAAAAATGTCACTTCATATGCAACCTCTCGTTAGTGAAAGTGCTAAAGTGAACAAAACTATGGAAACATTGTTTACGTTATATAAGGTAGGTTATATTTTGATTATTACAACTATGTAATCCACTAAGTTTAGTTCATCCACTTTGATCTTAGAGTTTTTTTTATTCTGAAGAGAAATAAAGACAATTTAAGTAAAGCCCATGAATATGAATGTTGTGTCAAAGATTACATATTAATGGAAAGAAAAAGAAAATCCATCACTATACATAGGTCATAAATATGGTTCTCGAGGTTTCTAAATGTGTCTAGAAACACAAAGTACACATGTGTTGTAGTTATGATGCAAATTGACTCATCAACATGTTGTAACTTGTAACGAACTCTTTAACTATTAATATGCTTGTAAGATTGTTGATAAGGGTTTCCTTATGTTTTGGTTAACGAATAAATGTTAGTAAGAAATTTAAATGAATCTAACAAAACATCATAAATCCCATTTCTCTCATAATGTTTAAGGATATATATTCATTTCTATTGGATTGCCTAGTAGGCTGAATGCGAATCTCATTGCATCCACATGTTTCTTCCACAATAGCATTTCCCATTGTCTTTGGGAATGTCATGAGGCTACGGCTGTATGGAGAAGGGCATTATGATTGCTTTGCCATGCCTCTAGCTCATTTACCCTCAATTAGGGACATGCTTGTTGGAATTGTCTTGATGATGACGTAGAGAAATTTGATAGCACATGTACAACTATGTACAGAGGGGAGAATGGAACTATTCGATTGATCACTGGTAACAGTGCACCTAGAAGTAATGCCTAGAAGCAAAAAATTGAAGATCTATGGATGTTGATAGCACCCATTATCATATGGAACATTTGGACCGCAAGATGTACTAGGGTATTTTCAGCAAACAAACAACCTCCAGCAAAATCTATTAAGCTAATATGGCACATGTTAATAACTACATTGAGGGCCCAATATGAGCGGATTGATGGAATAGATGATGCTTCAGATTTAATGAGGCTGAATTTCAGAAAACGATGGTGTACTACACCGATGGCTACAAAAAATGGAGTGGATATACGATGGCAGTACGTAGTACTGAGATGGTTGTTCCCCCCTCCCATTAGATGATAGAGGGGCGGGCGTGAATGACACGACAAACATGGAGAAAAAACATGTGGGCTATTTAGTGTAAGATAAATAAGTGATGTAGCCCATATGGAAGTAGGTAATGTCTAAAGTTGTGTATTGTATGTCGTTTTAACTAATGGAGTATATTCTTCTTTGGAAAAAAAATATATAGTAAACCAAGAATCACACTTAATGATCCAAATAAAGTGAACACAGAGAAGCCTATCACCTAATATTTATATTATAGCTCACATTGTAGAAACTTTTATTGGGATGCCTATTGAACGTGGAGAATAGTAAGAAGAATATAATTGCTCTCCAACAATGAACATGGGTACGTCAAATTGACCCACCTACTACATGTAGCCATGTGTACTTACAATGAATAGACGAGGTAACAATACTAAATTATATTAGATTTCAATCACAATTATAATTTCCTCGATTGCAATCTTCATTTTTGTAAATTTCGACATATCCATACTTAAAATGTTCTGTACTTAACCAATGTTAACAAAATGTACAAGCCATGGTATTCGTTTTTTGGCAATTATTCTTTATCTCAATGTAGTAAAGATACTCGTAACAATATATCTGGCTAAATATGAGGACATTGGTGAATATATGTGTCAACTTGTCACATTACAATCTCGTGAGTGCAATTAAAGTATGTGTGGACATTTCCCTTAATTCTCCGATAGACACAATAGTACAAATTTCCCTCATCCACATTTGATTCTACAATTATTGGTGTATAATTAACTCCCACAAAATTGTGCCATGTCTATGGGATTATTGCAATAATGAAATCACATGTTTTCACTGTTTGAAACTTTATCCAAGGTGAAGTATCAACTTTATTAAGAATATTTGTACTTTGAATTAAAGCCATCATCTCGTGAAAGTGAAATTAAACTCAACGATATATCATATAATGCATTGCAAGAGAAACACGAGATCAACCATGCCATAGATGCATTTAAGACACTAAATATAAAAAAATATTGAATGTATGAAAGAAATAAGATGATTCATGTGCACAAATATTGTTTAGAATATATGCATGTGAACTTCTCGTGACATGAAAAAGGTGGACCAACTAGAAACCCTAAATAGTATGTAGGTTTTACAAAACAATTGCCTTGTTTAAGTTTTTGGTGTTTAACTAACATAGGTGGGATTATGTGTAACAATGCTAGCCACACACATGATGGTGGAATTGTTTCGATGGATTACATAACATGCATCTATAATTACCAAAATGCTATGGAATTAAAACATGAGATATATGTTAAGTACAACCATGGAAGCAACATTGCCTTTCGACATTATCATACAAGATAAGCTAGGCACTCCATATTTTTAAGTTGTGTAATTACTCGTCATAGTTTAATTAGTTTGAGATTGTAAACACAAAAAGTGTTTGATCCTAAGAATATGACTTTATGGAATCTCTAATGTCCACAACTCAAGAGTTGAGGATGATAACATATGACAAGATTGAAAGCCAATGCTAATAAAATGAGGGTCATAGAGGGAAGATATGAAGCTCGCAAAAAGAGTAAATGTTGAAAATATTCGAAAGGTGGGCGAGAAAAGTGCATTAACTTATCATACTTTAAACAACTTTTTATGAAGAAAATTATACTTCATGACATTCGAAAAACAAATGTTCACAAGGGCACGCCTTAACCAACTATCTATTACGAATCATATTGTTTGGCAATTTAATATTTCGAACTCATGTATGTGTTAGACAATGAAAGTGTTCTCAAATACAATGCATGTAGGATTAGTATGATTATTTTCCCAAAACATGCAAGAAGGTTATTAAGAACTTATATCTGGATGCCCCTCGATGAAACACATTGCCAAAACATTCCACCTATAGTCTTAATACATGTGCAATAATGAGCTTTGGACTTTGAGCTGAAAATAAGTATTGGCTCATCAAATTTATTTTTGGTAGAACCTTTCTCATGGAAACTATCAAGACAAGAGCATTCAAAAGCACGAGATAAGCAAGAGCGTACACATTTCGCTAGGTTTGAAGAGTTTGTTTCGAATACATATATCATTCCTTTGAGTTGCAAGGTTGCCTCTTTTTAGAAATGTATACATAAGGATATATGGATCATATTATTAGCATTATATTTTACATTATTTGCCATTTTTATATATAGAACATTATTCTAAGGCACAAGGGAGGGTGCCTAATCATTCATTGGTTATTTGAGGGTGAAGTTTCGAGATTAATGCCGGCAATTAGGTCAAGAGCGGAGGCAACGAAGGAGGTTAGCACCAAAGAGGGCACCTGAGCATTGTTGCACGAGGTTAGGGAGGGTTGCAGTGGGAGCAATGGGTGGTGAGGCGCCCGAAGCATATTGGGGCATCACAATGGCGGAGGCGACGAGGAATTGGTGGAACGTGGCACCTCCTTGGAGCACGTCATTGTAGGATTCGATGCGCGCCGACATGTCGAACGTCGCGGGGCTCCCGCTATACCACGGGGTTACTTCCTTGGCACGACTCCCGGCTTGGAACACGTTGCTCTCCGATCGCACCCGGCCATTTGCGCGCCCGCCAATGGCATAGTACCCCCAATTGGTGTACACATTATTGATCACGTGACACACGCCCCACCTAAGAGTGTAAATTGGTAATGTGCACATTGCAACAAACAAAGGAAGAAAGATTAGAGGTTTAGCTTACATATAAGATGTGGATCATGATGAGTCCAATACAAAAAGAAGAAGAAAAAAACACAGAAAAGAGAAGCAAGCGAGGTCCTTGTGGAGGTGTGATCACACGTACCTGCAATGGGGCATGCGTTGCATGGAGTCGCGGAACCAGTTGCGGTAGACGGTGACGCGCATCGACTTGTCTTCGGAGTCGGCGTCCGAGGCGCCGAGGAGCATGTTGAAGTTGTAGTTCTGGAGGTTGGAGTTGGAGATGGTTACGTCGGTGGAGCCTTGGAGGACGGACGCGAGGCCGAGCTCGCCGGCGAAGGAAGTGAGGTGGTCGACCCACACCTACAAGACAGCAAGAAGAAGAAGAAGAAGACAGGTTGAGGTGGCCAATTGGTTGGGTGGACATACTTCTTCAATAAAAACAAAGAGAGAGAGAGAGAGAGAAGGAGGTGGGTTGGTTTCACACTAGAGCGGGAGGAGCGTGTGGGGGGGGGGGCGGAGATTTTGGTTTCACACTTGGGCGGATGTGAGTGAGAGGTCGTGGGGTAGAGTTTTTGGTTTCACACTTGGGCTGCCGGAGGAGGTTTTGGTTTCACACTTGGGCGGACGGGGTGGAGTGTTTGCTGTCTTTGTTTTTTTTTTGTTTTTTTTGGGGGAACTCTCACCTTGGTGGTGCCGGAGAAGATGTGGAGCGTGTCGGAGCCCCTGATGTTGCTGATCTGTATGTTGTGGATGATGACGTTGGAGACGCCGCCGAGGACGAGGTTCCGGTTGATGACGGTGACGTTGACGCCGCGGCCGTCGATGGTGGTGTGGCTCTGCACCCACAGCATGTCCTGCAGGGAGATGACCATGCTGCGGGAGAACGTGATCCACACGCCGCCTTTGGTGCTCCGGGCCAGCTCCGTGCCGTAGCGCAGCGTCCCAGCCGCCGGGTTCAGGGGGTTGTCGCCCTCGCTCGTCACCACGTACTTCCCGCCCCTCAGCCCGCCCGTGACCCCCTTCGCGAACCCCACCGCGCACGACACTAGCCCGTACCCCTTCCCGCACTCCGCGAATTGGCACTTGGTCCCGTCCACTTCACCCGCCGCGCACCCCTGCACCTGCTCCGTCGCCACCACTTCCGCTTCTTCGGCCAATAATCCTGCCCTCCCTCCTCCTTCATCATCCCTCCCCAGAATGTCGAACCTTGAGGTCGCGATCTCCAGCTCGTTCTCTGCCGCCCTCAGATAATGCTGGACTTGCGACCCCACGTACGACAATCTCGTCGCCAAGGTGCTCTGCATTTTGGATCAATTAGCAACATTGCGTAATTACGAAGGAAAAGCGCAGATCAATGTTCACACACCGAAACCCATTTTTTCTGTTAAATCAAACATGCGCAACTCATTCTCAATCCACATATACAACCAAATAAATGCCTCCTCACATCTTTCATTCTCTTCTTTTCTAAATTTTTTTGTTTTGTTTTGTTTGGTTTGGTTTTGTTTTGTTTTGTTTTTGTTGCAGTGCATGGCGATGATCACTCAAACTATACATGTACATATATACATATTGATATATATATATATTTGTTATTTTTATTGGTTTGTCACCTCGACTTCATGGAGGCGGCCGAAGCAGTCGGAGGTGGCGGCGAGGCAATCCGAGACGCTGCGTTTGGCGTCGTCCCAGCGCTTGGAGGAGACGTGGGCGGCGGCGTCGTCGATGCTGCGTAGGGAGGACTGGAAGAGTGGGGCTAAGTCGTCGCTAGTCTTGGCGGAGGTGGGGAGGATGGCGGATTGGGCGTGGATGAGGAAGGATTTGGCGGTGTCCAGGTTTCTGGCCACAATGTCTTGGTTGAGGGAGGTGGCGGCGGAGGAGGAGGTGGCGGAGAAGAGCAAGAGGAGGAGGAGAGAGGATGGTAGCAACATGGTGGTGGGTGCCACCGCCATGCTTGATTGATTGATTAAATGATTGATTGGGGTGTGTGTGTCTGTCGGATATGGATTTGGATTGGTGGTGCCTTTTCTGCTGCTGCTTTTTTCTTCGGTGCCCTTTCTTCACCTTCTTATAAATGGGACGGCTGCTTTCGGAAGGCTGCTTTTTGCTTTTCCGCACAAAAGGTGCGCCCCTTCGCCTCCCCCTTCCGCCTTCTGCACCCCCCCCCCCTCCCGCGTCGCTTCGCATTCCCCTCACGTAGCAATTTTGATCCATCTCCATTAAAATGATTTATTTAGGGAAGTTGACATATTTAATTGGTTCATTGCATATTTTGCTATTATTTTATTAATTGTTTGATAATTGATTAATATGTTATCATATTATCAACTACATTGTTTTATTGAAAATTAGATCCTCTATATTTTTCAGTTTGTGCTCTCACTCACCGTCCATTGACACCCCACACAATGTCTTCCCAACACACACACACACACACACACACACACACACACACACACACACAATATTTACTTTCTCGTCCATCCCGCGAAGGGCTAACATGTTGGCTCGAAACGCCATCTAGATCAAGTACAAAAAACGTGGAAGCCCCTTGCATCCACGAGATGTTTTGTCAGGAGAGAAGAGTCTACACAAACAAATGGATCATTCGTGGGATTGTAATGTAGACTACATGTGAATATTAAGTGTCTCTAGCTTTACTATAGTCTCGTTCAGATCATGTTTTCCCAAGTTGTTACATCGATTCATTAACCCCTTGAAGCCTTGGCTTATGGTTCTCTCTTTTTATGTTTAGTCCATAACACTCTTTCATCTGTCTTGCGAAAACACATTATGGTATGTGCTCGTCCTGCGATGCGTGTGCGTTTCATTTTGGTTCAATAAATGATGGCAAGGAGGCGAAATGTAGGTTTTTATTTTGTTTTGTTTAAAAAATAAAATAAAGATTCAGCTTGGTATTGATGGAAAGATGCCCAAATGATACAAAAAACTCATACAATAAAATATAACCCTCATACCCACCTCAACCAACATGTCGAGTAGCAAAAGCCCTCATGCATGGTCCTTCCAAGATGGGGGTAGAAAAAGACATCTTGGTGTTTTCTTTCTTATCTAAAGCATGAACAAGAAGATTAGTGTAGAGAGATTAATATTGAATTGGTGCCATCACATTGGCAAAGTAGCATAGACCTACATGATGTGTTAATAAGGAAATGTGCATTTCCACATACAATGACCAATGTCGACATTAAATTTGACCCCCCTCCCCCAAAAAAATATACCTAATTGTGAAATTCTCCCTCACATCAATGAGAAAATTCCCAAATGGAGAGTGAAGCAACAAGAATTGATTGCCAGTTATTAGTGACTGATTGTTTGAACAAAGTCAACCACGGAAAACAAGAAGCAACATACTTTACTTCACTATGGAGATCATGACTTGCAAGGTTTCACACCAATCATGTTGTGTGTGTGTTACGCATTGAGATCTAGGAAATCACATTAGGGCAACACAATATTTTTGCGAATATTCCATTTTAAGTTGTAACGTAGCGAAGAAGGGGCCAAATCTGATTGTAAGAATTATTTGTCGTAAAAAGCACAAGCACATGGCCCACATGTCGATGAAGTAAAAGACTCTCATTATCACAAACACTCTCACTCTATAGTAGCATGGGTATTATCATATTTATTGGGGCTGAGGCTTGCACTTATGAGTCACATAGAGTGTGTGGAACCAACAATCAATAGCTGTGATGAGCAATAACACACTTAACACAAATGACAATTGATACTTTTGTAGGGTGTGTTGTGTGACTGAGAGTCACCAAATGTGAACATGCTTGAAAGCTTGCAATCAAGAGTCCTCAACTTTTTCCTTTTGCAATTTGTTCATCACAATGCCCTCATGACGAACAGAATCAATCCAGATATTTGAAAACCGCAAAATCTTGAACGAAGACGGTGGCCATTACGATGGAATCATCCCTAAAGTTTTTGTGGCACAAGTGTCCTCTTGTCAACAAATCATCACCACGATGAGTTTATGGATGTGTCCCCCCCCCCCCCCCCCCCCCCCCATGTGAGGTATGAAATCGCACGAGTGTGAAACAACAGAAGCTGAGATGAGCTTGATTGAAGCAATTGGTATCGGTCGGAGCATCTTCATTGTGATGTTGTTACACTTCCGGGCGAAACCCGACAAGAAGAAAACGTTAGTCCCGCCCGCGTTCCCCCGACCAATTGAAACGAGGTATTTCGACTAGGTAACAGGTAGCTTGCTGCCACGTGTACAATCATCCCCTCCTTCCCCTTCCATCTCTCAGATTCTTCTTCTTCTTCTTCTTCTTCTCCCTTCTGTCTCGTGAGGGAAGGCTGCTAAGAGTACAGAACCTATGGAAATAGTACTGTCTCCATCATCAGGAATCCATGTCACGCATGCCCCTGAGATTCTTATGCTTCCTGAATCGACAAATAAGAAGGAGAAGAAAAAGAAAAAGAAGCCGGACCAGGAGAAGAAAGGTTTGGCGTCTCTAAGTCTCCAGGAATCTCTCACTTCTCTGGAACTGGGTCTATTACCTAATCCCTCTGTCCAAGACTTTGCTTGTATGCTCCATAAGTGCAGAAAACAAGGGAATCCTCCAGAACAGGTACTTTCGCTTCAACACCACATCCAGAGCCACGGCTTCCAAACTAATCCATCTCTTGGAAACCGTCTCGTGCCTATGCTTGTCGAGATCGGTAGCTTATCATATGCTCAGAATGTCTTTGATGGATTATCTTATCATACAAAATCCTCGTGGAATGCACTTATATCTGGCTACGTCAAGCATGGAGAGCTTCAGTATGCTCTTTGTCTTTATCGGAAGAGCATTCGAGATAATGCCTCCATCGTATGTTTAACTGGTCCAACTTTTATTTCCTTACTTAAGGCTTGTGCTAATCTCAGCAATAGTATAACATGTTGTGAACTCCATGACCATATCATTAGACAAGGATTGCTAGACAGTGACTACTTTCTTGGAAGTGCATTGGTAGATGCTCTTGCTAAATGTGGTATGCTTGGGAAAGCGCTAGAAGTCTTTGAAAAACTTCCGGTTAGAGATGTGGTCTCATGGAATTCTCTCATTTCTGGGTATTCCACTCATGGATATGGTGCAAATGCTCTTGATTGCTTTGAACAAATGCAAAGAGAAGGATTCATTCCGACATCTGTCTCTTATGTTTGTGCATTAAATGCTTGTGGTAGTACTGGGGACATGTGTAAAGGAATGAAAGTACATGATGAGATAGCTCAAAAGGGATTGGAAATATGTCCACATATTGGGAGTGCTTTGGTTGATATGTATGCTATGTGTGGATTGTTTGAATCAGCGAAGAAAGTGATTGATAGACTTCAATGCCGGAATATTGTCTCCTGGACTGCTTTGATCAAAGGTTACATTCAACATGCTTATTGTGAAGAAGCACTTGCTTGCTTTGAGAAAATTCAAAGGGAGGGAATAACTCCCGATGCCATTGCTTTTACTTCCAGCTTGAAAGCATGTGCGCACATGGAAGCTCTAGACAAAGGCATGGGAATACATGCAGAGATTTTAAGAAGGGGTTTAGATGAGAACACTCTTATCTCTTGTGCGCTGGTTGACATGTATGCAAAGTGTGGTGCACTTCGAAAAGCACGGGAGGTGTTTGATAAGCTTCTCCTCAGAGATGTAGCCTTGTGGAATGCGTTGATTGCTGGTTATGTGGACCACGAATACGTTGAACAAGGGCTGAGATGTTTTGAGCAAATGCAAGATGAGAACATTCCTCCTGACGCAGTCACATTTATCGCTATTCTGAAAGCGTGTGCATACATGGCCGATTTAGAACAGGGAGAAAAAATACACCATGAGATCTCTAGAAGAGGGTTGGATAAAGACATGGTTGTTGGAAGTGCTTTGATTGATATGTATGCGGAATGTGGCTCACTTACTAAAGCAAGGGAGGTATTTGATAGTCTTTCAGCCCATGATATGGTTTCATGGACAGTGTTGATTGCAGGGTATGCCGAACATGGACATGGTGAGGAAGCTCTACAATGCTTTCAAGAGATGAAAGACGAGGGATTCTCACCAAGTGTGGTCACAATTGCTTGCACTTTAAAAGCTTGTGCAAGTATTGGATCATTAGACAAAGGTGAAAGGATTCATAATGAGGTTGCCACAAATTTGGAAAAAGAACACTTGATTAACAATGCATTGATTGATATGTATGCAAAATGTGGGTTATGTGCAAGAGCGGAGGACGTGTTTGACAAACTTGAGATCCGGGATGTAGTTTCATGGAACACACTTATGTGTGGATATGCTCAGCTTGGTGATTGTGAAATGGTTTTTCGTATCCTGCATCGCATGCTGGGTGAAGGTAGACGGCCAAACTCTGTAACGTTATTAACTGTACTGAATGCATGTAGTCATGCGGGGTTGGCAAATGATGGGAAAATATTCTTCGAGCTTCTCAGTAATGATGAGTACCCCCCATCACTTGAACACTATACATGTATGCTTGATCTACTTGGGCGTGCTGGACAATTAAAGGATGCGATATATATTGTCAGTAAAATGAGAGTTGATCCCGATATTGTAGTCTGGCATACTCTATTTGGTGCTTGTCAAAAATGGGGGAATGTGCATCTTGCCGAAAAAGTGTTCAACCAGGCAGTTCAAGTAAACAAGATAGATGCTGCAGCCTATGTCAGTCTGGCGAATGTGTATGCTGATGACAATGATCTATGATTATATGTTCTGTAAGAATGAATAGTGACACTAATAGTGCTAGGGGGGTTTCCTAGTGGTTTGGATCCTGGTTGTAAGTTGGAAGTGCAACTCCTACACCCACTCATGGCTGTTGCAACTGGGATTGATCCTCCATTAAGAGTAAAACATTCACTGACAAGGTCCATGTTATACAGTATAAATAGAGGAGCAGGATGACAAACTCAGTTGGTTTTTGCCATGAAGGAAAGTAAATCAAGGGCATGCTGATTTTCCATCCTGAAGGATGGAAAGGAGTTCCTAGTTAATGAAATTAGTGAAGATGATACTCATAATCCGACCTTCCATGAAGCTCTACATTGGACGGAGGACACAAATGCTGTCACGACAATGAATGGCACAAAGGGAGGGAAAAAATCAACTAGAAGATCAGTTTATTTGTATAATATCTTGGAAGGACCTCTATTTGGTACACCGCATGTTTTAACTTGTGTTGATGTTCAGCTGATATATCTCGCAAGAAATGAAGACGCATCATGTCTATATTTTAGATGTTGTAATATTGATCAAAAGCATCCTAGTTTCTTTTGCATGGCTTCAATGAGGGCCATTTTAACAATTAAAGCAAGGAGACTTGGTGATGAGATGCCCTGACATGTTTCTCTACAGTATAGCATAATTCCCTTTCTTCTGTACAATGGTGAATGTGGAATGTGAACATACAAACAAAATGTATCAGCTTTGCATTCTTGTGATCTATTGATTTCTGATCCCTCTTTGATAAATATTTGAAGTAAGAGAGTTGGTCTTATATGCAATATATGCCATGGGTATGTTCAATCTTGCATACGTGAACACACTAAGATTAGGATACATTTCAAATATTTAATGTAAATATTGGTATGTGCCACATGTTAAATGGCAAACATACTCTTGTGGTCTAGAATGACCACACATATATCGAAGGAAAGCTGACCATGGATGTTCCAAAGAGGATCACCCTCACTTCACAATAGCTCTACATGAAATGCATGAAAACTTAAGATGTCATATTGTTTCACATGAAGTAATGACACTTAAGTCGTCTTTCAGAGAGACATGCCACCTTCATATATGATTATTATGGGGCATTGAGGTTAAAAGCAAATGCATTGTCTCACTCGTATGGGGTATCTTTCATGCAGCCCGTACAAAATTGGCCCATTGGGATTTACATTTAAACTTAAATCATTGGAATCTAAAGCAAGTACGTTGGATCCCTTCTCCTTATGAAAGCTACTTTGAACCTTGGATTCATTCCTTCTTGCAAAGAGAAGTCTTTTATACATATGCCGAATGAGGTTCTATTGATCTTTTTCTAAGATGGAAAACTCAACTTCCAAGGTTCATTGGTTAGATAGATAGACGCTTTTTAAGTGTCAATAGAGCAGCCAATATTGACCCTTGGGATTTGGTATACAAGTTTTATTGATGTGTGTTTCCTTCCTAAAAAGGGATATTCATAGTTTGAAGCACAAAGTCTCTATGCATGAATAAGGCATACACATAAGTGCTCAACCTTCTAGGTGGTGTCTTAAGCATGACACTCAAGTTATCACACCCTCTTAATGCATCATTGTAACTTTCACGAATTGCACTATATGTTGAGTAGTGAAAACCAAGTGATATTCATCCTCTACCATGCATTCATCATTCCTTTATTTTTGATGCCATAGTGCAACTTCAATACCTAGCTTGTGTGTTCCAAGTGCGAAGGAATGGAGGGCTCTATGAGAGTTAATACTCATGATTGGTAATGAGAAGATTAAATACGATTGTTAAGTATCCAACTCGGCCTTAACCATGTGGCCAAGCCGACCACTTTATGTAAATTATCTCAAGTTGATATTGTGGCAACATGGGGCAGGGTGACACTTGCGAAGAGTTGGTCAGTGATATTAACCCCAACAAAAAGAGGGTCGTAAGCTGCAAGTTTTGAACCCAACTGATTTCAAGTCTTTTGCCTTACCAAGTCGGCCAAGTTGACCGCTTTACGTAATCTCAAGTTGATATTGTGGCACATAGGGCAAGGTGGCACTTGCGAAGCGTATGTAAGTGATATTAACCCTAACAAAAGGAAAGTCGTCGGCTACAAGGTTCGAACCTATGCATGCGAACCAAACAGATTTGAATTTGTCGCCTTAGCCATTCGGCCAATCTAAAGGTTTTTATAATCTTCAGGTTATACATGATCCAGAGTAGAGCGACATTAGTGAACAACTGCTCAGTGATATTAACCCTGACAAAGGGTAGTCATCGACTGTAGGGTTCGAACCTACCTGCGCGAGCGAACCCAACAGATTTCAAGTCTGTCGCCTTAACCACTCGGCGAAGCCGACCGCTTTTTTCGTGATCTTCTTTTCTGAACTTGGCACAAAGAGCACGGTGGCACTTGCGACAACGTTGTTATTGATAGTAACTCTGACAAAAAGGGTTAGTCGTTGGTTGCAAGGTTCGAACCTGCGTGAGCGAACCCAACAAATTTCAAGTCTGTCACCTTAACCACTTGACCAAGCTGATCGCGTTTTCATAACTTTCTTTTCTTAGCATGGCACAAATAGCACGAACAACACGAACAACACTTGCGACGACGTTGTTATTGATAGCAACCCCGAAAAAAGGGGAGTCGTTGGCTGCAAGATTCGAACTTGCGCGGGCGAACCCAATAGATTTAAAGTTTGTCTGTAGGCATAGATTGACATATTCGCATTCGTCGGGTTTCCCATTCGAATGCAAACGAATACGAATACGAATGGGCGGTCAAGTATTCGTTTAACTTTAAAAAAAACAAAAAAAACTTTGTCTTTTTTAATTTTCTAGGATAAAAAAAAAGGAGCTTAAACAATAAATAGGGATAATAAAAGAGAGACTTGGGGATTTGTCATTATTAAATTTTTATAATAAATGTATAACTTATAAATTATAAGTATTTATTTTATTTTTAATAAATAAAATAAAAGCTCATTAATTTCTCACTTTTTATTCCCTCAAAATTTATGGATATTTTTATTTTGACATTAAAAATAGTACTTCAAACTAATAATATATTCAAAGTTTATACTAATCATATTTGTATAGTAAATATAAAAATATTCGTTTTTTAAAAATTGATTAATTAAAATAAGTTTCATAAACTGTCTTGACACTATAATTTATTAATGAATAATTGTTCTTTTTTTGGTAAAATAAATAAATAAATATTTTATATCTATTTTACAAAACGAATGGTTTTTTAATATTCTTAGGGCCATTTCATATTCTCGAATATAAAGAATATTGCACATGGAGAATATCACGAATATCACGCATGTGTCAATCTATGTCTGTAGGGTTCGTAATCTTCTTTTCCTAACCTTGCATAGACGGCACGACAGCACCAACGATGACGTGTTATTGATAGTAACCCCGACAAAACGGGAGTTGTCGGTTGTAGGTTTGAACTTGCGCGAGCTAACCCAACAGGTTTGAAGTCTTTCGCCTTAAACACTTGGCCAAACCGACGTCTTTTCCGCAATCTTATTTTCTTAACATGGCACAAAGGGCACGACGGTACCTACGACGACGTGGTTATTGATAGTAACCTAGACAAAAGGGAAGTCATCGACTGCAGGGTTCGAACCTGCGTGGGCGAACCCAATAGATTTCAAGTATGTCGCCATAGATTGACACATGCGTGATATTCGTCATATTCTCTATGCGTGATATTCACAATATTCGAGAATACGAAATGGCCCCAAGAATATTATAAAACCATTCATTTTATAAAATAAATATAAAAAACATTAATTAATTCATTTTTTATTTAAATAAATTTAATTCACTAAAAAAAGAACAATCATTCATTAATAGATTATAAACATATAATTAGTATTTACTCTCCTTTATAGTGTCAAATAAAAAATGGAGAAGTTTATGAACCTTTATTTTAATTAATTAATTAAAAAAACAAATATTTGTATAATTATTATAGAAATATGATTAGCATGAAGTCCAATTTTTAATGTCAAAATAAAAATATCCATAATTTTTGAAAGAATCAAAAGTGAGGAATTAATGAACCTTTATTTTATTTTATTTATTTATTAAAATTTAAATAAAATGAATACTTTTATATTTATTATAAAAATTTATTAATGTCAAGTCCCTCTTTTAGTGTCCCTTTTTAGTGTCAAGTCCTTTTTTTTTTTTCCTAGTAAATAGTTCTTGGACATTTTTGTGTGTGTGTGGGTAAAACGAATACTTGACCTTGCATTCGTATGCATATTCGTTTGCATTAGAATAGGAAACCCCACGAATGCGAATATGTTAATCTATGTCTATCGCCTTAACCACTCGGCCAAACCAATTGCTTTTCCATAATCTTATTTTTTTAACCTGGCAGAAAGGGCTTGGCGATACCTATGACGACGTGGTTATTGTAAGTAACCCTGACAAAAGGGGAGTCATGGTTATTGGTAGTAACCCCGACAAAAGTCAAGGAGTAGTCAGCTACAAGGTTAGAACTTGCGCAGGTGAACCCAACAGGTTTCGAGTCTGTCGCCTTAACCACTCGGCCAAGCTGACCACATTTTCATAATCCTCTTTTATTTACCTTCCACAAAGGGCACAACGACACCTATGATGATGTGGTTATTGATAGTAACCCCGACAAAATGGGAGTCGTCCATTGTAGGGTTCGAACTTACGTGGGTGAACCCAACAGATTTCAAGTTTGTCACCTTAACAACTCGGCCAAGCCGATTGCCTTTTCATAATCTTATTTTCTTAACTTGGCACAAAGGCTGTGACAACACCTATGATGACGTGCTTATTGATAGTAACCCTAATGAAAAGGGCCTCGTCGATCACAAGTTTCGAACCTGAGCGGGCGGATCCAACATATTTCAAGTGTGTCATCATAACCATTCGGCAAAGCCGACCGCTTTTTCATATTATTTTCTTAACATGGCACAAAGGGCATGGTAGCACTTACGACGACGTGATTATTTGTAGTAACCGTGACAAAGAGGAGAGTCGTTGGCTGCAGGGTTCAAACCTGCTCAGGGGAGGCCAACAGACTTCGAGTCTATCGCCTTAACCACTCGTCCAAGCCGATTGTTTTTTCATAATTTTTTTTGTTCTTCACCGTGCTCCTAGGGCACGATGGCACTTGTGAGGATGTGTTTATTGATAATAACCTCGACAAAAGGGGAGTCGTCGACTGCAGGGTTCGAACCTTCGCGGGCGAACCCAATTGATTACGAGTTTGTCATCTTAAGCACTTGGCCAAGACGAGCTCTCTTTCATATTCTTTTGTTCTTCACCTGACACAAAGGGCATGGTGACACTTGCGACAACGTCGGGCGAACACATTAGATTTCATGTCTGTCACCTTAACCACTCGACCAAGCCGACTGCTTTTTCGTATTCATGACAAATGGAGGGCTCATCGGCTACAGGCTTCGAACCTAAGCAGGTGAACCCAACATATTTCGAGTCTCTCGGCACAACAATACTTTCGACCACATAGGTAATGATAGTAACCCCCCATCCCCCTCTAGGGTTCGAACTTGCCGGGGGGAACCCAACAGATTTAAAGTTTGTAGCGTTGAATACGCGGCCAAACCGACGACTTTTGCATAAAATTAATGAAAGGGCACGTCAACATCTATGACGACGTGGTTATTAATAGTGCCCCTAACAAAATAGTAGTCATCGGTAGTAGTGTTTGATCGTGAGCTAGCGAACCCAATAGATTCCGAGTCTTCTTCTTAACTAGGCATAGAGGGCATGGTGGCACCTATGATGATGTGGTTATTGGTAGTAACCTGGACCAAAATGGTTGTCGTCGGATGCAAGGTTCGAACCTACACGGGTGAACCCAACAAATTTCAAGTCTGTCGCCTTAACCACTCAACCAAACTGACTAGTTATTTGCAATTTGATTTTCATAACTTTGAACAAAGGGTGTCGCGGCAGCTATGATAACGTGGTTATTGATAGTAACATTGACAAAAGGGGAGACGTTGACTGTAGTGTTAGATCGTGATCTAGCGAATCCAACTGATTTTGAGTCTTCGTCTTAACCACTCGGCCAAGGCAACCACATGTTCATCTTAAACTTGGCACGGAGGGCATGGCGACACCTATGATGATGTGGTTCTTGGTAGTAACCCGGACAAAAGGGGAGTCGTAGGCTGTAGGGTTGAACGTGCGTGGGCGAACCCAACAGATTTGGAGTCTGTCTCCTTAACCACTCGGCCAAGCACACCACATTTTCATAAAATCTAGTTTCGTTTGCCTTGGACAAAGAGCACAATGACATCTACATTGACTTGGTTGTTGACATAATCTTATCAAAATGGGTTTCATTGGCTGCTAGATTCAAACTTGTGCGGGCAAACACATTAGATTTCATGTTTGTCACCTTAACCACTCGACCAAGCCGATTGCTTTTTCGTAATCATGAGAAAAGGAGACTCATCGGCAGCAGGCTTCGAACCTAAGCAAGCGAACCCAACACATTTCGAGTCTCTCGGCACAACGATACTTTCGACCACATAGGTAATGATAGTAACCCCCCACCCCCCTCTAGGGTTTGAACTTGCCGGGGGGAACCCAACAAACAGATTTGAAGGTTGTAGCATTGAATACTCGGCCAAACCGACAACTTTTGCATAATATTAATTTGTTAACCTGGCACAAAGGGCACGTCGACATCTATGACGATGTGGCTATTGATAGTAACCCTAACAAAACATGTGTCATCGGTTGTAGTGTTTGATCGTGAGCTAGCGAATCCAATAGATTCCGAGTCTTCTTCTTAACCTGGCATAGAGGGCATGGTGGCACCTACGATGATGTAGTTATTGGTAGTAACTCGGACAAAAGGGTAGTCGTCGGCTGTAGGGTTCGAACCTACGTGGGCGAACCCAACAGATTTCAAGTCTGTCGCCTTAACCACTCGGCCAAACCGACTAGTTATTTGCAATATTATTTTCTTAACTTGGAACAAAGGGCGTCACGACAACTATGATAACATGGTTATTGATAGTAACATTGACAAAATGGGAGACGTCGGCTGTAGTGTTCGATCGTGGTCTAGAGAATCCAACAGATTTTGAGTCTTAGTCTTAACCACTCGGCCAAGGTAACCGCTTGTTCATCTTAAACTTGGCACGGAGGGCATGGCGGCACGTACGACGATGTGGTAATTGGTAGTAACCTGGACAAAAGGGGAGTCGTAGGCTGTAGGGTTGAACGTACAAGAGCGAACCCAACAGATTTTGAGTTTGTCGCCTTAACCACTTGGCCAAGCCAACTACATTTTCATAAAATCTAGTTTCGTTTGCCTTTGACAAAGAGCACAACGACATCTACGTTGACGTGGTTATTGATAGTAGCCCTATCAAAATGGGTTTCATTGGTTGCTAGGTTCAAACTTGTGCGGGCGAACACATTAGATTTCATGTCTGTCACCTTAACCACTTGACCAAGCCGACTGCTTTTTCGTATTCATGACAAATGGAGGGCTCATCGGCTGTAGGCTTTGAACCTAAGTAGGCGAATCCAACATATTTCGAGTCTCTCGGCACCATGATACTTTCGACCACATAGGTAATGATAGTACCCCCCCCCCCTCTAGGGTTCGAACTTGCCCGGGCGAACCCAACATATTTGAAGTTTGTAGTGTTGAATACTCGGCTAAACCGACGACTTTTCCGTAATATTAATTTGTTAACCTAGCACGTCGGCACCACTTGATTATTGATACTAACCCCGACAAAAGGGGAGTCGTCGGCTGCTAGGCTCAAACCTGCGCGGGCGAACCCAACATATTTCTAGTCTAATGCCTTACCCACTCGATCAAACCGACTACTTTTTTGCAATCTTATTTTTTTAACGTGGAACGAAGGACGTGGCGACAGCTATGATAACGTGGTTATTGATAGTAACACTAACAAAAGGGGAGACGTTGGTTGTAGTGTTCGATCGAGATCTAGCGAATCCAACATATTTCGAGTCTTGGTCTTAACCACTCAGCCAAGGCAACTGCTTGTGCATCTTAAACCTTTCATAGAGGGCATGGCGGCACCTACGACAATGTGGTTATTGGTAGTGACCCGGACAAAAGGGGAATCGTAGGCTGCAGGGTTGAACTTGCACGAGCGACCCCAACAGATTTCGAGTCTATTGCCTTAACCACTCGGCCAAGCCAACCACATTTTCATATAATCTAGTTTCGTTTTCCTTGGACAAAGAACACAACGACATCTACATTGACGTGGCTATTGATAATAACCCTGACAAAATTGGTTTCATCGGCTGTACGGTTTAAACTTGTGCGGGCGAACCCCTCAGATTTCATGTTTGTCACCTTGACCACTCGGACAAGCTGAATTCTTTTCATAATCCTGAGAAAAGGAGACTTATCGGCTGCAGGTTTCAAATCTAAGCCAGCGAACCCAACATATTTCAAGTCTCTCGACACAATGATACTTTCGACTACATAGGTAATGATAGTAACCCCCCCCTTCTATGGTGCGAACTTTCTCGGGCGAACCCAACAGATTTAAAGTTTGTAGCGTTGAATACTCGGCTGAACTGATCACTTTTCCATATGTTGAGGGGCAAGCTCAACTATATCCGGATCGGCTGAATAAGCCTGAGCTAGATCGATATCAATGCTCAAGGAAGAGGAAAGATCAAGGCCGCAAGCCGACGCTGAGGAGATGGATTTGCCCCACGAGTTGGAAGAAGATCAATATGACGGTACCACGGGAGAGGATGCGGAACATAATGCCCTCTTGGATTGCGGAGATAGAACGACCGAGGACAAGGCCGAGATACCGATCGCAGAATCGGAACGTTGGGACCGGCGGTTTCGGGCAGGTTAGCCTGAAACTCCGGACATTGAAAAAACAAGCCCAGGTGGGGCTTTTGCAATCGGGAAGAAGACGACCATCGACCACGAGGGGCCGGTGGCTACAGACAAGGACGTAAATAGGACGGACAATTCTTTGTGTCTTCCCACACTTGCTCCCAAGATGATGGCAGTCGGGCCTGAGTGCCCACGTGAGTCCCAAGAGGAGGAAGGCGGTGGCGTGAGACCGAGAATTGCCGACGAGATGATGCGAGGAAGGAGCAGACAAAAGCCCTCAGAACCGATTCCGGAGAACTCGGCATTCGGGCCTTCATGCCCACGTGAGACCAAGGAGATGGATGACGGTATCGATGAGTCCTGGCACGATGCCAGCGAAGATGGATGGGAAATGGCCCACGAGAAGGTCGACGAAGGAACCAAGAAACGACCCGACCGGGGACCAAACCGCGCGGCACTCCGACTCGGGTGGAGCGCGATCCGGTCGTGGATTATTAGACCGGGGCCAGAATCGACATGAAGGTGCCGATACAGAAGAGGGTGCGGAATGAGCCACCCTCTTTTACATGGGGAGAAAGACCGACCGAGCGAAGGTCGGGAATTGAAAGGAAGGTGATCAAGGGTTCAGAACGAGTCCGACAGGATCAACATCAGAGCCGAAACTCCTGACATTGGAGAATCAAGCAAACTCCTGACATTGGAGAATCAAGCCCATGCGGGGCTTGGTTGATCACAGAGCGGATGCTATCCACTGACACCACTAAAAGGGTCGGTGGCCTGGGACGAGTCGCCAGAAGATGTTACAAAATCGGTTACCCCACATCTTGTCTGGAGACTTCGGAAGTTCGGCCGACGTGGCAACGTGAGATCAAAAGAGATGGAAGATGGAGGCGGGAACGCAGCAAGGAGAGCGACGACGAGTCCGGGAGAAGTACAAGGGACGAAGTGGAGAGCGAAGACCAGTCCTATGGGTCACCTCACATTGGATCTAGAGACTTCGGCGGTTGGCATTGGATCCGATGTAAGACCAAGATACTGACGGTGGCGGTAGGAGGACGGGACCCGGCAATCCAGAGAATGACGAACGGACCCAGACGGGAACCGGGCGGGGCGGACTTCCGGATAACCGACCCGGAAGAGGGGAGAGAGCAGGCCTACGAAGAGGCCGGTGTCGTGGCGTGGCTTGCCTAGAAGCGTAGCGTTGCGTAGACAAAAGATATTGTGAAAGTGAGGAAGGAATCACTGGGATTATGGACGGAAGAGACGAAAGAGTAGAGATAGAGTAAATAGAGATCAACAAGATATGATAAGATAGGATATTGAATGATATTTGAAGGAATAAAAGAGATTTATAATTATTTGATGAAAGAGTTACAAAAGTGGTTGTAAGCGTCGTTGATCCTTCGAACTTGGTCTCACAAGATAATCACTCTTCTCTTTCTTGATAGTAGGCCACAACAATCTTCACTTCAATATTTTGATGAAGATAACGCTCGAACCGCCTCCCTCTTGTTGAGAGTTGACCACCACGATCGCCAAGCTAGAGCTCCACCTTTATGTTGAACTTCTTCCTTTCTTTCTCTATTTTATGGTATCTCTTATGTAATATATATTTGATTGATATCTCATACCTCTCCCCCTTTGATCTTCTCTTTCACCATTTAAATAGGTGCCCCCATGCATATGATGCATTGGAGGGTACAAGTCATGCATGTAGTGCATGAAATGCATGTGATGCATGATAGGCATCTCGCTCATTTGAGCTTTCATGTATGAAAAAATATATGGCATAAGAATAAACATGAAAATATGAGGTTGTGGGTTTGAGTCTCTCAAATATTATTGAATACAACATGTAACGTCGTTTTTATATCATGAAGCAAATCCTTTATTTTATATATATTATTAGTATAGAGTAAATGGTAAGATTTGAAAGCCATAGGGTGGGGTTATTGGTTCAAGTCCTCTCTTGTTCGTGTAATATAATATATTTATCTATATATATATATTATTTTTCTTTACATATATATAATATTATGATATGTGTTGTTAATATTATCTTTATATATAAAACATTATCAAATGTTATTTTAGTTACGTATTTATCTTATTGTAGACTTTTAATGTGAAGCTTTCATACTTCACGACATCCACCCCCTCTAGACCTACACATCCTCCGGCATGTGCCACTATCTTTCATCTTCATGTTGATCTATTGGAGGAGGTTCAAGCTCAAACATTTTCTTAAATACTTTTGTCCTCTTTCCAGCTACCACGTTTAGGATTAGTGTTCCATCCAATTGACTAAGCTTATAAGTAAAGTTATCATATACTTTTCTTACTATATAAGGCCCAAACCATCTTTCAGCAAACTTGCGGACGGTGCTATGTTGATTATCTAAACTGCTACCATACATGAGCACCCAATCTCCTTCTTCTATTTTCTTAGGTTGAATTCTATGAGTTTTATCAAAACAAATTTTATTCTTCAGTCGAGCCTCCTTCAATCGTTGGGCTGCTATTTCTATATCTTCAGGTCGATGCTCTAATTGTTGAATTCGCAAAGCAAGTAATTCTTCTATGCTCACCTCTTCTCTCCATGGAATAGATATCCATGACATAATTGATTCATCCATTGGCATGATGGGCTTTTGGCCAAGTATCAATTTAGCTGGCATGTATCCTGTTACCGAACTATGAGTTGTTCAATCCGCCCATAGTGCATAAGGTAGCATGCGTGGCCAATCTCTTATTTTACCTTTACAACTTTTCATGATTGCCTTAACTATTGGGCTATGTCCTCTTTCAATCTTTCCATTGGCTTCTGGATTATACGCAGTTGTAAGTGATAATTTGACCCCTATTCGGCTGAAGAATTCTCAAGCTTCATCAGAGTCAAGTTCTCCTCTATCTGCAATTATTTTACCAACACATCCGTAACGACATATTACATCTTCTAACAAAATTTACATACAACTCTAGTTGTTTTTTGTCGTAGTGGTCTTCCTTCTACTTGGTTTGTAAGGTCTTCTCTTGCTAGTACTAAATATCGCATTTGACCTTCCCCAGGTGGCATTGTCACTAGATCGACCATGTCAAGAAATACACGCTCCCGATGAACAACGCTCGGCCACAACCGAGCTTAGAATCAAACATAGAAAACCGGGAATGAATGCACAACACAATGGAGAGAAGAGTACACAGGATGTTTACGTGGAAAACCCAAACACGGGAAAAACCACGGCAGTCTACTGACTGCAAACTATCACTATATCACAATGATTACAACAGTGAGCTCACGGAGGCAACGACCTCGTGCTCACGATCTTCGCCACAGGCGGTGGTTACAACAGAGGAAACAACCTCTTCCTCTCTCTCTCTCTCTCTCTCTCTCTCTCTCTCTGTACACAGTTACGCGCTCAAATCTTGCGCCAACAAGAATGAAAACCACTATCTAAGTTTGCCCTAAGTCATATTTATACTAATATGACTTTTCTGCTATTTACAAATATAGCCCCGATGGACTCTCAGAAAGCATATTTACGAATATGTCCCTTCATCCGGTGAGCACTTCTCACCGGGCCTTCACCATCCGGCTCTAGCTAGGTACTCCTCATCTGGTTCTCACCGGGTCTTCCGTAGCTGGGTACTCCTCATCCGGTTTCGGCCTCGGCCGAGTTTCTCATCAGCACTGTTCTTCTCACTTCCCATCCGGAGGAACCTGTTTCCTAACAATTTGACCCCTATTCAGCTGAAGAATTCTCTAGCTTCATCATAGTCAAGTTCTCCTCTATCTGCAATTATTTTACCAACACACCCGTAACAACATATTACATCTTCTAACAAAAATTTACATACAACTCTCGTTGTTTTTTGTCGTAGTGGTCTTCCTTCTACTTGGTTTGTAAGGTCTTCTCTTGCTAGTACTAAATATCTCATTTGACCTTCCCCAAGTGGCATTGTCACTAGATCGACCATCCATTTATAATGCATTGATGATGAATATGTTGGTTTTAGCTCATCTCGATACCGGATAGTTGAATACCTCTGGCATACCTCACAGGTTTCCACAAATTTCGTTAAATCTTCATACATATGTGGCCACCAATACTTCTGCTTCGTTAATTCTGGGTTCATGGTTCTAATGTATGCAATCCACCGAAGCAGTGCAATATCCGGTGTGGTGCAACTTGCTATCATTCCGATGAGTGGCAAACAATTTGTTTCAACCACTACATCTGCTCCGATCAAGTAATCTCTATCTCTTTTTAATGCAGTAAGCAAAACCCACAATTCTCGTTTAACTTGTGCATAATTTCTTTGTCTTTCATTTAATATCTTTGCTCCAAATCTGATAGCATATCGATGTTGGTCTTCATCTTCTTGGTTGATAACCCAACCGATCCCGATTGGGCTAGTATCAACTGTTACTATAATTGGTCTTTCACCTTTGTAGTTTGGTTGACGCAGAACTGGTGCTTTCAATAATGCTTCTTTCAGTTGTTGAACAACTTGTGTATGTTCATCAGTCCAAATAAACTTCTTCCCTTTTCTTAAAAGTTGGTAGAGAGGATCTGAGACATGTGCAAAGTGTGGTAACCAAATATGATAAAACACACATGCACCCAAAAATCTTCTCACCTCTGTTACCGAGTCACAAACTTCCTTCATATTTTGTATTGCGTTAATTTTGATCGATGAAGGCTTCCTCCCATACCACCCACACATATGACCAACTATTAGAACTTTGTTTTGCCCAAAGCTAGATTTTGTTCCTAATAGTGTCAAATGTACCTACTCAAGCTTATTTAAAATGCTTTCACAAT
Organism: Azolla caroliniana; assembly: GCF_043228905.1. Taxonomy (NCBI): domain Eukaryota; kingdom Viridiplantae; phylum Streptophyta; class Polypodiopsida; order Salviniales; family Salviniaceae; genus Azolla; species Azolla caroliniana. The sequence goes on from NW_028230448.1 coordinate 14,213,467, forward strand.
CATTAATGTGATTCATCACAAACTTTCTGCAACCATTTCCAACCATAGTCTCATCTTTCTCTCTTTCTAAGCATCCCTTAATAGGAATATCATCTAAAAATGGCATAGTTACCTTTGGGATGTATTCATGTAGAACTTTGTTCATTGCATTCATCATATGAGCAACTGAATTCGTCGCACCTTGAGGTAGAGTGCACATTCGAACCAACCCAATTGGTGTTTTCATTGTTGTGATATTGCGACTATCAATTGCTAGTTGAAATTGGTCGTATCTTGAATATAGGTCTCCCACAGAGTAAATCGCTCTTCCAGCAAACGCTTCCGCAAATTCATCAATGATTGGTCTGATTCCCACATTTAAGATTGTGACTTTGTTGACTGGTTGTAGATCTTGAATGAATCTTAGAGAACCATCATTCTTTGGAACTGTGAACCATCTATTGGAGTATGGTGCATTTGAAGGCTCTAAAATCTTCATCTTGACTTTATCCTTCAACAGCTCCAACAATTGAGGTAATCAAGCTCTCGGTACTGCAATATGTTTAAAATTCCAAGGAATATGAGGGATAGTAAATATTACCATTGGCGTCACCACCTTTGGATCTACACAACCAATCTCCTTAGCTTTGAATGTGAACACTATCCCATGCCTAAAGATCATTTCTTTGAAAGTTGCAATCTCTGATTGGAGAAAAAATTCACCCCCTCCGATTCTCAAGTTATTTATTGTCTCCGAAGTGAAGTGATGTCCGATCTTCTCTATTGGTCGAAGCATAGGCTCGGTTGCTGCTGCCTCCATTTTCTCTTCACTACCAATAGGTAATTGTACTGCAAACAGGTTTGACCGTTTTATCTATTGTTTTGTATTTTGTATTACATAAACTTTCTACTTCTTCATATTTACAATTATACCTATCAATCTCATAATACATATCAATTGAGTTTACATGTATCTTTCTAACATTCTCATCATCTTCTTTCAAGTACATTTCTAACTCTTCTAAAGTATTTGCAAAAGAAATTTCTTCCATAACACTTTCAATCTTCTCTTCCATTTCAAGTACTCCATTATCCTTCAATGCCTGCTGAAACAGATTAACATTCTTTTTCAAGTTCCTCTTGCATTCATACATCCTAGTCACACATATAACACCACTTTCAGAAACATGAAATGACTTATTCATATGTTGTAATGCCCTATATGAGGGTCTTTTAATAATGGGACTATTGCAACCCTCACTCGCAACAGTCCTAGTCAAAAACCTGATTATCAAAATCATCACAGTCTTTTGGTATTGAATGATCACGAAGCTCTTGCTTGTTCCTCTCATGATTTGGGCGAACTGTCATAAATTGTACAGTTCGTCGTCCATCTTGGCTACGGATTTTCGCATAGGTAGAACCATTGTCGAGGACTTTGGTCTCCATCCGTACCGCTGTAATGTATGGTTGCCCCAGGATTATTGGATAGGTAGATTCTTCCTGCACAAAGAAATGTTGATCTACCTCTATATCACCAATAATAACCTTTACATTTGGGCATGCACCAAATAAATCTTCCGTGACTGATGTGGCAGCTTTTACTCGCCAACCATGTTGAGTATCAATTGGCCATCTACCTTTCCTGTAAAAATCAGCACTCATTATATTTATTTCAGAACCATGATCAATAAGTGCCATCACGGGGTCTGGAACATTTCCAATCTTCACATGATGCTCAATAGTGGCTCTTGCCCAACATTTGCGAGAGTAATGGCTTCTTACATCTGTTGAATTTATCTTTGAGGTTGATGCATGTTGAGAGTCAACAACGATATTGTTTGACTCGTTGCTCACCACTTCATATGCCACCTTCGGATTTGTCTCTTTAACCTACTCATTTACTTGCTTCTTTCTTTGCACAATATCTATTATTTCATCATGAAATTCCTTTTTTGCAATACCTAGCACTTCTCTTAGTGTAAATTCTACTCGATTGTCTAGTATTCTCGTTTCTAAAACTTTCTTTAAATCTGTATCTTTTTCAATATTAGACATTAATTTGAATGAAGGACCAGATTTACCTTTTTCGACCTTTGCGTCCATCTCTTTTCTTTTGCTTTCTCTTGTCTCATGCTTTTTTGTTGAGCCAATCTCATCATCCGGCCTTTTCCTTTTTTCTTCAACTATCACCTCATGCTCTTGGTGTTCTTCCATCTGAGCATAGACCGTCATAGCATCTACTGGAACATCCCATCCAATGTTTTTACTTACAGAATCTCCGGCAACACGAAGGTCTTCCATCTTCATCTTTTGCTTTTGTGCGGTACTTACACCTTCTCCCGGAATGATGATCGGGATGGCATGTCATCGAGGCGCATTCCTGCCGTTGCTGAGTAGTACATTGAGGAAGCCTTCTTTGCTTTAGCTTCTTCAAATTTAACCTTAACACCACCATCACCAAAGTTCTTTGTACCGACTTCTAGTTTCAGTTAAATAAATGTTACCATTTTTCCAATACACCAAGTCTCGATTTTCCATGTCTTTATATTCCGCACAATCACGTAATCGATGTTCGAGACTATCACACCACATGCATCGAGGTCAAAATGGTTCCCTTGACCTCGAAGTCTGACCATTCTCAAGCTTTGCCACTTTAATTGTTAGATCTTTCATACTTTGAACTAAATCATCAAGCAAAGACTCACTCTTAGTTTCGATCATTTCTTGTGGTTGATGGACCATTTCGTGTGATGGTTCTCAACCAAGTCGTTGAACTTCGATGTTTTGCTCAAGCCGATTTGTGATTCCCACATGTGGTATTTGTAGCATTGCACCATTCCTTTGCATTCTTTTCATAAATTTATTACAAGCATTTGTTATCTCATTCCAATCTGCAGTTATACCATCCTCCGTATTTGGTACTTCAAGCATGAATTCCAATTCTTTTCTATATCTCTTGTCAACTGCCTGCAAAAATAAAGCAACCTTTTGCCAAGACAAAGAATTTCTTTCCTCTGGCTTTAAGTGTCCATACAATCTATCAAACTCTTTTTTCGTGTCAGCCACAGATAATCCTTTATTTTCTTTTAGGACCCATTCATGGAATGAACACATAGTAACGCGAGAGAAATCCTCACGAGCATATTCAGACACAAGTGCTTCTTTGAATGCATTCCAATCCAAACCATGCAATATTTGTATTTCACGAATTCTATCTCTTAATTCCATTTCCACTAATTTATAAAAGTTTGCTATCATATTGACATCATTCACAGCAAACATTTCCATTTCATCATAATATATATTGACATACTTTGAGATATTTGTGCCATCAAACACACCAATTTTCTCTCGGACTTCTCGTAAGGCATGAAATAATTGATCTTGATTCAATTTTTCAATAAACAACCTTACCGGATCCATTGTACTCGTACTTGTCATGCTGATGTTGATCTTTGCTTTAGATGTCTCTTCTACTTCCCCGTTTCACGTCGAGTTCACCAAATTGTGTCGTGGCGTGGCTTGCCTGGAAGCGTAGCGTTGCGTAGACAAAAGATATCGTGAAAGCGAGGAAGGAATCACTGGGATTATGGACGGAAGAGACGAAAGAGTAGAGATAGAGTAAATAGAGATCAACAAGATATGACAAGATAGGATATTGAATGATATTTGAAGGAATAAAAGAGATTTATAATTATTTGATGAAAGAGTTACAAAAGTGGTTGTAAGCGTCGTTGATCCTTCGAACTTGGTCTCACAAGATAATCACTCTTCTCTTTCTTGATAGTAGGCCACAACAATCTTCACTTCAATATTTTGATGAAGATAAGGCTCAAACCGCCTCCCTCTTGTTGAGAGTTAACTACCACGATCGCCAAGCTAGAGCTCCACCTTTATGTTGAACTTCTTCCTTTCTTTCTCTATTTTATGGTATCTCTTATGTAATATATATTTGATTGATATCTCATACCTCTCCCCCTTTGATATTCTCTTTCACCATTTAAATAGGTGCCCCCATGCATATGATGCATTGGAGGGTACAAGTCATGCATGTAGTGCATGAAATGCATGTGATGCATGATAGGCATCTCGCTCATTTGAGCTTTCATGTATGAAAAAATATATGGCATAAGAATAAACATGAAAATAAAGTTTTAAAAATAAAGGACCTAGCCTAATGGTAGGTGTGTTGACTTTGGTATATGAGGTTGTGGGTTTGAGTCTCTCAAATATTGTTGAATACCACATGTAACATCGTTTTTATATCATGAAGCAAATCCTTTATTTTATATATATATTTAGTATAGAGTAAATGGTAAGATTTGAAAAGTCATAGGATGGGGTTATTGGTTCAAGTCCTCTCTTGTTCGTGTAATATAATATATTTATCTATATATATGTATATATATATATTATTTTTCTTTACATATATATAATATTATGATGTGTTGTTAATATTATCTTTATATATAAAACATTATCAAATGTTATTTTAGTTACGTATTTATCTTATTTGTGACTTTTAATGTGAAGCTTTCGTACTTCACGACATTGGGAGCACGATACGTCAGTACCACGGGAGAGGGTGTGGAGCGAGCCACCCTCTCGACTTGCGGGCAAAGATGACTCGGGATAAGGATCGGAGATACGACGAGCCCGAGGAGGATCCTTCACACCAGTTCTAGAGACTCCGGCGGTCGGCCCAAGAGTCGGCGTGAGACCTAGAGTAAGGAACGGTGGCGGCGAGGGGACGAAGGCAAAGGGCTACTGAAGGGGCGGTCTACGGAGATCCTCACACCGATCCGGCAGTCGTGAAGATTTCCGGCTATAGTGTGAAACCGGGGTGGAATGGGCAAGTCGGTGGTGTGCAACATGTGCACATTTATTGTAGGAAAACGGTGTATAGAATAAGGGGGAGTATTTATCCCACATTGTAATGTCCCTCCCTCCTTGGGCTATAAAAGGAAGGGAGGGGTCTCTTGTGAAGGGGTTGCCCATTTTGAGTCGTAAGGGATACCATTTTGTCGAGGGTCATTTTGTTTTCTAGGGTGAGTAACTTCCTGTTGTTCTTCTCCTCTTGAGAAGTTGGGCGCCGCAGCCATGGTGAGAAAGCTCTATTAGGGTTAACTTCTTCTGAGTGTAGCCTGGCTCGAAGCCGGGGTTGTATCTTCTCACTTGTAATGTATATACTCATATCTGTTTGTGCATATTGGTGTATTTGGTGGTGTCGGGAGCATAGCCCCTTGTTTCCTGTGTATAAGAGTCGGTGTCGCGCACATGCTCTCTCTCTCTTTCTCTCTCTTTCTCTCTCTCTCTCTCTCTCTCATGTTCGGTTGCCTCCGGGATGTGTCCAGAGTTGGTTTTCTCGACATCCCTTCCTCCCTCGTCCGAGACCCCCGTGGTCCCGCCCCTTCTATAGGCATGCACGTAATAACACGACAACGGGACCGGACCGGACGAGGAGCGTGAGCGAGGCGGAGTGACTCCAAAACGAGCCAGGTGGTAGGACCGACTGCCATGGAGACTGACACTACGATCCGACTTCAAGTTGAGATTGAGGGGGAGTGTTGAGTGGCAAGCTCAACCGTATCCGGATCAGCTGAATAAGCTTGAGCCGGATCGGCATCCGGAAGGATGAGCCGGATTGGTGAGCCAGTTAGTTGGATCCAGCAGTAACTGGAAGCCTAGTAGCAGCCTAGATTACTAGGTAGTTAATACCTCGTAGTTAGTGTCAAATGCTCGAGTCAGCATTGAAGTACATCGTATTTCTGTTAGTCCTCTTAGGACTTGTATAAATAGTGCTATTGAGTACGTTGTATATACAAAGAATTATTATTGTTTTGTATTAGATTTTCAACGTTATGGTCATTCTCTGTCTCTCCTGCTTACACTCTGTGTTAATTTCTATCTCTCTCTGTGTCTATTGCTATCAGGCTGAGCCAGTTTATCTGACGCTTCCGCACCTTCGTTTTTACAAGGCATGGCAACACCTACGACGATGTGGTTCTTGGTAGTAACCCGGACAAAAGGAGGGTCGTAGGTTGTAGGGTTGAACGTGCGCGGGCGAACCCAACAGATTTCGAGTCTATCTCCTTAACCACTCGGCAAAGCACACCACATTTTCATCAAATCTAGTTTCGTTTGCCTTGGACAAGGAGCCCAACGATATCTACGTTGATGTGGTTATTGATGGTAACCCTCTCAAAATGGGTTTCATTGGCTGCTAGGTTCAAACTTGTGTGGGCAAACACATTACCTTTCATGTTAGTCACCTTAACCACTCGACCAAGCCGACTGCTTTTTCATAATCATGACAAAGGGAGACTCATCAGCAGCAGGCTTCGAACCTAAGCAGGCGAACCCAACATATTTCGAGTCCTTCGGCACAACGATACTTTCAACCACATAGGTAATGATAGTAACCCCCCGCCCCCCTCTAGGGTTTGAACTTGCCGGGCAATCGTGATCTAGCGAATCCAATAGATTTTGAGTCTTGTCTTAAGCACTCGGCCAAGGCAATCGCATGTTCATCTTAAATTTGGCACAAAGGGCATGGCGGCACCTACGACGATGTGGTTATTGGTAGTAACCCGGACAAAAGGGGAGTCGTAGGCTGCAGGGTTGAACGTGCGTGGGTGAACCCAACAGATTTGGAGTCTGTCGCCTTAACCACTCGGCGAAGGCAACCACATTTTCATAAAATCTAGTTTCGTTTGCGTTGGACAAAGAGCACAACGACATCTACGTTGACGTGGTTGTTGACATAACCTTATCAAAATGGGTTTCATTGGCTGCTAGGTTCAAACTTGTGCAAGTGAACACATTAGATTTCATGTCTGTCACCTAAACCACTTGACCAAGTCGATTGCTTTTTCGTAATCATGACAAAGGGAGACTCATCGGCTGCAGGCTTCGAACCTAAGTAGGCGAACCCAACATATTTTGAGTCTCTCGGCACAATGATACTTTCCACCACATAGGTAATGATAGTAACCCCCCGCCCCCCTCTAGGGTTCAAACTTGCCGGGGGGGACCCAATAGATTTGAAGGTTGTAGCGTTGAATACTCGGCCAAACCAATGACTTTTGCATTATATTAATTTCTTAACCTGGTACGAAGGGCATGTCGGCATTTATGACGACGACGTTATTGATAGTGACCCTAACAAAACAATAGTCATCGGTAGTAGTGTTTGATCGTTAGGTAGCGAATCCAACAGATTCCAAGTCTTCTTCTTAACCTGGCATAGAGGGCATGGTGGCACCTACGATGATGTGGTCATTGGTAGTAACCGGGACAAAAGGGTAGTCGTCGGCTGTAGGGTTCGAACCTACGCGGGCGAACCCAACAGATTTCAAGTCTGTCGCCTTAACCACTCAGCCAAACCGACTAGTTATTTGCAATCTTATTTTCTTAACTTGGAACAAAGGGGTCGTGGCAGCTATGATAACATGGTTATTGATAGTAACACTGACAAAAGGGGAGACTTCGGTTGTAGTGTTCAATCGTGATCTAGCAAATTCTACAGATTTTGAGTCTTTGTCTTAACCACTCGGCCAAGGCAACGACATGTTCATCTTAAACTTGGCACGGAGGGCATGGCGGCACCTACGACGATGTGGCTATTGGTAGTAACCTAGTGTCGTGGAGAAAACCGTCCCTAGGAGGAATTAGTGGATAGAGTGCGTGAACCGGCGCTTACACACGAGCACATGTTTTGATATATTTACATACATGGTTAAGTACAGGTCGATGATGTTATTATCCTAGGTAGCATGAATTCTTTAGGTAGGGAATTGAAGAGGATCTCTGTCCAAAAGGGCAGAGAATAACAGCGATTTAACAGTCTGTAAACGACTCTCTCTCTCCTTGTGCTATAAAAGGAGGGGGAAAGAGCTAAGTAGGGATCGCGCGTTTTTGAGAGGACGAAGTGCTATTGGACTGGGTATCGAGCTCTCTCCTCCACCATCGTTGTTGCAGGGGTTTTGGGTTAGGTTGGCTGCCTCTACTGTGTGAAAGCCCGCGTGTTTCCGGTACAGGCTCCACCACATACCAGTGCGTGTGTTCGTCTGTGTTGAGTCTGTCACAGGCTTGCCGGTTGTAACATTGCAAGCTGTAATCTATATTGATTTTGGAATTGATTCTTTCGTGTCAGTCTCTCTATGTTTCTGCGAGTCTCTCTTCTTCTTCTCTCTCACACTCCTCGGTTCAGGGCCCTCGCGGTGTCGTGAAGATTTTCGTCCACAAGCGGAAACCCGAGCAACGAGAGCCAAAGAGCGATGTGCAACGTTGCATACGTACATAATGTATTTGTAATAATAATAAAGGTATAAAGGTGATATGGTTGTACGCACATCCACTCGAGAGAGAGAGAGAGAGAGGTACTATGCGGTACATAGGTACCTAGTTGTTTGTGAGGAGGTGGGAGTTAAGGGGCCATCAATCTCACCCTCCCCCAAATCAAGGCAAATATCCCCTTTGAATGAAAGGGGATATTTTAGTCTCACTTTTGTAAGCGGTCTTCCCTCCTTGTGCTATAAAAGGAGAGAGAAGGCACCATTGTGGGGGTTGCCTATTTTGAGTGTCCGAGGTATACCACATAGGTCGAACGTTAGGGTTCGGTTAGGGTTTTCTTCTTGGGTTTTCCTTTAGGGTTTTTCATATAGTCGTTTGGTGCGGCCATGGCGGCCACCATTTGTTGTAATCATTCATTTCTTAATAGAACTTCTTGTTGAGTATCTTGATTGCATCTTCTTCTTCTATCATAATGTCATATATTCGTTCTCTTCTCCTCTTGAGCTATTCTTTCTCCTCCACTCCCTAGTCCAAGACCCCCGTGGTCCCGCCCTTCTACACGCACGCGCATAATAATGCGACATCTTTGGTGAACCCGACGTGAAGGGTGGCAAGGGAGCATGGAGATGGAAGAAGACTTCGACTTCGAGGAGATGATGGCAAAAATCGTGATGGAAGTCGGACGGAAGATGGCGAAGCGAGATGCGGCTCAATAAGCCGTCGAAAGGGTGGTCGATCGAGTCAGCTGGTTCAATGGGAATGAGGTCCCAAATTTTTGGGAGCCTACAAGGCCGAGATGGCGAAAGGGGGCGTAGATGAGGCGATGCGGCTAGAGTATTTTCCTCGAGTGGCGGCCGTATCGGTGCACAAGGAGGTCAAGGAGCTACGAGAAGCTCATTAGTCGTGGGTGTCCTTTGAGGGAGCCCTATTGGAGGCGTACGGGTACACGGAACTGGAAGGAAGAGGTCGACATGAGTTCGATCGGTGGGTGTGCCGGCAACATGATGCGAGGCGGTCAGCCACAACACGGCCCGCGAGTGGCGGAGAAGAGAGATCGGTGAGTGGGTACGCACTACCGCCGGAAGAGAGCTCAACGCAAAACGGTTCGGAGGAGCTCGACCTAGAAGCGCTAATACGGGAGGCATGCGAGCTTGTGAAGGGGAAAATCGAAGCCGAAGAAGGACTTATTATGGAGTCGGGCTGGAGGCGATCGGAGGATGAGGAGGCCGAAAGAGAATGGTACATCGGTACCACGGGAGAGGGTGCGGAGCGAGCCACCCTCTTGACATGCGGAGAAAGATCGACCGAGGACGAGGTCGGGGATGGTGAGGCGGCAATCGCCGATTCGAGCGGACATGAGGGAGTTCGGGCACGGAGGCCCGAAACATCGAGCGGGGAGAAGACGGGCGGTGGTGCCGCGACCTTACGCACACCGAGCCTAGAGACTCCGGCAACCGGCCCGAGAGTCGGTGTGAGACCTAGAGTGACAGGCGGTGGCGGCGACAAGGCGGGCGACCACGACGGCGACGATGTGGGAGAGGGTGCGGAAAGAGCGACTCTCTCGTCTTGCGGCGAATGGACGGCCATGGAGGCCGGTAACTACGGATTCGGGACATGGCGGCCCGAAACATCGAGGGAGGAGGAGACAAGCGGCGGTGCCGCGACCTTACGCACACCGGGCCTAGAGACTCCGGCAACCGGCCCGAGAGCCGGTGTGAGACATAGAGTGATGGACGGTGGCGGCGGCAAGGCGGGCAACCGAGACAACGGTAAGGAGACTGTGGAAGAGGAGGCAGCAAGCATAATTAATGCTTGCATATACGGAGGCGGGGTAGCCACCGACGACGATGTCCGAATGGAGGTGGCTACAGGCATAGCATCGATGAGCGGCGGCGTTGCTACCTTACACGCACCGGTTCAAGAGACCCCAGCGGACGGCCCGAGTGCCCGCGTGAGACCTAGGGTAATGAACGGTGGCAGCGGCAAGGCGGACGACCACGGCGACAATGTGGGAGAGGGTGCGGAGCGAGCGACCCTCTCGACTGGTGGAAAGAGGACGGCCATGGAAGAGGTCGATATCTACGGAGCAATGGACGCCACTTCGAGAGTGGGCGAGAGTTTCGGGACGCGGTTGCCCGAAACGTTTTACGAGGATTTCGCGAGCATACTCAAGGCTTGCGAAATCGAGGAAGAAGAGGAGACGAGCGGCGGTGCCGCGACCTTCCACACACCGGTCCTAGAGACTCCGGCAACCGGCCTGAGAGCCGGTGTGAGACCTAGAGAGACGGACGGTGGCGGCGGCAAGGTGGGCAACCGAAATGACGAAGAGGAGGTTTGTAGCGGACGGAGGCGAGATCCCTCGACACCGGGGCCGGAGACTTCGGCGGTTGTGCCCGAGCGCGGACATAAGAACGGGGAGATGGGCGGTGGCCGTGAGGATGAGAGGCCCGGAGTGGGCATGTGCGAAAGGACCGAAGGAGAGGTCCGGAGCGGCATCGAGGAGCGAGTCAGGAACTGACCCGACTGAAAGATGAGCCGGTCGGTAATCCGACCCGACCGGGAAGCAGAGCGGAAGAAGGGTGAAGCGGGGGCCTGTCAACCGGGCACGAACCGAAGGGAGCCGGCAAGACCGGGATTGTTTGATCGATTCGTAGCCGGCCGGGTACGGTTACGGTGGGAGCCGGTGAGAGCAAGAAGGAGGCCTAGTGGGCACGGTGATCACGGCTTGCTAGAAGACCGAGAGCGAGAGGGACCTTCCACACCCATTCTAGAGACTTCGGCGGTTGCGGATCAACGTGAGACCGGAGAGACGGCGGGTGGCGGCGAGGAGTCGGAGGCCGAAGCGGACAAAGTTATCGGAGCGGGTATCCGGTATGAGATGATGGACAAGCGGGTCCAAGATGGCGAGCTCAGGTCAGAACGGGCTATGGAGACAAAGGAAGAAGTGGCCGACGCGGAGGTCGGGTCTACGACGGATGAAGGGTGTAACACGAAGCATGCACTACGGTCGGTGAAGGGCCCAAGAACGAGCATGCATCCGAGAGAGCATCAACGAGTGATCGGAAACGGTGGACCGATTGAGCCTTTGAGAGGTGAGGACTCGGTGGTGAACTGAGAGTGGGAGGAACCCTCCACACCTACCCATGAGGCATCGGCGGTCGCGGATCGAAAGGGGAACGAAGATGCGGTGGGTGGCGGCGAGGAGTTGGAGACTGACGCGGAGGTCGGGCCTACGGCGGAAGCACGACACGAGACGCATGCGATACGGCCAGTGGAGGGCCAAGACACAAGCATGCATACGGCGGATGGGCGACAACGATTGACCGACGATGACGGTCGGGTCAAGCCTCCGAGAGGCAAGCGCGGGACGAAGGACGGCGCGGCGAAACACCAAGATCGACGACATGGGCCGAGCGCGATCGGCATGAGCGGAGAGTCGTATCTAGGAAAACGGAGGAGATGCGCGGAGAACAACGGGGTACACACCGGGAAGAGAAAGCGCGGCGGCTTCCCGGAGGGCATACAAGGCCAAGCGGGCCAAGAGGGCGCAAGTCGAGGCGAGGCGATAACGAGAGCCTCGAGGGACACCGACATGGAGGTCGGGATGACGATACGCTCTACTACGAGAGAGCACGGCGAAAGAGGGGAAAGCGAAAAACGCGTGATGGGGTCATCGAAGAAGCGAAGCACGAGCACGCTGTCGTGAAGAAAACCGTCCACAAGCGGAATCGGTGTACCGGACCGTAGGAACCGACTCTTCATGCACGTGCGCCTTATGTTGTACATAGGAGATCCTAGGTAGATTCGGTAGGTAGGAAGTAAAGGGGAAACGGCTCCTTCCTAGCCTATAAAAGGAGGGAGACGAGGAGGGGCGAGGGATCGCGGAGAGTCGAGGACGAAGTGCTGTCGGTTTGCGTGCGAAGGCTTCTCTCTCTCTCTCTTTCTGGTTGCAAATGCCATAGCTTCCTTCTGTGCAGGTTTCGGGAGGCCCGCGCTGCTCTGAGCAATGCCCGAGTGCTTCCGGCAGCACCTCCAACCTACTCATTCCCCTCTGTGCGTTTACGAACAGGTATCGGCATCTGTTCGCCGGCCTGTTCGGTTGTAACCGACTTCGTGTTATGTTGTCTTCGTGTTCTTGTTGTTTGTCTTGTCAATACATACATACTTTCGTGTCTTTCTGTGTCGCTGTCCCACTCGCGTCTTTGCGTCGAAGGGCCGTGTCCCTGTGAATCTACGCTCGCACGTAGTGGGTCTCTCTCTCTCTCTCTTACTCTTCGGTACAGGACCCCCGAGGTCCCGCCTCACTCCACGCATCCGCGAGGAATACCTCGACATATTTGGTGAACCCGACGTGAAAGAGGCGGCAGAAGAGCAGAAGATGAGGGGGTCGGATCTTGCAGAGGCCATGGCTTCGGCCGTGGATTGGATATTGAGCACACGCGAGGGCACCGGTGCCCTCGACAGAGCCATTGAGGGGGTCGTCGGTACGATCGGCCGTTTCAACGGAAAGGATGCTACGAAGTATTTGGCGTCCTACGGGGTGGAAATGCTGATGCGGGACATTCCGGAAGAGAGGCGTCTTGCCGGGTTCCCTCGAGTGGCGATGCCGAGCATCCATGCGGAGGTGCTCGAGGTACGGGCGGAGAGCCGTACCTGGGAGGAGTTCGAAGGCCGACTCCTAGAGAAATATGGGCTGGACGACGCGCTCCGGCTTTCGAAACGGGACTTCATGGAATGGGTGGAGTCCCTCGGCAAAGGAAGAAACGCGTCGGCACTCCTCCGGGAGTTCGAAGAACGCTTTGCGCGCCTTTCGGCGCTTGACCGAACCATTCTGGATACGAGCCGGGTCCTACTGTTCGTCAAGTCGGTGGACGAGCGGGACCGGGATCAAGTCGGCTCCCTGCTGGAAACTGAAGATGGGCTGGGCTGCGGTTAAGAGAGTCTGTGGCCGTTTCGACAAACGGCGAGAATGGGCTGACAACGGGGCGGCCGGTGCGGGCTCTGTTACAGCAAGGAGGCTTGAACCGGCACCGCAAGTGCGAAGGGAAGAAACCCGGGAATGGCTCGAAACCGGTTCGGCTTCGACCAGCATGGTCAATGGCTCATCCGGAGGAGCAGCGCTAGAGGAGTTGACGCGGGCGATAAAGGATCTCCAGATCGCCCAGACTCGAAGGGAAGGCGGCGAACCGGCTCGTGACCGACAGCCGGCAGCGGGGAACAAGTGCATGTGGTGCAACGAGGTCGGCCACATTCGGAAGGACTGTGGCGATTTCGCAGAGGCGTTGAGAAACCGGGTGGTATACCTGTGGGAAGGCCGGGTGCACGCTGGCGACACCAGGAGGGCCCTGAGCCGAAACGACGGGCGAGGAGGTATGAAGAGACTGATGGAAGAGGCAGCGGCCTGACACGTGGAGGCCATCCACTACTCAGCGTCAGCTGGTATTCGGGTCGGGGGCAGCGAGGCCCGAAAGGAGAGTAAAGACGGTTTCTGGTCGGCAATGCTGGAAGGCCTCGCCGGCGCGCGATTGAGGAAAGATGAAACGGACCGCGCTGAGAGACGGGTCCGGGAAATAACCGGGTGGAGCGATCCGGTCGAGGAGAAGATGGGCTTCGTAGAAGCCGCTTGCCGGAACTACGAGGCTCTGGTAGAAGAAAAACGAGTGGGGAAAGCCGGAGCGGCCAGGCCCTCACAACGGTACGAGACCCGATTCGGGCAACGACGGAACGATTCCGGTGGGCCCGGCCCGCAAGATAACCCCAGGAAGGGCGGGTACCGACTGGGGACAGAAATAGAAAGGACTACGGACCTACGAAAGGTCCTAGAAGAACGGATCCTCGACAGCAAAGTGGAGCTGTCATTACGGGAGGTGCTAGGGATCGCCAAGAAGGAGTTCCACGACTCCATTGTAGACATGGTGAAACGGAAGAGACTGTCGACGGAGACGGAACCGGAAAGACTGGTGGAGGTGCGGACGACGCACATCGACGACTCGGCGCTGGAAGATGAGTGGGCGGAGAGCCACTATTCGAGGCCGCACTGGGCCCGAGCGACCACGGAGACCCGGGTAAAAATCGGAGGTGTTCAGGAACCGGTGGTGGCGTTGGTGGACCACGGTTCGGAAATAAACCTAATGTCCATGGACTTCTATAAGAAGGGAAAGTGGCCGATCAACACCAGGCACGGGTGGAAGATACGGGCGGCGACGCGCCCCACCGAGGAACTGCACGGGGCCTGCCCGAATGTGCGAGTAAAGATCGACGACGTCGAGATTGACCAGCACTTCTTTGTACAGTAGACGTCCTCGCATCCGGTCATATTAGGGGAACCATACATCACGGCGGCGAGAATGGAGACCAAGGTGCTGGACAACGGTTCGGCCTACACGAGGGTCAAAAGCCAGGACGGGCGCCATTCGGTGCAATTTTTGACGGTGCGGCCGAACCACGAGAGAAACCGCGAATCCCTCGGTGGCGAGAGCCGGGAGGATTTTTAGAGAGGGCTGCCAAGGCGTGGGGCCGAGACAGCCCGGACACTCGGAAACGACCCCACGACTATACGATAGGTAGGGGATTTTGCTGTATGATAGTCGGCACCGTCGGCCGAGAAAAGACAAGGGCGGAAGTGCGACTTCGAGCGTGCGGAGTTCTCGGCCCGGACGAGGAAATCAGCGGAGCCGTGGAGGCGGTCTCCTTCGATGACACCTTGGGAATGCTGAGGAAGGTAGCCGGAGAAGACCTTAACGAAGACCGGACGATACTGGTATGTTCCGAAGAGATGTACGAAGTCATCGCGAACTTCAGTCGGGGGCTCGGGTCGGATCGGACGGCCCGAGTTAGCACAAAGTACAAGGCTGTGGACCGGAAGGTAAGGCCAGTCGCGGCACCCTTACCGGAGGGCAGCGAGTCCCGGATCAGAGGGGTTGCGTCGGACCCCAGTTTACGAGATCCGGCCTGCATAGGACACACCTTCACCGACGGAACACTCCGGGAGCTCAAAATCGGTGGGGGCGGGTTCCTACTGCCGGCGGAGGAAGACCGGTTTCGGAGAATGCTCGGAAGGCACGGGAAAGCCTTTGCATTCTCACCGGAAGAGATCGGGTGCGTAGACCCGACGATCGTGGAGCCGATGGTGATATTCACGGTACCGCATGTACCGTGGAATCTCAAGCCGATTCCAGTACCGAGAGCTCACATCCCGAAGTTGATGGAGCTATTGAGGCAGAAAGTCGATATGGGTATTCTCAAACCGTCGAGCGCGCCATACTCGAACCGATGGTTTACCGTACCAAAGAAAAACGGAACATTGCGCTTCATTTAGGACCTGCAGCCGGTCAACAGAGTGACCATCTGGAACGCAGGAATCAGACCGACCATAGACGAGTTCGCGGAGGCCTTCGCCGGAAGGTCGATTTACTCGGTCGGTGATCTGTACTTGGGGTATGACCAGTTCCAGCTAGCCGTGGAGAGCAGAGACATTACGACGATGCGAACTCCCCTCGGCCTAGTGCGAATGTGTACCCTGCCACAAGGAGGGACCAACTCGGTGGCCCACATGGTGAATGCAATGAACAAAGTACTGAGGGATTGCATCCCAGACATCACCATGCCGTTTTTGGACGACATCCCCATAAAGGGGTGCCCGGTGGAAGAGAAGGACGAGACACTCGGGCCGGACGGATGCCGGCGATTCGTAGCAACACACATCGACGACTGTGAGAAGGTGCTACAAAGGCTAGAGGATGCGAGGCACACCTTCTCCGGGGAGAAATCGGCCTTCGGGCAATCAGAAATCCTGGTGGTCGGGCATCTATGTGGACCATATGGCCGGAAGCCGTCTCCGGCAAAGGTAGAAGCCATCTCCTCGATGAAGACCGACTGTAGCTCGGTTACAGAAGTTCGGAGGTTCCTGGGGGCATGCGCGTTCTACCACATATGGATCCCGCATTACGCCCACGTTGCGGAGCCACTATACGGGTTGCTGAAGAAGGGGCAAAGATTCGAGTGGCGAGACGAGCACACGGGGTCGGTCTGGAAGCTGAAGGAAGCTCTTACGGCAGCACCGGCGCTCCGGAAGGCTGTCTACGAGAAGGGTACCCCGGTATACATAACGGTGGATACGAGCCCGACCGGGATCGGATGGGTCGTCAACCAAGAAGACGAGAACGGCACCCGGTTCCCGATCCGATTCGGCGCTAAGGTCCTCAGTGAGCGACAGCGAGGGTACGCCCAGGTTAAACGCGAACTCTGGGGTATCGTTTCGGCGGTAAAGGCGGACAAAGACTACCTGATCGGGACAGAAGTGATTATCGAGACGGATTGCCTGCCGATTCTCGGCATGGTTTCCGGATGTGTGACACCGGACCTGGCGATGCTCAGGTGGATAGCGTACATCAAGTCCCTGGACCCGGAGATACGACACATTTCCGGAAAGGACAACGCCATGGCCGACATGCTTTTGAGGGCGAGGTTTGATGACGAGGGCGGCATGGTTTCGGAGGACGAAGAAGTCGGCGTGGACTTCTTCGAGGCGGCGTACGTGATGACCGATGGGACGAGCACTCCGACACTTAACGACTTCGACGAGAGCAAGTACGACGGCGAGTGGCTCCAGATCGGTGGATTCTTGAGGACAATGACGCCGGATGCGTCATGGACGAAGGACGAGGCCAACCGGATCCGGAAGAAAGCTTACCGATTCTTTCTCCGGGACGGATACTTATGGAAGCACCCGAAGAAGAGGGACGGCGCTCCGCTCCGGGTGGTGGCGATGAAGGAAGAACAAGAGGAACTGCTGACGGCCTACCACGACAGCCCTTGGGCCGGACACCGTGGAACCTGGGCCACGTTCGAGAAGATAAAGGGGGAGTACTGGTGGCCGGGACTGTACCGGGACGTGCATCGATTCGTGAAAACTTGCGAGAGCTGTCAGATGCACTCCATAGTCCGACACCGGGACGAACTTCACCCTACGTACCCTCCGACCATCCACTTCAAATGGATGGTAGACCTGGTAACGATGCCGATAGGAGTAGGACAGATGCGGTATCTGGTCCTGGCTCGGGAAGATCTAATGAACCAGGTGGAAGGCCGGGCCCTTCAGAACAAAACGACTGCGGCCGTATGTCGGTTCCTGCTCGAGGACGTAATATGCCGGTACAGGTGCGTCGGGAAGATCGTGGCCGATCGCGGGGAGTTGGATGCCGAAGAGGCCGAGGAGCTGTTCGACCGGTTAGGGGTCAAGCTCTCGCTTACCACTGCGTACAATCCAGAGGCAAATGGGAAGGTGGAGCGCGGACACGGACCGATCGTCAAGGCGTTAGTTCGGGCATGCGGAGGTCAAGTCGGGAACTGGCCGCGGCTACTGCCTTACGCGTTGTGGGCTGACCGGACTACGCACAGTTCGGTAACCGGATTCATGCCGGCAGAGCTCATGTTTGGGCAGAAGCCGATCATGCCGATCGAACGTACGGTCTCCTCATGGGCAACCGTGGACTGGAGAGACGAGATGAGCCGGGAGGAACTGTTGACGGCGCGCATACGACAACTCGAGCGGAGACCGGAGGACGTGGAGCAGGCTGCGGAAAAGCTTCGGGTGGCCAGGACGAGGAACAAAGCCCGGTTCGACCGGACGCACCGGCTCCGACCGAAGAAGATCGAGGAAGGCGACTAGGTGCTAGTCTACGACAGCAGCCTCGACAACCAGCACCGAGCGACACGGAAGTTCGCAAGAAGGTGGTTCGGGCCTTACATGGTACAAAGCGCCAACGACAACGGGACGTACCATCTGGCGGAACTCGACGGTACGAGAATGGCGATACCGGTAGCTGGGAAGCGGATCAAGACGTTCAAGAAGCGTCACGACGACGAGCCGGATCCGGTTGACTTGGACCGCGACGACGAGCGATCCGAAACCGAGGAAGAACCGACGGGCGGAGGATGAAGGCTGGACCGGTTTTCTCCGTCCCAACACAATTTGGCGCATGCCGGTGGATGCGCGGTTAGGTGGGGGCGGATGTCGTGAAGAAAACCGTCCACAAGCGGAATCGGTGTACCAGAGCGTAGGAACTGACTCTTCATGCACGTGCGCCTTATGTTGTACATAGGAGATCCTAGGTAGATTCGGTAGGTAGGAAGTAAAGGGGAAACGATTCCTTCCTAGCCTATAAAAGGAGGGAGACGAGGAGGGGCGAGGGATCGCGGAGAGTCGAGGACGAAGTGCTGTCGGTTTGCGTGCGAAGGCTTCTCTCTCTCTCTCTTTCTGGTTGCAAACGCCATAGCTTCCTTCTGTGCAGGTTTCGGGAGGCCCGCGCTGCTATGAGGAATGCCCGAGTGCTTCCGGCAACACCTCCAACCTACTCATTCCCCTCTGTGCGTTTACGAACAGGTATCGGCATCTGTTCGCCGGCCTGTTCGGTTGTAACCGACTTCGTGTTATGTTGTCTTCGTGTTCTTGTTGTTTGTCTTGTCAATACATACATACTTTCGTGTCTTTCTGTGTCGCTGTCCCACTCGCGTCTTTGCGTCGAAGGGCCGTGTCCCTGTGAATCTACGCTCGCACGTAGTGGGTCTCTCTCTCTCTCTCTTACTCTTCGGTACAGGACCCCCGAGGTCCCGCCTCACTCCACGCATCCGCGAGGAATACCTCGACAGCGCATTCGGAGGGCAACGTTGACATACGGGGAAAGCCTACGGAAGGCAAGCGTGGTGTTGGAGACAAAGTCGTCAGTGCGGAAGATCAAGGAGCATTCGAGTGCTGCTGAATACCTGCGTATGACTGTTTCTATGTCGTTGCACAGAGAGAGAGTGAGAGAGAGAGAGAGGGACACAAAAGAGTTTCTTATTCCACAAAGTAATAATACAACATCCAACCTTACAAAAAGGTTACAAGGTCACTATATATAGTGACCGACTTAGGGAAACTACCCTTTATGCTAATTACATAAATGGCCAAAACGGGATAGTGTGAATACGTCCATTATACACATGTATTCGACACTCCCCCGTAATGGGCGTATACATGGGTTATCTAAGATTACAGGTATAGACTTAGGTTCTCGGACATATCAGCTTTGTTCGAGTCGGCAGGGTCCGAAGGCAGAAGACCGAACTGGTCGGGTCGGAACAGTTGAAGCCGATCATTAAGGAACTGATGTCGGTTGTCGGAAACCGTCCTGCGCTGTGTCCGGCTCTAACCGGACTGGTTTGTCGTTACGCCCATCTGATGCCGAAGAGACCGAAAGTGGTCTGCCGAGAGACACTTGGTCATTCCATCTGCGACATTGTCGGTTGTGGATATTTTCTCTAGACCGATTTTCCCTGAGATGACGCAGTCCCGAACGAAGTGATATCGAACGTCGATATGTTTGGAGGCGTTGTGGTGAACCGGATTTTTTGACCAGGCAACAGCACCTTGACTGTCGCTGTAGACAACTGGGGCCGAGTCATGGTCGACTTGTCGAAACGTGTGCGCCAGCCGACCGAGCCACAAAGCTTCTTTTGCTGCGTCGGACGCAGCTATATATTCTGCTTCGGTCGTTGAGGTCGCTGTGCACTCCTGAAGTTTCGACTTCCACGAGATTGCTCCATTGCCGAATTTGAAGCAGTATCCGGTTGTTGATTTCCGACTGTCTATACAGCCGGCGAAGTCCGAGTCGGTGTAACCGACTACGCCTGAGGTTCGGTTCGGACCGAAAAGAATGCCGTGGTCTTTTGTGCCAGCCAGATATCTGAACACATGCTTGACTGCGTTCCAATGCGATCGGCCAGGATTGTGCATAAATCTGCTAACGACTCCTACGGCGTGAGAAATATCAGGCCGTGTCGCGACCATCAGGTACATAAGGGAGCCGACTGCCGGTGCATACGGTACCGACTTCATATCTTCCCCGTCCGGACCGGATGTCGGGCAGTCTCGCTGAGAGAGCCGAAGATTCATAGGGAGCGGGGTTGAAGCAGATTTGGCTGATTGCATGTTGAAGCGTTCTAAGACACGTCCGATATAGTCGGTCTGAGACAAAAAAAGATGTCGTTTATCGCGATGCCGACTAATTTTCATGCCAAGGATGTGTCGTGCCGGACCGAGGTCCTTCATGGCAAACTTCAACCGCAGTTGCCGAATGAGATCGGCAAGTTCGCCCACGTGGCGTCCAGAAATTAGCATGTCGTCCACGTAAATGATGAGGAAGATGGGTGATCCATCTTGAGCTGTGTTGGTAAAGAGACAATGGTCCTCATCGCTTTTTGAGAAGCCGATCGATTGGATGAAGTCGTCGAACTTCTTGTACCATTGTCGTGGTGCCTGTTTGAGGCCGTATAGACTCTTCCTGAGTCGGCAGACTAGATGTTCTTGGCCGGTTGCCACGAAGCCTTTTGGCTGCTCCATATAAATTTCCTCGTCAAGATCACCATGGAGGAATGCTGTTTTGACATCTAGCTGAATCAGCTCCAAGTTGTCGGCTGCCACTACGCCGAGTAGAAAACGAAGGGTTGTCATTTTCACCACTGGTGAAAAAATCTCGTCGAAGTCGACGCCATATTCTTGTCGGAAGCCCTTCGCAACTAATCTGGCCTTGTACTTTGGGGTGGTCGAATCAGACGTCTCTTTTAGTCGATAAACCCACTTGCAAGGAAGAGCACGTCGGTTCCTAGGTAATTCGACCAGATCCCAAGTCTTGTTTGCCCGAATGGAGTGCATTTCCGACTCCATCGCCAGATGCCAGGTGGCGGAATCGACAGATGTCGATGCTTCTTCGTAAGACGTCGGTTCGCCGACGTCGGTGAAGA
Organism: Azolla caroliniana; assembly: GCF_043228905.1. NCBI lineage: Eukaryota > Viridiplantae > Streptophyta > Polypodiopsida > Salviniales > Salviniaceae > Azolla > Azolla caroliniana. The sequence continues at coordinate 14,234,527 of NW_028230448.1, forward strand.
AAATTCCAGGAGAATACCTCTCCGGAGGTTGCGACAGTCTCTCGGATCGGCGAGGTAAGATTGGACTGGTCGCATCGGGTATCAAGGCCGGATGGTCCGAAAGCGGATTGTTCTGCTGTGCCGAGTCGGGGTTGTCCGAGTCGGTAGTGTAAGGTTCAGCTACCCGTGAAGCTGACCGTGTGTTGAGAGCAGGGCCTTCTTGAAGGGTCGGCACATCGGAAAATGTTACCCTTCGGACTTCGATCGGTTTTTCGACTGATGGATTCATAGCCGACTCGTTGAACACAACGTCCGAACTTCGAACGATTTGTCTGCGTTCGGGGTCCCAGAGTCAGTATCCCATTTCGCCGTCGGATCCATATCCGAGGAAAATGCATTTCCTGGACCGAGGTGCAAGTTTTCGGCGATCATCTTTCGGAATGAGGGCGTACGCCTCGCATCCGAAGATCCTCAGCTTGTCGTAATTCGGCTTACTGCCGATCCATAGTTCCTGAGGAATTTGAAGTCCTAGAGGTCTACTTGGCGACATATTGATTATGTGTACTGCCGTGAGTAGAGCCTCTGCCCAGAAGCCATCCGACAGTCCGGAGTGTTGGAGCATGGAAACTGTCCGTTCTTGGATTGTCCGATTCATTCGTTCTGCAATCCCGTTTTGCTCCGGACTGTGTGGTGCCGTAAGTTCACGTCGGATGCCGCGTTGTCGGCAGAATTTGACGAATTCTTCGGATTTAAACTCTCCCCCGTTGTCGGTTCGAAAGCATTTCAGCTTTCGGTCGGTTTGATTTTCCACCATAGCGAGCCAATCGGTGATGATCGAGAAGACACGATCTTTGGTGCGAATTGGATAAGCCCACACCTTTCGAGTCGAATCGTCAATAAAACTGACGAAGTAAGAGGCACCGCCAAGAGACTGATGCGGCATTGGGCCACAGACGTCCGAGTGGACCAAATCGAGAGGTCTCGTTTCTCTTGGTGCTGATGTCGGGTGTGATGCGGCTGCTTGTTTGCCATACTGGCAATGCTCGCAGAATTGATGGTCGGAGAAGGAGAGTTTAGGGATGTATCCGGCTCTAGATAGGTGCGTGATGCCGGCCTTGCTGAGGTGTCCTAATCTTCTGTGCCATAGTGATGACACAGGAATATCCACCAAAAACAGGTTACCCTCTCTGAGCGTAACATGTAACGGATACAGTGAGTGTATCTTGGGTCCTCTAGCAAGCAGGAGGTTCCCCCTGTGGAGTGTCCACCCTCCCGAAGAAAAACCGGCACGAATGCCGTCTTCATCTAGTTGTCCGACTGAGATCAATGGCCTTGAGAGCTCGGGTACATGTCGGACATTGTGGAGTACAAGTGTAGAGCCACCTGCAAGGTTGAGCTCTACTGTGCCGATTCCAATGATGTCACAGTGTTACGAGTTGCCTACCCGAACTGAGTCGGAGTGACGGATCGTATATTGCCGAAATTGGGATCGATGAGGAGTCACGTGAAATGACGCGCCCGAATCTAAGAGCCATGTGCTCGATTCTTCAGTCGTGAGTAGAACTTCTGATCCGACTGGATTTTCGATTGATAGTATATTCGGGTCGTCCGGTAGTACATCAGTTGAGAAGCTGACGTAATTGATCTCCTCATGCCGGCCACTCTTCTTGTCTGATTTCTGAGACTTGTCGTTCTTGTTCTTGAGTGCGCGGCAGTCGGCTTTGATGTGTCCGGGTTTCTTGCAATAGTTGCAGATTCGTTTATCCCGTGACTGGCTCCGTCTTCGCTGATTGTTCGGCGGCCGTGAGGAATCTCTTCCTCGTATGTTCGATCGGTTTGTCGAACCTTGTACTACGTAAGCGTCGTCTGTTGAGTCTTTGGCGAAAGACTTTCTCCGAGCTGCTTCGGTCAGGATTGCGCTCGTGACTTCGGAGTATTTAACAGCCGTGGTTGACGCGTTGCACACGGTTGTGACGAAAGTTTCCCATGATGAGGGAAGGCTGCTCATGAGTATCATTGCTCTGAGTTCATCCTCGATTGCCGTCCCCTGTGACGAGATTTGGGAGCTTATGCTTTCGTACTCATTGAGGTGTGCTTGAACCGAATCAGATTCTTTCATCCGCAAGTTGTAGAGGCGCCGGATCAGAAACATCTTCGTTGCGGCGACCTTCTTTTCGTAAGTGTCCGACAGTGTTTTCCACAGTTCGAATGCTGTCGTACACGATTGCACCGTAAAGTATACCGATTCCGATAGGTGCATCCGAATCGTGGCGCGGACAATTCTGTCCAGCTTCTGCCACTCAATTGGTTTGTATCCTTCTGGAGGTTCTTCATTTTCGATGGGATCGATTTGCCCCTTGACTATGAGATAGTCCTGCATTTGCTCCTTCCAGAAGTTGAAGTTCGATCCATCGAACTTTCGTAGACTCATTTCTGACGAGCCGGATGTTGATGCCATCAAATTTGGTTTCGGTTGACGAAGCTCGGTTCGGAGTTGACTACGAGCCTTGTTGGAGTGCAGCCGGTTGGCTCACCCGATATTGCTCTAGTCGGATTTGAACCCGAGTCGGTTCGGCTTCGGAACTTGCTCGAATTGACTCCGGTAGCTTGAGGGGCAGAACCGACTGGTCTTCCCGAATGTTGCCGAGTCGGAGTGAGCCCGGTTCGCTTCGGATATATATGCCGAATACCAATTATTGAAACCGATTATCTGGACCGATTCTGCTTCGGTTGACTGCAGCAACGAGAGAGACGGATCCAACTGATCCTCCCGAATGTCGATCAGCCAGATGAAGCACGAATTTGGGTTGTTGTCAATGTTGCACAAGGGGATTTCACCTCGAGCGGTTACGATCACAAGGAACAGAGTACAACCTGCTGGCTTACTCCAAGCGAAGATGATCTAACGCGATGAGATGCAAACCTCGTTTTTCTTCTTCTTCTCTCTTCGAATGACGCAGGAAACCGAATACTGTGCAGGCTGAGACGACGGCCGACAGCGGATTGAAGGACCGACTACTGTGCAGGCTCTGATACCAGATGTTGGAGACAAAGTCGTCAGTGCGGAAGATCAAGGAGCATTCGAGTGCTGCTGAATACCTGCGTATGACTGTTTCTATGTCGTTGCACAGAGAGAGAGTGAGAGAGAGAGAGAGGGACACAAAAGAGTTTCTTATTCCACAAAGTAATAATACAACATCCAACCTTACAAAAAGGTTACAAGGTCACTATATATAGTGACCGACTTAGGGCAACTACCCTTTATGCTAATTACATAAAAAGCCAAAACGGGATAGTGTGAATACGTCCATTATACACATGTATTCGACACGTGGGGCGGAGAGAGTCGGCACGCCGAGGTGTGCGGCACACAAAGGGCGAAATCCGGCATTCGACCGGGAGCGCATCCGGAGGATATACGAGGCGGACAAAGGAAGAGCAACCGGGTCGGCGACGACGTTCGGGAGGACTGAACGGGGAGGAAAGCACGGGCATCGGATACGGAGGGTCGGATGTAGTCGGTGGTTCAAGGACCCACGGTGGACGTGGCGGATCGGATGGCGTCGACGGTTCGAGACCATTCGGCGAGGATGGTGGGCCGGAAGACGGCGGTGGTTCGTGTGGATGGGTTGGTCTTGCTCGAAGTGGAAGACAAAGCCGGGCGGGCCCACGAGGACGCTAAGGACTCGGTCGATCGTCGTGGCCGAAAATCTCGTGTTCTCTCCCCTATGTTTTGGCACATACCGGAGGATGTGCGGTTAGGTGGGGGCGGATGTCGTGAAGATTTTCGTCCACAAGCGGAAACCCGAGCAACGAGAGCCAAAGAGCGATGTGCAACGTTGCATACGTACATAATGTATTTGTAATAATAATAAAGGTATAAAGGTGATATGGTTGTACGCACATCCACGCGAGAGAGAGAGAGAGAGAGGTACTATGCGGTACATGGGTACCTAGTTGTTTGTGAGGAGGTGGGAGTTAAGGGGCCATCAATCTCACCCTCCCCCAAATCAAGGCAAATATCCCCTTTGAATGAAAGGGGATATTTTAGTCTCACTTTTGTAAGCGGTCTTCCCTCCTTGTGCTATAAAAGGAGAGAGAAGGCACCATTGTGGGGGTTGCCTATTTTGAGTGTGCGAGGTATACCACATAGGTCGAACGTTAGGGTTCGGTTAGGGTTTTCTTCTTGGGTTTTCCTTTAGGGTTTTTCATATAGTCGTTTGGTGCGGCCATGGCGGCCACCATTTGCTGTAATCATTCATTTCTTAATAGAACTTCTTGTTGAGTATCTTGATTGCATCTTCTTCTTCTATCATAATGTCATATATTCGTTCTCTTCTCCTCTTGAGCTATTCTTTCTCCTCCACTCCCTAGTCCAAGACCCCCATGGTCCCGCCCTTCTACACGCACGTGCGTAATAACGCGATAGCGGTCCCGCCTTATTTCATACGTGTGAGCGTAACAACACGACATTAATTTGGTGAACCCGACGTGAATTAAGGTTGCAGAGGAATAAAAAATGAGGGGATCGGAGCTCGCCGAAGCCATGGTGGCAACAGTTGATCGGATAGTAAGTGCTTGCGAGGGCACGAGCGCCCTCGACAAGGCCATCGAAGCAATTGTCGGCACAATAGGCCGGTTCGATGGGAAGGACGCCACGAGTTATTTGGTGGCCTATCGGGCCGAAATTGTGATGAGGGGTATCCCGGAGGATAGGCGGCTAGCTGGGTTCCCTCGGGTAGTGACACCGGGCATCCACGTAGAGGTGCTCGAGGTGCAGGCTAGATGCCAGACCTCGGGGGAATTCGAAGCGCGGCTCCTCGAACGGTACAGGCTTGATGACACTCTTCGGTTGTTGAAGCGGGACTTTATGGATTGGGTGGGGACCCCAAGAAAGGGGAGGAATGCGTCGACGCTCCTCCGGGAGTTTGAGGAACGCTTCGCATGCCTCTCAGCACTGGACAAGACCGTATTGGACACGAGCCGTGTCCTTTTATTCGTCAAAGCTGTGGACGTGCGAGATCGGGAGCAAGTGGGTCTCCTGCTGGAGACGGACGATGGGCTGACGACCGACTGGGCCGTGGTAAAAGTGGTCTGCGGCCGTTTTGACAAATGGTGTGAGTGGGTCGACAAGGGCTCGTCGGTGGCATGAGCGGTTGCGGCAAGAAACCTCGAGGGACCCCCGCTGGCACGCAAGGAGGAAACCCGGGATTGCCTTGAGATAGGCACGTCCAGCGTGGTCAAGGGCCCGTCTGGCGGAGCGGCTTTGGAAGAACTGACGCAGATGGTACGAGACCTTTAGATTGCACAAGCGAGGAGGGACGGTGGCGTGCAGCCTCGCGATCGAAGGCCTCCGGGTGGGCATCGGTGCTTGTGGTGTGACGCGGTCGATCACATCCGGAAGGACTGCGTGGACTTCGCAGAAGAAATAAGGGCTAATGTGGTATACCTATGGAACAGGAGGGTGCACGCTAGTGACACCCGGAGAGCCCTGGAGCTGAATATCGGACGGGGAGGGATGAAGAGGTTGATGGAAGAAGCGGCGGCGCGCCACACGGAGACCATCCACTACTCGGCGTCGGCAGGAATCCCGGTCGGAAGTGACCAAGGCCGAGAGACGAAAGACTCCAGGTTTTGGCCGGTGGTGCTAGAAGGCCTCGCGGGCGTGCGGTTGAAAAGGGAGGAAGCGGACCGTGCAGAAAGACGGGTCCAGGAGGTCACCGGGTGGAGCGATCTGGTCAAAGAAAAGACCGGCTTTGTGGAAGCGGCATGCCAGAACTACGAAGTTCTAGTAGAAGACAATTGTGCGGGAAAAGCCAGAGGGGGTGGACCCTCGCATTGGTACGAGACCCGATCTGGGCCGAAGCAGAATGATGCCGGTGCTGCCGACACACCGGATAAAGCAAAGAAAGCCGGTTATTGATTGAGCACGGAGATAGAAAGAACGACGGACTTGCGGAAGGTCCTTGAGGAACGAATCCTCGACAGCAAGGTGGAGTTGTCGCTGAGGGAAGTGCTTGGGAAAGAATTCCATGACTCCATCGTGGACTTGGTGAAGCGAAAAAAGCTTTCGACGGAGCTGGAGTGGGAGAAGCCGGTGGAGGTGCGAACAACGCACCTAGAAGACATGGCCCTAGAAGACGAGTTGGCGGAAAGTCACTATTCAAAGCTGGAGTGGGCAAGAGCCACTACGGAGACCTCGGTTAGGATCGAGGACGTCCAGGAACCGGTGGTGGCATTGGTGGACCACAGTTCGGAAATCGACCTGATGTCTATGGACTTCTACAAGAAGGGCAAGTGGCCGATCAACACCAAGCATGGGTGGAAAATACGAGCGGCGACGCGCGCCATGGAGGAGCTACATGGGGCCTGCCTGAATGTACGGGTAAACATCGGTGATGTCGAGATTGACCAGCATTTCTTCGTGCAGGAGACATTGTCACATCCAGTGATACTCGGAGAACCGTACATTACGGTAGCACCCATGGAGACGAAAGTGCTAGATAACGGTTCGGCGTACGCGCACGTGAAGAGCCAAGACGGGGGACACTCCGTCCAGTTTCTGACGGTGCGACCGAACCATGAGCGCAACTGCAAGACCCTTGGCGGCGAAAGCTGAGGGAATTTTTAGAGAGGGCTATCAAGGCGTGGGGTCACTATCGTGGAGAAAACCGTCCCTAGGAGAAATCGATGGATGATATGCGTGAACCGGCCATGACACACGGGCACATGTTTTGATAGATTTATATACATAGTTAAGTACAGGCCGGAGATGTAACTATCATAGGTAGCACTAGTTCATTAAGTAGGGAATCAAGGAGAATAACAGGAATTTAACGGTCTGTACATTACTCTCTCCTTGTGCTATAAAGGGAGAGGAAAGGGGCTTGAGTAGGGATCGCGTGTTGAGTGGACGAAGTGCTGTCGGACTGGGAACCGAGCTCTCTCCTCCACCATCGCTGTCGCTTCTATAGGGATTTGGGTTAGGTTGGCTGCCTCTACTGCGTGAAAGCCCGCATGCTTCCGATAGAGGCTCCACCACGTATTTCAGGGCGTGCGTTCGTCTGTGTCTCGTTTATCATCGGCTTGCCGGTTGTAACATTGCAAGCTGTAACCTATATTGTTATTGGATTAGATTCTTTCATTTTTTTGTCTCTCTGTGTTTCTGCGAGTCTCTCTCTTTCTCTCTTTCTCGCTCAAATTCCTCGGTTTAGGGCCCCCGCGGTCCCGCCTTATTTCCTACGCGTGAGTGTAACAACACGACATAAATTTGGTGAACTCGACGTGAATTAAGGCGGCAGAGGAATAAAAATGAGGGGATCAGAGCTCGCCGAAGCCATGGCGGCAGTAGTGGATCGAATAGTAAGTGCTCGTGAGGGCACGAGCACCCTCGATAGGGCCATCGAAGCAATTGTCGGCACAATAGGCCGGTTCGATGGGAAGGCCGCCACAAGTTATTTGGTGGCCTACCGGGCCGAGATGGTGATGTGGGACATCCCGGAGGAAAGGTGTCTGGCTGGTTTCCCTCGGGTAGCAACACCAGGCATCCACGTAGAGGTGCTTGAGGTGCAGGCTGGATGCTGGACCTGGGGAGAATTGGAAGCGCAGCTCCTCGAGCGGTACGGGTTTGATGACACGCTTCGGTTATCGAAGCAGGATTTTATGGATTGGGTAGAGACACCAAGAAAGGGGAAGAATGCGTCGGTGTTGCTCCGGGAGTTCGAGGAACGCTTCGCACGACTTTTGGCGCTGGACAGGACCGTACTGGACACGAGTCGTGTCCTTTTATTCGTCAAAGTTGTGGACGTGAGGGATCGGGAGCAAGTGGGTCTCCTACTAGAGACAGACGATGGGCTGACGATCATCTGGGCCGTGGTAAAGGGGGTCTGCGGCCGTTTCGACAAACAACGTGAGTGTGTCGACAAGGGCTCGTCGGGGGCAGGAGGGGTTTCGGCGAGGGAACCTGGGGTTGGCTTGAGACAGGCTCGTCCGGCGTGGTCAATGGGCCGTCCGACAGAGCGGCTTCGGAGGAGCTGACGAAGATGGTACGAGACCTCCAGATTGCAGAAGTGAGGAGGGACGGCGGCGAGCAGTCTCGTGACCGAAGGCCTCGAGGCGGGCATCGGTGCTTGTGGTGCGACGCGGTCGGTCATGTCCGGAAGGACTACGTGGACTTCGCGGAAGCAATAATGGCTAATGTGGTATACCTATGGAACGGAAGGGTGCACGCTAGCGAAACCCGGAGAGTCCTGGAGCTGAATATTGGACGGGGAGGGATGAAGAGATTGATGGAAGAAGCGGCGGCGTGCCATGCGGAGACCATCCACTACTCTGCGTCGGCAGGAATCCGGGTCGGTAGTGACGAAGGACGAAAGATGAAAGACTCCGGGTTCTGGCTGGTGGTACTAGAAGGCCTCGCTGACGTTGTCGTGATATTAAGCAAGTGCGTGTGGAATCGAGGCGGGACCGCGGGGGTCTCGAACCAAAGAGCAAGCGAGGGAGGAGAAAGAGAGAGAACCGGCTACGCAGGACCGGGGATACACAGGGACACGGCCCTTCAGCACGGAGAACGCGGACAGAGACCGACACAGACAGATGTGAATGACTTAATATGTATATTAAGAAAATGGCTAATCACGACTACAACCCTCGACGGGGCACAGGTTGGTTACAACCGAACAGGCCGGCGAACAGATGCCGATGCCTGTTCACTTCGACGCACAAAGGGGCTGCCGGAAGCACTCGGGCGTTCCTCGAAACAGCGCGAGCCTCCTCGGAACCCTGCACAGAAAGCTATGGAGCTCCAGAAGGAAGGAAACAGAGAGAGAGAAGCGTCCAGAAACGGTCCGACAGCACTTCGTCCTCTCCGTCCCCGATCCCCCTGCAACAGCTCTTTCCCGCTCCTTATATAGGCCGACGAGCAGGCCGTCCTGTCAGCTTTATTCCCTGTCCCTTTTGGACAGGGATCCGCTCCGTTTTCCACGCATCCGCGTAGTTACGCCGCCGACTCGTACAGTTCGCGCGCGCGACCGAAAAGACTGTTCGCGCGGTCTTTGTCTCCACTTGAGTTAGGGCCCGTTCCTGCCGATTATCCTCCCGATTCGCTTCTATGTACAACTTGGAGCGTGCGTGCGTGAAGAACCGGTTCCCACGCCTTGGTGCGCCGATTCCGCCTATGGACGGTTTTCTTCACGACATCCGCCCCCACCTAACCGCGCATCCTCCGGTATGCGCCAAGAGAGTTGGGACGGAGAAAACCGGCCCGTCTTCATTCCTCGCCCGTCGGTTCTTCCTCGTTTTCGGATCGTTCGTCACTGCCGACCAGGAGAGCCGGGTCTGGCTCGTCGTCGTGTCGCTTCTTGAACGCTTTGATCCGCTTCCCTGCAATCGGTATCGCCACTCTCGTGCCGTCGAGTTCCGCCAGGTGATATGTCCCGTTGTCATTGGCGCTCCGTACCACGTAGGGCCCGAACCACCTTCGTGCGAACTTCCGTGTAGCTCGGTGCTGGTTGTCGAGGCTGCTGTCGTAGACGAGCACCCAGTCACCTTCTTCGATTTTCTTCGGTCGGAGCCGGTGCGTTCGGTCGAACCTGGCTTTGTTCTTTTTCCTCGCCACCCGGAGCTTCTCCGTAGCCAGTTCCACGTCCTCCGGTCTCCGCTCGAGCTGTCGTATGCGCGCGGCCAACAACTCCTCCCGGCTCATCTCGTCCCTCCAGTCGACCGTCGCCCACGAGGAGATCGTCCGTTCCATCGGCATGATCGGCTTCTGGCCGAACATGAGCTCCGTCGGCATGTACCCGGTTACCGAACTGTGCGTGGTCCGGTCCGCCCACAAGGCATAAGGTAGCAGCCACGGCCAGTTACCGATTCGGCCTCTGCATGCCCGAACCAACGCCTTGACGATCGGTCCGTGTCCGCGCTCCACCTTTCCATTCGCCTCCGGATTGTACGCAGTGGTGAGCGCGAGCTTGACTCCCAGCCGGTCGAACAGCTCCGTGGCTTCTTCGGCGTCCAACTCCCCTCGGTCAGCCACGATCTTCCCGACGCACCCGTACCGGCATATCACGTCCTCGATTAGGAACCGGCATACGGCCGCGGTCGTTTTGTTCGGAAGGGCCCGGCCTTCCACCTGGTTCGTCAGATCCTCCCGCGCTAGGACCAGGTACCGCATCTGTCCTACACCCATTGGCATCGTTACCAGATCTACCATCCATTTGAAATGGATGGCCGGAGGGTACGTAGGGTGAAGCTCGTCTCGATGTCGGACTAAGGAGTGCATCTGGCAGCTCTCGCAAGTTGTCAGGAACCGATGCACGTCCTGGTACTGCCCCGGCCACCAATACTTCCCCTTCAGTTTCTCAAACGTAGCCCATGTTCCACGGTGTCCAGCCCAAGGGCTGTCGTGGTAGGCCGTCAGCAGCTCCTCCCGTTCTTCCTTCATCGCCACCACCCGGAGCGGAACGCCGTTCTTCTTCTTCGGGTGCTTCCATAGACAGCCATCCCGGAGAAAGAACCGGTACGCTCTCTTCCGGATCCGGTCGGCCTCGTCCTTCGTCCATGACGCATCGGGCGTCATTGTCTTCAGAAACCCACCGATCTGCAACCACTCCCCGTCGTACTTGCTCGCGTCGAAGTCGTTAAGCGCCGGAGTGCTTGTTCCGTCTGTTGTTACATACGCAGTCTCGAAGAAGTCCACGCCGACGTCTTCGTCCTCCGAAACCATGCCGCCCTCGTCATCGAATCTTGCCCTTGAAAGCATGTCGGCCATGGCGTTGTCTTTCCCGGAAATGTGTCGTATTTCCGGGTCCAGGGACTTGATGTACGCTATCCACCTGAGCATTGCCAGGTCCGGCGTCGCGCATCCGGAAATCATGCCGAGAATCGGCATGCAATCCGTCTCTATAATTACCTCTGTCCCGATCAGATAGTCCTTGTCGGCCTTCACCGCCGAAACGATACCCCAGAGCTCGCGTTTAACCTGGGCGTATCCTCGCTGCCGTTCGCTGAGGACCTTCGCACCGAATCGGACCGGAAACCGATTGCCGTCCTCATCTTCTTGGTTGACGACCCACCCGATTCCGGTCGGACGCGTGTCAACCGTTATGTACACTGGGGTGCCCTTCCTGTAGACGGCCTTTCGGAGCGCCGGTGCTGCCGAAAGAGCCTCCTTCAGCTTCCGGACCGACTCTGTGTGCTTGTCTAGCCATTCGAATCTTCGCCCTTTCTTCAATAACCCGTACAGCGGCTCCGCGACGTGCGCGTAATGCGGGATCCATATGTGGTAGAATGCGCATGCCCCCAGGAATCTTCGTACTTCCGTGACCGAGCTGCAGTCGGGCTTCATCGCGGAGATGGCTTCTACCTTTGCCGGAGACGGTTTCCGGCCATACGACCCACATAAGTGTCCGACCACCATGATTTCCGACTGGCCGAAGGCTGATTTCTCCCCCGAGAAGGTTAGCCTCGCATCCTCTAGCCTTTGCAGCACCTTCTCGCAGTCGTCGATGTGCGTTACCACGAATCGCCGGCATCCGTCCGGCCCGATCGTCTCGTCCTTCTCTTCTACCGGGCATCCCTTGATCGGGATGTCGTCTAGAAACGGCATGGTGATGTCCGGGATGCAGTCCCTCAGCACCTTGTTCATTGCATTCACCATGTGGGCCACCGAGTTGGTCCCTCCTTGCGGCAGCGTACACATCCGCACTAGGCCGAGGGGAGTTCGCATCGTCGTAATGTCCCTGCTCTCCACGGCTAGCTGGAACTGGTCGTACCCTGAATATAGATCACCGACCGAGTAAATCGACCTTCCGGCGAAGGCCTCCGCGAACTCGTCTATGGTCGGTCCGATCCCCGCGTTCCGAATGGTCACTCTATTGACCGGCTGCAGGTCCTGAATGAAGCGCAATGATCCGTTTTTCTTTGGTACGGTAAACCAGCGGTTCGAATACGGGGCGCTCGACGGCTCGAGAATGCCCATATCAACTTTCTGCTTCAACAGCTCCATCAACTTCGGGATGTGAGCTCTTGGAACCGAAATTGGCTTGAGATTCCACGGTACATGAGGTACCGTGAATATCACCATCGGCTCTACGATCGTCGGGTCCACGCACCCGATCTCCTCCGGCGAGAATGCGAAGGCTTTCCCGTGCCTTCCGAGCATTCTCCGGAACCGGTCTTCCTCCGCCGGCAGTAGGAACCCGCCCCCACCGATCTTCAGCTCGCGGAGCGTCTCGTTGGTGAAGGTGTGTCCTATGCAGGCCCGATCTCGTAAGCTGGGGTCCGATGCAACCCCTTTAATCCGGGATTCACTGTCCTCCGGTAAGGGCGCCGCAACTGGCCTCACCTTCCGGTCCACCGTCTTGTACTTGGTGCTCACTCGGGCCGTCCGTTCCGACTCGAGCCCTCGACCGAAGTTCGCGATGACTTCGTACATTTCTTCGGAACATACCGGTATCGTCCGGTCTTCGTTAAGGTCTTCTTCGACTACCTTCCCCAGCATTCCCAAGGTGTCGTCGAAGGAGACCGCCTCCACGGCTCCGTTGATTCCTTCGTCAGGGCCGAGAACTCCGCACGCCCGAAGTCTCCCCTCCGTCTTTGTTTTCTCTCGGCCGGTGATGCCGACCATCGTACATGCTCCGCTGTCGGAGAAGCAAATTTTCCTACCTATTGTACACGGTTTTATCGTACAGATGTGGGGTTTTTCCGGAGCATCCGGACTGTCGCGGCCCCACGCCTTGGCAGTCCTCTCTAAAAATCCTCTCGGGTTTCGGAACCGAGGGAATCGCGGTTACGTTCGTGGTTCAGCCGTACCGTCAGAAACTGGACCGAGTGGCGCCCGTCTTGGCTTTTGACCCTCGCGTAGGCCGAACCATTGTCCAGCACTTTGGTCTCCATTCGCGCCGCCGTGATGTACGGCTCTCCCAGAATGACCAGATGCGAAGACGTCTCCTGCACGAAGAAGTGCTGGTCAATCTCGACGTCGCCGATCTTGACTCGCACATTCGGACAGGCCCCGTGCAGTTCCTCGGTGGCGCGCGTTGCTGCCCTTATTTTCCACCCGTGCTTGGTGTTGATCGGCCATTTGCCCTTCTTATAGAAGTCCATGGACATCAAATTGATCTCCGATCCGTGGTCCACCAAAGCTATCACCGGTTCCCGGACATCGCCGATCTTCACCGGGGTCTCCGTGGTCGCTCGGGCCCAGTGTGGTCTCGAATAGTGGCTTTCCGCCCACTCGTCTCCCAGCGCCATGTCGTCTAGGTGCGTCGTCCGCACTTCCACCGGTCTTTCCGGTTCTGTCTCCGTCGACAGCCTCTTCCGTTGCACCAAGTCCCAGCACCTCTCGTAACGACAGCTCCACCTTGCTGTCGAGGATCCGTTCCTCCAGGACCTTCCGTAAGTCCGTGGTCCTTTCTATCTCCGTCCCCAGACGGTACCCGCCCTTCTGGGGTTTATCTTGCGTGCCGGCCCCGCCGGCTTCGTCCCGTCGTGGCCCGGACCGGGTCTCGTATCGTTGTGAGGGCCCGGTCGTCCCGGGTTTCCCCACCCGCTTCTCTTCTACCAGAGCCTCGTAGTTCTGGCAAGCGGCTTCCACGAAGCCCGTCCGTTCCTCGACCGGGTCGCTCCACCCGGTCATCTCCCGTACCCGTTTCTCCGCACTGTCCGATTCCTCCCCTCTAAGCCTTGCACCGGCAAGGCCTTCCAGCATCGTCGGCCAGAATCCGGCTTTGCTTTCCCTTCGGGCCTCGCCGCCCCCAACTCGAATGCCGGCCGACGCCGAGTAGTGGACGGTTTCCGCGTGTCGGGCCGCCGCCTCTTCCATCAACCTTTTCATACCACCTTTTCCGTCGTTTCGGCTCAGGGCCCTTCGGGTGTCGCTGACATGCACCCGTCCTTCCCACAGGTACACCACCCTGTCCCTCAGCGCCTCCGCGAAGTCGCCGCAGTCCTTCCGAATGTGGCCGACTTCATCGCACCACATGCACCTGTTTCCTGCCGCCGGCCGTCGGTCACGAGCCGGTTCGCCTCCTTCCCTTCGGGCCTGCGCGATTTGGAGGTCCTTTATCGCCTTCGTCAATTCCTCCAGCGCCGCTCCTCCGGTTGAGCCTCTGACTACGCCGGTCGAAGCCGAACCAGTTTCCAACCACTCCCGGGTCTCTTCCTTGCGCACCTGTGGCGCTGGTTCGAGCTTCCTTGCTGCGACCGAGCCCGACCCGGTCGCCCCGTTATCCGCCCATTCTCGCCGTTTGTCGAAACGGCCACAGACCTTCCTGACAGCCGCCCAGTCGGTAGTGAGCCCGTCTTCGGTTTCCAGCAAGAGTCCCACTTGCTCCCGATCCCGCTCGTCGACCGACTTGACAAACAGCAAGACCCGGCTCGTGTCCAGGATGGTTCGGTCGAGCGCCGAAAGGCGCGCAAAGTTTTCCTCGAACTCCCGGAGGAGCGCCGCCGCGTTTCTTCCCTTCCCCGGGGACTCCACCCATTCCATGAACCTTCGCTTCGAAAGCCGGAGCGCGTCGTCCAGCCCGTATTTCTCTAGGAGCCGACCTTCGAACTCCTCCCAGGTACGGCTCTCCGTCCGCACCTCGAGCACCTCCGCATGGATGCTCGGCATCGCCACTCGGGGAAATCCGGCAAGATGCCTTTCCTCCGGAATGTCCCGCATCAGCATCTCTGCACCGTAGGACGCCAAATACTTCGTGGCATCCTTCCCATCGAACCGGCCGATCGTGCCGACGACCGCCTCAATAGCTCTGTCGAGGGCACCGGTGCTCTCGCGCGCGTTTACAATCCGATCCACGGCCGAAGCCATGGCCTCTGCGAGATCCGACCCCCTCATCTTCTGCTCTTCTGCCGCCTCCTTCACGTCGGGTTCACCAAAGATGTCGTGATATTAAGCAAGTGCGTGTGGAATCGAGGCGGGACCGCGGGGGTCTCGAACCAAAGAGCAAGCGAGGGAGGAGAAAGAGAGAGAACCGGCTACGCAGGACCGGGGATACACAGGGACACGGCCCTTCAGCACGGAGAACGCGGACAGAGACCGACACAGACAGATGTGAATGACTTAATATGTATATTAAGAAAATGGCTAATCACGACTACAACCCTCGACGGGGCACAGGTTGGTTACAACCGAACAGGCCGGCGAACAGATGCCGATGCCTGTTCACTTCGACGCACAAAGGGGCTGCCGGAAGCACTCGGGCGTTCCTCGAAACAGCGCGAGCCTCCTCGGAACCCTGCACAGAAAGCTATGGAGCTCCAGAAGGAAGGAAACAGAGAGAGAGAAGCGTCCAGAAACGGTCCGACAGCACTTCGTCCTCTCCGTCCCCGATCCCCCTGCAACAGCTCTTTCCCGCTCCTTATATAGGCCGACGAGCAGGCCGTCCTGTCAGCTTTATTCCCTGTCCCTTTTGGACAGGGATCCGCTCCGTTTTCCACGCATCCGCGTAGTTACGCCGCCGACTCGTACAGTTCGCGCGCGCGACCGAAGAGACTGTTCGCGCGGTCTTTGTCTCCACTTGAGTTAGGGCCCGTTCCTGCCGATTATCCTCCCGATTCGCTTCTATGTACAACTTGGAGTGTGCGCGCGTGAAGAACCGGTTCCCACGCCTTGGTGCGCCGATTCCGCCTATGGACGGTTTTCTTCACGACAACGTACAGTTGAGAAGGGAGGAACCGGACCGTGCCAAAAGACGGGTCCAGGAGGTCACCGGGTGGAGCGATCCGGTCGAAGAAAAGACCGGCTTTGTGGAAGCCGCATGCCAGAACTACAAGGTTCTGGTAGAAGACAAGTGTGCGGGAAAGGCCAGAGGGGTCGGATCTTCGCAACGGTACGAGACCCGATTCGGGCTGAAGTTGAATGATGCCGGTGCTGCCGGTACACCGGATAAAGCAAAGAAAGCCGTCTACCGATTGAGCACGGAGATAGAAAGAACGACGGACCTACGGAAGGTCCTTGAGGAACGAATCCTCGACAGCAAGGTAGAGCTGTCGCTGAGGGAAGTACTCGGGATCGCCAAGAAAGAATTCCATGACTCTATCGTGGACTTGGTGAAGCGGAAAAGACTTTCGACAGAGTCGGAGCCGGAGAGGCCGGTGGAGGTGCAAACGACGCACCTAGAAGACATGGCCCTGGAAGATGAGTTGGCGGAAAGCCACTATTCAAAGCTGCACTGGGCAAGAGCCACTACGGAGACCCCGGTTAGGATCGGGGATGTCCAAGAGCCGGTGGTAGCACTAGTAGACCACAGCTTGGAAATCAACCTGATGTCTATGGACTTCTACAAGAAAGGCCAAGGGACGATCAACACCAAGCACGAGTGGAAAATACGAGCGGTGACGCGCGCCACAGAGGAGCTACATGGGGCTTGCCCGAATGTGCGTGTGAAAATCGGTGATGTCGAGATTGACCAGCACTTCTTCGTGGAGGAGACATCCTCGCATTTGGTGATACTCGGAGAATCGTACATTACAGAAGCACGTTGTCGTGAAGATTTTCGTCCATAGGCGGAAAACCGAGCGAAGTAAGCAAACCCGCGATGTGCAACGTTGCACATCAAGATGTTGTATTTCTATTTGTCGATAGTGATAAGTGTGGTGCTAGAAATGCACCTTAGGATTTGTAAAGTGTAAAGGTGATGTGCTTTTTCGCGCACATCCACGTGAGAGAGAGAGATAGGTACATAGTAGTTCGTGTAGAGGTGGGAGTTAAGACCCATCCTTCCCTCCTCCCCTAAAATCAAGGGAAATATCCCCATTGATTGAAAGGGGATATTTTGTAGCACCCTTTTTGAAAACGGTCTTCTCTCCTTGTGCTATAAAAGGAGAGGAAGAGCACCATTGTGGGGGTTGCCTATTTTGAGTGCGAAAGGTATACCACATAGGACGAGCGTTAGGTTTAGGGTTTCTTTTCTTCTTCGTCGGATTAGGGTTTCGGGTTTATCATAGTCGTTTGGTGCGGCCTACGCGGCCGCCATTTTGTAATCGGTTTTCGGTTCTAATATATCTTGTTGAGCATTTGGCCTCCATCTTCCTCTTGTTCATTCTTTCTCTTCTTGTGCTAAGCTCCATTCCGAAGTCCTATTCCTTCTCCCCTTCTCCTTAGTCCAAGACCCCCGTGGTTCCGCCCTTCTCCACGCACGCGCGTAACAACGCGACAACGTATGGAGACGAAAGTGCTGGATAACGGTTCGGCATACGCACGCGTGAAGAGCCAAGATGGATGACACTCGGTCCAATTCTTGACCGTGCGACCGAACCATGAGCGCAATTGCGAGACCCTCGACGGCGAAAGCAGAGGGGATTTTTAGAGAGGGCTATCAAGGCGTGGGGCCGCGATAGTCTGGACACCTTGGAGGATACCCAAACATGTACAATAGGTCGGAAGTTTTGGTTCTCCGATACCGGAGGTTGTACGATAGTCGACATCATTGGCCAGGAGAAGAAGCGGGCAGAGGAACGACTCAGGATACGTGGAGTCCTCACCCCCGATGAGGAAATTAGCGGCGCCGTGGAGGCGGTCTCTTTCGACGACGCCCTTGGGAAAATTGGGAAGGTGATCGATGAAGGCCTGAGTGAAGACCAGATGATTCCGGTTAACTCGGTGGGAATGTATGAAGTCATTTCCGACTTCGGGGAAAGGGTCAGGTCAGATCGGACGGCCTGCGTGGATACAAGGCACAAGGATGTGGATCGGAAGGTGAGGCTAGTTGCGACACCCTTGTTGGAGGGCAGCGAGGAACGAATAAAAGGGGTCGTGTGGGACCCAAGTTTGCGGAATCCGGCCGGCATAGGACATTGGTGTCGCGTTATTATGCGCGTTGTCAGGAAGATCCGTCACTACGCGCAGATCGTGAGGCGGAACCGCCGGGGTTCTGGACCAGAAGGATTTAGAGTCGATACAAGCTTTGGCGAGAAAGTACTTAAGATAGATTGGGAAAGAGAGAAGTTGAGATTACACGATTGATTTGATAACGAATTTGTTCCTCTTAATTTTCATAAAAAAAACCGTGTTTTTTCTCCTCCCCCTTCCCTCTTTTATAGATGCTCTCATGCATATGATGCATGTGAGGGTACAAGACATGCATAAATTGCATGTTTGCCATTTGGCGCTTATGTATTACATGTGGTGCATGATAACCATGTCACTTATTTTAGTTCTCATGTATGAGAATTTACATGTAAAAGTACAATGATAGAAATATAATTTTCACTAAATAGCATGGCTTAATGGTAAGCCAATTGACTCCTCACTTGGAGGTGCAAGGTTCGAATCCTTACTTGCCCTCCTTGTATATGTAAATATGTATATATATATATATATTTATCTAGTCGCCGGATGTCGTCGGTTACCGGTGCCGCCGGATCACCGGCTCCATCGCCGGTCCGGTTTTGGTTGGCCAAAACCCTTTACGAGTAGCTAGCCCACCTCCACTCTTAGTTCAAGTTACCTTGAACTCTCTATGCTCCACACATAGACACAAAGATAATATCTTTTGCTCCACCTTATATATGATGAGAGCTGTATTTGTCGTGCCTATGTGGGATATCTCACAATTTTCTCCTTTCCTTTTACAAACTTTATACCCTCATATCTTGACATTTAGTTGTCCGTTTCTCGTGTAATAAAGTGCATTCGAAACCTCCATCATTTTGTACTTAGATATTAAATCTATTTAAAATGTTATCTTCACAATTATTGTACTACGTGATTCATACTCGATTTCGTACGTTTTATAGGATTTTCACACTATTGCCGAAAATCTTCACGACATCCACCCCCACCAAACCGCACGTCCTCCGGTACGTGCCAAGAAGAGAAGAAGTGAGATTTCGGCTACGATGATCAATTAGATTCCTCCATGTCTTCATTTTCATCCGGCCTATTATGTTCATCGTCGAGGTAATCGAGGTCAGGATCCTTGTCTTGTCTTTTCTTGAAAATCTTTACTCTTTTTCCCGCAATGGGTACGGCCAACCTTGATCCGTCTAGTTCCGCAAGTTGGTATGTGGCATTATCGTTGGCACTTGTCACCACATACGGCCCAAACCATCTTCTTGCGAACTTCCTTGTTGTACTGTGTTGATTGTCAAGGGTGCTGTCGTAAACCAAAACCCAATCCCCTTCTTCAATCTTCTTGGGATGAAGTCGATGCGTGTTGTCGAACCGAACTTTGTTCTTTACTCGGGCTGCCTTCATCATCTTTCGCGCTTTTTCTAAATCTTCAGGTCTTCTTTCAAGTTGCCTTATCCGCGCCGCTAATAACTCTTCTCGGCTCATCTCGTTCTCCCACGGTATCGCTACCCATGAGGCGATCGTCCTTTCGATGGGCATAATCGGCTTTTGTCCATACATAAGCTCCGTCGGCATATACCCTGTCACCGAGCTATGTGTCGTTCTATCGGCCCACAAGGCATAGGGTAATAGTCGTGGCCAATTCCCGACTCAACCGTTGCATGCCCGTACGATGGCTTTAACGATAGGTCCATGCCCTCGCTCGATCTTCCCATTTGCTTCCGGATTGTAGGCAGTCGTGAGGGAGAGCTTCACGCCTAGTCTTTCGAAGAGCTCCGTCGCTTCGTGCGCATCCAACTCCCCTCGGTCGGCCACTATCTTCCCTACACATCCATATCGGCAAACAACATCTTCAAGTAAAAATTTACAAACGGCTGAAGTCGTCTTATTTGTCAAGGCTCGTCCTTCCACTTGATTTGTCAAGTCTTCCCTTGCCAGCGCTAAGTACTTCATTTGTCCCACTCCCATTGGCATCGAGACCAGATCCACCATCCATTTGAAGTGAATGGTGAGTGGGTATGTCGGCTTTAACTCATCACGATGATGTATATTTGAATATATTTGGCAAGTTTCACATGTGGACACGAAATGGAGTACATCTTTGTACATGCTTGGCCACCAGTACTTCTCCTTCAATTTTTCGAACGTCGCCCATGTTCCTCTATGACCTGCCCTAGCACTCTCGTGGAATTCGGTCATCAGCGTCTCTTGCTCTTCTTTCTTTACCACCACTCGACGTGGTATTCCTGTCCTTCTTTTTGGATGTCGCCAAAGGAATCCTCCCTTCAAGAAGTATCGGTAAGCTTTCTTTCGGATTCGTAGGGCCTCCTCCTTTGTCAACGAAGCATCTGTAGTCAATGTTCTTAGGAATCTACCGATGAGTAACCATTCTCCTTTGTACTCGTTCTCGTTGAAGGCGTGGAGGGTTTGCGTGTCCTGGTCTTCCGCCGACAATCGAGCCATCTTGAAGAAGTTGAGGGCGACATCTTCATCTTCCGAAACCATGTTACTTCCATTTGAAAATCTTGCCCTCGACAGCATGTCAGCCATGGCGTTCTTCTTCCCTGCGATGTGACGGATCTCTGGGTTTAAAGACTTGATGTAGGCGATCCACCTTAGCATAGCAAGATCTGGGGTCGCACATCCCGAGACCATTCCGAGAATTGGGAGACAATCTGTCTCTATTATCACTTTTGACCCGATCAGGTAATCTTTGTCCGTCTTCACTGCCGACACAATACCCCAAAGTTCCTGCTTGACTTGGGCATATCTTTGTTGCCGTTCGCTGAGAACCTTTGCTCCGAACTGGACGACATATCGCGCATTATCTTCACCTTCTTGATTGATGACCCACCTGATTCCGGTTGGGCTCGTATCTACGGTCACGTAAATTGGTTTCCCTTCGGCATAGTCGGCCTTCCTTAGTGCCGGAGCTTCAAGAAGCAGTTTCTTTAATCTTCGCATCACCTCTGTGTGCTCGTCTCGCCATTCAAACTTTATTCTTTTCTTTAGTAGTCCATATAACGGTTCGGCGACATGAGCGTAGTGAGGAATCCATATATGATAAAACGCGCACGCTCCAAGGAACCTTCGAACCTCTGTTTGGTTTTCGCATTCTTCTTTCATGTCTTGGATTGCGTTCACTTTGGATGGCGAGGGCTTCCGGCCGTATGCTCCACACAAGTGACCTACCACCAAGATCTCCGGTTGCCCGAATGCGGATTTTTCTCCCGAAAATGTCAAATTCGCATCTTCGAGCCTTTGAAGCACCTTCTCGCAATCTTTCATATGATCTGCAACGAACTTTCTACAACCTTCCTTATCTTTCGATTCATCTTTCTCCTCATCCGAACATCCTTTTATCGGAATATCATCCAAGAATGGCATCGTGATGTCCGGAATGCAATCCTTCAAGACTTTATTCATGGCATTCACCATATGAGCCACCGAGTTCGTTGCGCCTTGGGGTAAGGTACACATCCGCACAAGCCGGATCGGAGTCCTCATGGTTGTAATGTCCTGACTGTCGATCGCCAATTGGAATTGGTCATATCCGGAGTAGAGATCGCCAATGGAGTAGATGGACCGGCCCGCAAACGCTTCGGCAAATTCGTCCACGCTCGGACCGATTCCGGCATTTCGAATTGTCACCTTGTTGACGGGTTGAAGATCTTGGATGAATCGCAATGATCCATTCTTCTTCGGCACCGTGAACCACCTATTGGAATAAGGAGCATTTGACGGTTCTAGAATTCCCATACTCACCTTCTCCTTTAAGAGCTCGATCAGCTTCGGAAGGTGTGCTCTCGGAACCGGTATCGGTTTCAAATTCCAAGGCACATGAGGCACCGTGAAGATCACCATTGGCTCTATAACTTTTGGGTCGGCGCATCCGATTTCTCGTGGGAAGAATGCGAAAGCCTTCCCATGTCTCTCAAGCATATCGCGAAACATTCGCTCCTCTTCAGGGAGAAGGAAATCCTCCTTTCCAACTCGTAGCTTCCCCTTTGTCTCTTTGGTGAAGTCATGACCTATCTTCTTCGGATCTCTTAAGCTTGGATTGTTAGCGACTTCCTTCATCTTTTGCCAGCTATCTTCCGGTAGCGGAACCGCAACTGGCTTGATCTTCTTATCCACCGTTTTATATTTCGTGTTGATGTCAGCTTCCTTCATCGAGATGCCACGACGGTATTCATCGATGATAGCGTACATGTTGACGGAGTTAACCGAAATCACGCATTGGTTGTGAAGATAGCTCAAGTCCACGACGTCCTCGATTTCGCCGATGGTGTCGTTAAATGAGGCTTCTTCCATAATATGAGTCACGAACTCCCCTTCTTCTATTATGTTCTCTTCTTTCAGCATCTTCTCGAATTCTTGTATCCGGTGCTTGTGCTTCTTGTCGGGTAGTACTAGTTTACATGCACCACTAGGTGTGACACATGTTGCTTCTCCTTGCAATCCACGCACTCTTCTTTCTTGTGGGGTCTTGTGATTGCTCGGACTATTTGTGCCCCATGCTTCAATAGTCCGCTCTAAAAATCCGAGGATTCGCCTCCGAGACTATCTCGATTCCTTTCATGATTGGCTCGCACTGTTAGGAATTGGACCGATCTTTGGTTGTCAAGACTCTTTATTCGTGCGAAGGCTGCTCCATTATCGAACACTTTGGTCTCCATCCGAGATGATGTGATATAAGGTTGCCCTAGGATGACAGGATGCGACGCTGATTCTTGTACGAAGAAGTGTTGATCCATCTCCACATCCCCGATCGTGACTTTGACATTGGGACAAGCTCCGTACAAGTCCTCCGTAGACTTTGTTGCCGCGCGGATCTTCCATCCGTGGTTTGTATTGATTGGCCATCTTCCCTTTTTGTAGACGTCGGTTGACATGAGGTTGATCTCCGAGTTGTGGTCGATCAAGGCTACGACGGTCTCTTTCTTCTCCCCGATCTTCACCGGCGTCTCCGTTGTCGCTCGTGCCCAATGAGGTCGAGTGTAGTGGCTGTCCACCATATCTTCATCGATTTCGTCTCTTGCCATCGTTATGGCATTCGTTTTTGCTTTCTGCAGCTTCTCTTCTTCCTCGTCCGATTGTTGTCTCTTTCTCTTTACAAGGTCCACGATCGTGTCATGGAACTCCTTCTTCGTAATGCCAAGCAATTCCCTCAAGGACAAAGTTACGTGGCTATCAAGAACTCGTTCTTCGAGAATCTTCTTTAGGTCCGTCGTCTGCTCTATGTCCGACCTTAGCTTATAGGTAGGTATCGTCCTTGTCCTCCGAGCGGGGTCTTCGACACCAACCTTCACGGGCCGAACTGTTTCTTCAACTCGTATGCTCGGCTCTCCTTTTCGGCTCGATTCTCGTTCCACCATTTGTAAAGGTCGACTCGTCTCCGCATCGTCCTTCTTTTTCGCGTTCCTTGTTTCATGTCTTTTTGATGGCCCTTGCTCTTCTATTCTCTTTCTCTTTTCTTCAACGAACACCTCGTGGTTGTCACACATCACCTCTGCGAGTATGGTGTTGTCGTCCATCGGATCCGACCACCCTGTTATGCTTTGCACGTTTCGGTCCGCAAGCTCTACCTCGTTCGATGTGACTTTTCCCTTCTTCTCATATTCGAGAACGGAAGTTCAAAACTTTGCTCCCGCTCTAGTAGCTTCAGTCTTGTCTTTCCCGACTCTTATTCCGGCCGACGCAGCATAGTGCATCGCATCCACATGAGTCGCATCGACATCCTCCAAAGATTTCTTCATTCCTCCTCTTCCGAAATTCACCCGTAGGGGTCTTCTAGTCTCGCTTGAGCAGATCATGTTGTCCTCTATGTATACGATATTTTGTCGAATCGCCTCTCGAAGGCTCGCACAATCCCTTCTCATGTGGTCCATGCTATCGCACCACACGCTGTCGAGGTATTCCTCGCGGAGGTGTGGAATGAGCGGGACCTCGGGGGTCCTGTACCGAAGAGTAAGAGAGAAAGAGAAGAGACCCACTACGTGCGAGCGTAGATTCACAGGGACACGACCCTTCGACGCAAAGACGCGAATGGGACAACGACACAGAAAGACACGAAAGTATGTATGTATTGACAAGACAAACAACCAGAACACGAAGACAACAAACACGAAGTCGGTTACAACCGAACAGGCCGGCGAACAGGTGCCGATACCTGCTCGTAAACGCACAGAGGGGAAAGAGTAGGTTGGAGGTGCTGCCGGAAGCACTCGGGCATTCCTCAGAGTAGCGCGAGCCTCCCGAAACCTGCACAGCAGGAAGTTATGGCGTTTGCAACAGGAAAGAGAGAGAGAGAGAGAAGCCTTCGCACGCAAAAACCGACAGCACTTCGTCATCGACTCTCCGCGATCCCTCTACCCTCCTCGTCCCCCTCCTTTTATAGGCAAGGAAGGAGTCATTTCCCCTTTACTCCCTACCTACCGAGTCTACCTAGGATCTCCTATGTACAACTTAAGGCGCACGTGCATGAAGAGTCGGTTTCTACGCTCCGGTACACCGATTCCGCTTGTGGACGGTTTTCTTCACGACATCCGCCCCCACCTAACCGCGCATCCACCGGCATGCGCCAAATTGTGTTGGGACGGAGAAAACCGGTCCAGCCTTCATTCCCCGCCCGTCGGCTCTTCCTCGGTTTCGGATCGTTCGGCGTCCCGGTCCAAGTTAACCGGATCCGGCTCGTCGTCGTGACGCTTCTTGAACGCTTTGATCCGTTTCCCAGCTACCGGTATCGCCACTCTCGTGCCGTCGAGTTCCGCCAGATGGTACGCCCCGTTGTCGTTGGCGCTTTGTACCACGTAAGGCCCGAACCACCTCCTTGCGAACTTCCGCGTTGCTCGGTGCTGGTTGTCGAGGCTGCTGTCGTAGACTAGCACCCAGTCGCCTTCCTCGATCTTCTTCGGTTGGAGCCAGTGCGTCCGGTCGAACCGGGCTTTGTTCCTCGTCCTGGCCACCCGAAGCTTTTCTGCAGCCTGCTCCACGTCCTCCGGTCTCCGCTCGAGCTGTCGTATGCGCGCCGTCAACAATTCCTCCCGGCTCATCTCGTCTCTCCTGTCCACGGTTGCCCATGAGGAGACCGTACGTTCGATCGGCATGATCGGCTTCTGCCCAAACATGAGCTTTGCCGGCATGAATCCGGTTACCGAACTGTGCGTAGTCCGGTCAGCCCACAACGCGTAAGGCAGTAGCTGCGGCCAGTTCCCGACTTGACCTCCGCATGCCCGAACTAACGCCTTGACGATCGGTCCGTGTCCGCGCTCCACCTTCCCATTTGCCTCTGGATTGTACGCAGTGGTAAGCGAGAGCTTGACCCCTAACCGGTCGAACAACTCCTCGGCCTCCTCGGCGTCCAACTCCCCGCGATCAGCCACGATCTTCCCGACGCACCCGTACCGGCATATTACGTCCTCGAGCAGGAACCGACATACGGCCGCAGTCGTTTTGTTCTGAAGGGCCCGTCCTTCCACCTGGTTCGTTAGATCTTCCCGAGCCAGGACCAGATACTGCATCTGTCCTACTCCTATCGGCATCGTTACCAGGTCTACCATCCATTTGAAGTGGATGGTCGGAGGGTACGTAGGGTGAAGTTCGTCCCGGTGTCGGACTATGGAGTGCATCTGACAGCTCTCGCAAGTTGTCACGAATCGATGCACGTCCCGGTACAGTCCCGGCCACCAGTACTTCCCCTTTATCTTCTCGAACGTGGCCCAGGTACCACGGTGTCCGGCCCAAGGGCTGTCGTGGTAGGCCGTCAGCAGCTCCTCCTGTTCTTCCTTCATCGCCACCACCCGGAGCGGAGCGCCGTCCCTCTTCTTCGGGTGCTTCCATAAGTATCCGTCCTGGAGAAAGAATCGGTAAGCTTTCTTCCGGATCCGGTTGGCCTCGCCCTTCGTCCATGACGCATCCGGCGTCATTGTCCTCAAGAATCCACCGATCTGGAGCCACTCGCTGTCGTACTTGCTCTCGTCGAAGTCGTTAAGTGCCGGAGTGCTCGTCCCATCGGTCGTCATGTACGCCGCCTCGAAGAAGTCCACGCCGACTTCTTCGTCCTCCGAAACCATGCCGCCCTCGCCATCAAACCTCGCCCTCGAAAGCATGTCGCCCATGGCGTTGTCCTTTCCACCATCGGCTCCACGATCGTCGGGTCTACGCACCCGATCTCTTCCGGTGAGAATGCAAAGGCTTTACCGTGCCTTCCGAGCATTCTCCGAAACCGGTCTTCCTCCGCCGGCAGTAGGAACCAGCCCCCACCGATCTTGAGCTCCCGGAGCGTTCCGTCGGTGAAGGTGTGTCCTATGCAGGCCGGATCTCGTAAACTGGGGTCCGACGCCACCCCTCTGATTCGGGACTCGCTGCCCTCCGGCAAGGGTGCCGCGACTGGCCTTACCTTCCGGTCCACAGTCTTGTACCTCGTGCTAACCCTGGCCGTCCGATCCGACCCGAGCCCCCGACTGAAGTTCGCGATGACTTCGTACATCTCTTTGGAACATACCGGTATCGTCCGGTCTTCGTTAAGGTCTTCTTCGGAACCTTCCTCAGCATCCCTAAGGTGTCGTCGAAGGAGACCGCTTCCACGGCTCCGCTGATTCCCTCGTCCGGGCCGAGAACTCCGCACGCTCGAAGTCGCTCTTCCGCCCTTGTCTTTTCTCGGCCAACGATGCCGACCATCATACACCCTCCGTTGTCGGAGAAGCAAAACCTCCTACCTATTGTACAATCGTGGGGTCTTTCCCGAGTGTCCGGACTATCTCGGACCCACGCCTTGGCAGCCCTCTCTAAAAATCCTCCCGGTTCTCGCCACCGAGGGATTCGCGGTTTCTCTCGTGGTTCGGCCGCACCGTCAGAAACTGAACCGAATGGCGCCCGTCCTGGCTTTTGACCCTCGCGTAGGCCGACCCGTTGTCCAGCACCTTGGTCTCCATTCTCGCCGCCGTGATGTATGGTTCCCCTAATATGACCGGATGCGAGGACGTCTCCTGTACGAAGAAGTGCTGGTCAATCTCGACGTCGCCGATCTTTACTCGCACATTCGGGCAGGCCCCGTGCAGTTCCTCGGTGGCGCGCGTCGCCGCCCGTATCTTCCACCCGTGCCTCGTGTTGATCAGCCACTTTCCCTTCTTAAAGAAGTCCATGGACATTAGGTTTATTTCCGAACCGTGGTCCACCAACGCCACCACCGGTTCCTGAACATCTCCGATCTTTACCGGGGTCTCCGTGGTCGCTAGGGCCCAGTGTGGCCTCGAATAGTGGCTCTCCGCCCACTCATCTTCCAGCGCCGAGTCGTCGATGTGCGTCGTCCGCACCTCCACCGGTCTTTCCGGTTCCGTCTCCGTTGACAGTCTCTTCCGTTTCACCAAGTCTACAATGGAGTCGTGGAACTCCTTCTTGGCGATCCCTAGCACCTCCCGTAATGACAACTCCACTTTGCTATTGAGGATTCGTTCTTCTAGGACCTTTCGTAGGTCCGTAGTTCTTTCTATTTCTGTCCCCAGTCGGTACCCGCCCTTCCTGGGGTTATCTTGCGGGCCGGGCCCACCGGCATCGTTACGTCGTTGCCCGAATCGGGTCTCGTACCGTTGTGAGGGCCCGGCCGCTCCGGCTTTCCCCACTCGTTTTTCTTCTACCAGAGCCTCGTAGTTCCGGCAAGCGGCTTCTACGAAGCCCGTCTTCTCCTCGACCGGATCGCTCCACCCGGTTATTTCCCGGACCCGTCTCTCAGCGTGGTCTGTTTCATCTTTCCTCAGCCGCGCGCCGGCGAGGCCTTCCAGCATTGCCGACCAGAAACCGTCTTTACTCTCCTTCCGGGCCTCGCTGCCCCCGACCTGAATACCGGCTGACGCCGAGTAGTGGATGGCCTCCACGTGTCGGGCCGCTGCCTCTTCCATCAGTCTCTTCATACCTCCTCGCCCGTCGTTTCGGCTCAGGGCCCTCCTGGTGTCGCCAGCGTGCACCCGGCCTTCCCACAGGTACACCACCCGGTTTCTCAACGCCTCCGCGAAATCGCCGCAATCCTTCCGAATGTGGCCGACCTCATCGCACCACATGCACCTGCTCCCCGTTGCCGGCCGTCGGTCACGAGCCGGTTCGCCGCCTTCCCTTCGAGTCTGGGCGATCTGGAGATCCTTTATCGCCCGCGTTAACTCCTCTAGCGCTGCTCCTCCGGACGAGCCATTGACCATGCTGGCCGAAGCCGGACCGGTTTCGAGCCATTCCCGGGTTTCTTCCCTTCGCACTTGCGGTGCCGGTTCAAGCCTCCTTGCTGTAGCAGAGCCCGCACCGGCCGCCCCGTTGTTAGCCCATTCTCGCCGTTTGTCGAAACGGCCACAGACTCTCTTAACCGCAGCCCAGTTGGTTGTCAGCCCGTCTTTAGTTTCCAGCAAAGAGCCGACTTGATCCCGGTCCCGCTCGTCCACCGACTTGACGAACAGTAGGACCCGGCTCGTATCCAGAATAGTTCGTTCAAGCGCCGAAAGGCGCGCAAAGCATTCTTCGAACTACCGGAGGAGTGCCGACGCGTTTCTTCCTTTGCCGGGGGACTCCACCCATTCCATGAAGTCCCGTTTCGAAAGCCGGAGCGTGTCGTCCAGCCCATATTTCTCTAGGAGTCGGCCTTCGAACTCCTCCCAGGTACGGCTCTCCGCCCGTACCTCGAGCACCTCCGCATGGATGCTCGGGATCGCCACTCGAGGGAACCCGGCAAGACGCCTCTCTTCCGGAATGTCCCGCATCAGCATTTCCACCCCGTAGGACGCCAAATACTTCGTAGCATCCTTCCCGCTGAAACGGCCGATCGTACCGACGACCGCCTCAATGGCTCTGTCAAGGGCACCGGTGCCCTCGCGTGTGCTCAATATCCAATCCACGGCCGAAGCCATGGCCTCTGCAAGATCTGACCCCCTCATCTTCTGATCTTCTGCCACCTCCTTCACGTCGGGTTCACCAAATATGTCGAGGTATTCCTCGCGGAGGCGTGGAATGAGGCGGGACCTCGGGGGTCCTGTACCGAAGAGTAAGAGAGAAAGAGAAGAGACCCACTACGTGCGAGCGTAGATTCACAGGGACACGGCCCTTCGACGCAAAGACGCGAATGGGACAACGACACAGAAAGACACGAAAGTATGTATGTATTGACAAGACAAACAACCAGAACACGAAGACAACAAACACAAAGTCGGTTACAACCGAACAGGCCGGCGAACAGGTGCCGATACCTGCTCGTAAACGCACAGAGGGGAAAGAGTAGGTTGGAGGTGCTGCCGGAAGCACTCGGGCATTCCTCAGAGCAGCGCGAGCCTCCCGAAACCTGCACAGCAGGAAGTTATGGCGTTTGCAACAGGAAAGAGAGAGAGAGAGAGAAGCCTTCGCACGCAAAAACCGACAGCACTTCGTCCTCGACTCTCCGCGATCCCTCTACCCTCCTCGTCTCCCTCCTTTTATAGGCAAGGAAGGAGTCGTTTCCCCTTTACTCCCTACCTACCGAGTCTACCTAGGATCTCCTATGTACAACTTAAGGCGCACGTGCATGAAGAGTCGGTTTCTACGCTCCGGTACACCGATTCCGCTTGTGGACGGTTTTCTTCACGACAACGCATCTAAAGGGTTCTTTTCCTTTAGGGCCCTGACGATTCATGTTGGCTAGCGTGACCTTCTCGAACTTCTTCCCTAGCTCTTCAATGATGTCGTCATCAATCTTCTTTTCTTCCACGTTACTTTGTCTCAGCGGCTCAGCTACTTTCGGCGGTCTTGCTTTCTCCGTGGTAGTCGGTCCCGTCAAGTCGGTGTCATCAACCCATTGGCGACGCTTGTCGAGCCTATTGCATGCCCGCTTCACCGCGATCCAGTCCGCTACGAGCCCATTTGCTTGGGTATCATCTTCGAGAAGAGTCCCCAACTCCCGTCTATCCTTTATGTCCATGGCCTTCAAGAAGTACAAAGTCTTATCCTCTTCAAGCAACACTTGGTCCGTATTGGGGAGACGACTAAACATCTGGTCGAATTCTTCGTACACCCTCGAGATGCTTATCTTCTTATTCTTATTCTCTATCCACTTCATCAGGGCATGTCGAGTCATCCTCGTTGAGTCTTCAGTCACGAACTCCGCTAGTATCGTTTTCTCGAATTCGGACCATGTTGTCTTACCTTCTTGAAGCTCGATGACGCGTCTTTGGATGTTATTGGCGACAACTCTCTTGAAGCTTGTGATTTGACGTGCCTCGGACACGTCCCTCTTATTCATCTCCCTTCTATATGTATCAAGGAACTTCGTAACGTTCCTTCCATCGAATTGGCCCTCGAGCTCTACGACACGATCGACAGCCTTCTCCACGCTCGCGTCGTTGTCCCGAGATCTCATCATTTGCTTGACGATTAGCATCATCCTTTCGAGCTCTCCTGCTTGGTTTCTTGAGGACGCCATCTCCAAGTATTAATCTCGACTTGATCCTTCCTACCGCCTCTTTCACGTCGGGTTCACCACTTAATTATGTCGTGAAGATCCGTCACTACGCGCGGATCGTGAAGCGGAACCGCCGGGGTTCTGGACCAGAAGGATTTAGAGTCGATACAAGCTTTGGCGAGAAAGTACTTAAGATAGATTGGGAAAGAGAGAAGTTGAGATTACACGATTGATTTGATAACGAATTTCTTCCTCTTAATTTTCATAAAAAAAACCGTGTTTTTTCTCCTCCCCCTTCCCTCTTTTATAGATGCTCTCATGCATATGATGCATGTGAGGGTACAAGACATGCATAAATTGCATGTTTGCCATTTGGCGCTTATGTATTACATGTGGTGCATGATAACCATGTCACTCATTTTAGTTCTCATGTATGAGAATTTACATGTAAAAGTACAATGATAGAAATATAATTTTCACTAAATAGCATGGCTTAATGGTAAGCCAATTGACTCATAACTTGGAGGTGCAAGGTTCGAATCCTTACTTGCCCTCTTTGTATATGTAAATATGTATATATATATATATATATCTAGTCGCCGGACGCCGGATACCGTCGCCGGATGTCGTCGGTTACCGGTGCCCTTGCCGGATGTCGCCGGATCACCGGCTCCATCGTCGGTCCGGTTTTGGTTGGCCAAAACCCTTTACGAGTAGCTAGCCCACCTCCACTCTTAGTTCAAGTTACCTTGAACTCTCTATGCTCCACACATAGACACAAAGATAATATCTTTTGCTCCACCTTATATATGATGAGAGCTGTATTTGTCGTGCCTATGTGGGATATCTCACAATTTTCTCCTTTCCTTTTACAAACTTTATACCCTCATATCTTGACATTTAGTTGTCCGTTTCTCGTGTAATAAAGTGCATTCGAAACCTCCATCATTTTGTACTTAGATATTAAATCTATTTAAAATGTTATCTTCACAATTATTGTACTACGTGATTCATACTCGATTTCGTACATTTTATAGGATTTTCACACTATTGCCGAAAATCTTCACGACAGCGTGCGTGTAGAAAGGGGCGGGACCACGGGGGTCTTGGACGAGGGAAAAGGGGATGCCAAGAAAACCGACTCCGGACACGACCCGGAGGCGACCGAACACGAGAGAGAGAGAGCGTGCGCATGACACCGACTCTTATGCACAGGGAACGGAGGGCTATGCTCCCGACACCACTGGATACACCAACATGCACAAGGAGATACAAGCGTATATATTACAAAGGAAAAGATACAACCTCGGCTTCGAGCCGGGCTACGCTCAGAAGAAAAGACGTTAACCCTAATAGAGCTTTGCCGCCATGGCTACTGTGCCCAGCTTCTCAAGAAGGAGAAGAAGAAGAAGACCATAAGACAGTTACTAACCCTAGAAATTCTTAACAAAACGACCCTCTACAAAATGGTATACCCTTACGACTAAAAAATGGGCAACCCCTCAACAAGGAACCCCTCCCTCCTTTTATAGACCAAGGAGGGGAGGGCGTTACAATGTGGGACAAATACTCCCCTTTATTCTATACCCCGTTTCCTACTATACATGTGCACATGTTGCACATTTCCGACTTGCCCATTCCACCCCGGTTTCACACTATAGCCGGAAATTTTCACGACATCCACCCCCACCAAACCGCACATCCACCGGTATGAGCCAAGAAAGGAAAGGGGTGAGAGATTTCGGCTACGGTGATCAACCGGGTTCTTCACCTTCCTGGCACCCGGCCGTCTTGCCGGTTCCTTGTCGGCGCCGACCCGTCGGCCTAATCCGATCCACCACGTCCGCCGCACGCACCTTCTTCTTCAACCGGCCCTCCCGAACACCGTTGCCAACCCAGTCTCTCTTCCTTCGCTCACCGTGCATGTCCTCCAGGTAGACCCCCCCCAGTTACTTAGATTGCTCGCCGGATGCCACTTCTCGCATACCGCGTGTGTTCCATCTCTGGCTCGACCTTCTCCTCACCCCGAACACCTCGTACCGACTCCCTTCGTTTTGTGCTCGCCTCCCGTAGGCTCTTTCCGGGTGTCGTCGTTGTTCTCTGAATACGCGCTCGATGTTTCCCCTTGCTTGCCGTGCTTTTTCACGGTAGAGCATTCCGTCATCCTGACCTCCATGTCGGTGCCCTTCGCGTCGCCCAAGTTTTCGTCCCGTGTTGTTGCCCATCGCCTTCGTCCCCTCGCCGCCACCTTCCTTCCCCTTGGTCTTACGTTGGCTCGACGGCTTGAACTGCCAAAGTCTCCGGAACCGGTGTGGAGGATCCCTCTCCGGTCTTCCGTTCTAGATCACCTGAACCGGTAGAATTCATTCGCCTCTGTAGTACCGCTGTAAGGCCTCCATGTGCCGTGCTCTTGTTCCCGGCACTGCCGTGTGCCGTCTTCCGTCGTCCTTGTTCGGCACCGCCTGTGCCGAACAGCGTCCTACACTCGTGCTTTGCTTTGGCCCTCGATGGCCACTCATACACTCTTGTTCCGCTCCGAGCTTAGGCCTCACCGACTTCCTTCCGAAACCGTAACCGGCCGGTGAGGGTTCGGCCCTTATCAACTCCGGCCTTGCCGGCTCTCAATCCGCTCTTCCTGCATCGTCGGTTCCCGTTTCCTGCCGCCACCATCCTTCTCACTAGGTCTTGCATTGCCATGTTGGCTTGAATTGCCGGTGTCTCCGGATTGGTGTGAGGATCCCATAGGAACACCTTGCCGCCTTGCCGGTTTTGGTTTTGTGGCCGCCTTGCCGGCCCGATACTTCCTTGCCGCTCTGCCTTCGCCCCTCCTGCTTGATCCCGTTTACCTGCCGCCACCATCCTTCTCACTTGGTCTCACGTTGCCACATCGGCTTGAACTTCCAGTGTCTCCAGATTGGTGTGAGGATCCCATAGGACCGCTTTTCGTTCCTCCTCTTTTCGGATCGGTTGTATTGGCCGTGACCTCCGTGTCCTCGCCGTCACTTTCCGTCTCTTAGGTCTTCCTTTGGTTCTCGGACGCAAATGCCTAAGTCTCGGGAACGAGTGTGGAGGACCCATACTTCGGTCAACCGCCCCTTTAGTTACCCCTCGTTGCCGTTGATCCCCCTTTTACGCTCCCCTACCATCTCCCTTCTCTTTCGGTCTCACGTTGCCACGTTGGCTTGAATCGCCAAAGTCTCAGGTCAAGATGTGGGGTATCCGATTTCGTAACATCTTCCAGCGACTCGTCCCAGGCCACCGAGCCTTCTAGTGCTGTCGGTGGATAGCATCCGCTCTGTGATCAACCAAGCCCCACCTGGGCTTGATTCTCCAATGTCCGGAGTTCCCGCTCCGATGCCGATCCCGCCGGATTCGTTCTGAACCCTTGATCACCTTCCTTTTGATTCCCGACCTTCGTCCGGTCGGTCTTTCTCCCCATGTAAAAGAGGGCGGCTCGTTCCACACCCTCTCCTGTATCGGCAATCTCATGCCGATTCTGGCCCCGGTCGAACAATCCACGCTCGGATCATGCCCCACCCAAATTGGAGTGCCGCGCGGTTCGGTCCCCGCTCGTGTCGTTTCATGGTTCCTTCGCTGACCTCCTCGAGGGCCATTTCCCATCCATCTTCGCTGGCATCGTGCCAGGACTCATAGATATCGTCATCCATCTCCTTGGTCTCATGTGGGCATAAGGGCCCGAATGCCGAGTTCTCCGGAATCGGTTCCGAGGGCTCTTGTCTGCTCCTTCCTCGTATCATCTCGCTAGTGATCCTCGGCCTCACGCCACCGCCCTCCTCCTCTTGGGACTCACGTGGGCGCTCGGGCCCGACTGCCATTGTTTCGGGAGCAAGTGTGGGAAGACACAAAGAATCGCTGTCCGTTTTACGCCCTTGTCCATAGCCACCGGCTCCACGTGTTCGGTG
The DNA here is from genome assembly GCF_043228905.1 of Azolla caroliniana. NCBI lineage: Eukaryota > Viridiplantae > Streptophyta > Polypodiopsida > Salviniales > Salviniaceae > Azolla > Azolla caroliniana. The sequence continues at coordinate 14,268,635 of NW_028230448.1, forward strand.
ATCGTTCCCTTACCGATCGTGCAAGCCACACCTGGGCTTGCTTCTCCAATGTCCAGAGTTTCGGGCTGTCATGCCTGAAACCACCGGTCCCAACGTTCCGATCCTGCGATCGGTATCTTGGCCTCGTCCTCGGCCGTTCTATCTCCGCAAGTCGAGAGGGTGTTTTGTTCCGCACCCTCTCCCGTGGCACCGTCATACCGATCTTCTATCATCTCGTGGGGCAAGTTCGTCTCCTCGGCCTCGGCTCGCGGCCTCGATCTTTCCTCTTCCTTGAGCATTGCCTCGAGAGCTGCGTACGGCTTCTCAATCCTAGCCCCGAAGCCGACCCTTGTTGACTCTCTTTGCCGTTCGGCCTCCTCCCGCTGTGATGGCACACCGTCGTGCGCCTTCCTCTTAGCCTTCTCAGCTTGCTCGTCATCTAGCTGCTGGCATACCCTTCCAACCTTCGACCAGTCCTCCGTAAGGCCATTCGCTCCGTCCTCGTCTTCAAGCTCAATCCCGATGGCCTGTCGTTTTGCTCGGTCGATCGACTTAACGAACAATAGGACTTTGTCCGTCCCCACCAAACCTTGTTCCCGCTTCGGGAGCCGAGCAAGCCATCGCTCGAACTCTCGGAACACCTTCGTTGCACCCTGGTAGGTCTTCGCCGATGCCACCCATTGGTCGAAGCCGCGTCGTCCCTGACTCTTCCGTCATCCTCCATATGCCTGCAGGAGCCCCTCTTCGAAGGCCTCCCATGAACTATGAGCTTCTCGGAGCTCCTTCACTTCCACGTGCATACGGACGACGACGACCCGACAGGAGAACTCCAGCCTCAACGCCTCGTCTACGTCTCGCCCCTTCATTTCCGCGTTGTAGGCTTCCAAGTAGAATGGGACCTTGTCCCCGTTGAAACGATCGACTCTTTCGACCCCTTGCTCAACAGCTTGCTGCGCCGTCTCTCTTCTTGTTGTTGCTCATCCAAACTCCCTCACCGCTTCGACAAAATGTTGCACGAAGTTGTCTTCGTCGAACTCCATTCTCCCTTGCTGTCCTTTCACGTCGGGTTCACCAAAGATGTCGCGTTATTACGCACGTGCGTGTAGAAAGGGGCGGGACCACGGGGGTCTCGGATGAGGAAAAAGGGGATGCCAAGAAAACCGACTCCGGACATGACCCGGAGGTGAGTGAACACGAGAGAGAGAGAGCGTGCACACGATACCGACTCTTATGCACATGGAACGGAGGGCTATGCTCCCGACACCACCGGATACACCAACATGCACAAGCAGATACAAAGGAAAAGATACAACCCCGGCTTCGAGCCGGGCTACACTCAGAAGAGAAGACGTTAACCCAAACAGAGCTTTGCCGCCATGGCTACTGCGCCCAGCTTCTCAAGAAGGAGAAGAAGAAGAAGACCACAAGACAGTTACTAACCCTAGAAATTCTTAACAAGACGACCCTCTACAAAATGGTATACCCTTACAACTCAAAAATGGGCAACCCCTCAACAAAGGACCCCTCCCTCCTTTTATAGACCAAGGAGGGGAGGGCGTTACAATGTGGGACAAATACTCCCCTTTATTCTATACACCGTTTCCTACTATACATGTGCACATGTTGCACATTGCCGACTTGCCCATTCCACCCCGGTTTCACACTATAGCCGGAAATCTTCACGACACCGGTTCACCGACATAATGCTACGGGGGCTCAAGGTCGGTGGGGGTGGCTTCCTACTGCCAACGGAGGAGGAGAAGTTTCAGGAAATGCTTGGAAGGCACGGTAAGGCCTTCACGTTCATGCTAGGGGAGATCGGGTGAGTAGACCCGATGATCGTGGAAGCAATGGTGATCTTCATGGTACCGCATGTGCCGTGGAATCTCAAGCAAATTCTGGTACCTAGAGCTCACATCTCGGAGTTAGTGAAGCTGCTAAAACAGAAGGTGGAGATGGGCATCCTCGAACTGTCGAGTGCCCCATATTCGAACCGGTGGTTTACAGTGACAAAGAAGAACGACACGATGCGCTTCATACATGACCTACAGCCGGTCAACAAGGTGACCATTCGAAACGCAGGTATCGGACCGACAATCGACGATTTCGCGGAGGCCTTCGCCGGAAGGTCAATCTATTCGGTCGGTGATCTATACTCGGGGTATGACCAGTTCCAACTAGCCGTGGAGAGCAGGGATATTACGACGATGCGAACCCCTCTTGGACTAGTACGGATGTGTACCTTGCCGCAAGGAGGGATCAACTTGGTGGCGAATATGGTGAACGCTATGAACAAAGTGCTAAGGGACTGCATCCCAGACATCACCATGTCGTTTTTGGACGACATACCGGTAAAGGGATGTCCGGTGGATGAGAAGGATGAGTAGGTTGCGCCGGACGGTTGTCGGAGGTTTGTTGCGAACCACATTAAAGACTGCGAGAAGGTGTTACAAAGGCTTGAGAGCATGCGGCTCACCTTCTCTGGAGATCTTGGTAGTCGGGCAGTCGGAGATCTTGGTAGTCGGGCACTTGAGCGGGCCTTACGGCCGGAAACCGTCTCCGGCGAAGGTGGAGGCCATCTCCACGATGAAGGACGATTGCGGGTCGGTAACGGAGGTCCGAAGGTTCTTGGGAGCGTGTGCGTTCTATCACATCTGGATTCCGCTCTACGCACACGTCGCAGAACAACTCTATGGGCTGCTGAAAAACGGGCGTAAGTTCGAATGGGGGAAGGAGCATACGGAGTCGATCCGGAGACTGAAGGAGGCGCTTACTGCGGCACCGGCTCTCCGGAAAGCAGTTTACGGCAAGGAGGTCCCAATCTACGTAATCGTAGATACGAGCCCGATCGAGATAGGATGGGAGATCAATCAGGAGGACGAGGGCGGCACGCGGTTCCCGATCCGGTTCGGGGCAAAGGTTCTCTGTGAGCGACAATGAGGATACGCCCAAGTTAAGCGAGAGCTCTGGGGTATTGTTTGGCCAGTCAAGGCTGACAAATATTATCTTATCGGGACGGATGTAATAATCGAGATGGACTGCCTACCGATCCTCGGTATGGTTTCCGGATGCGCGATTCCAGACCTCGTGATGCTCATGTGGATCGCGTACATAAAGTCCTTGAATTTGGAGATATGACACATATCCGGAAAGAGCTTTCTAGAGCAAGGTTTGACGACGAAGACGGAATGGTTTCGGAAGACAAAGAGGTCGGCGTGGACTTCTTCGAGTCAGCACACGTGATAACAAGGGCAGGGAGCACTCCGGCGCTGAGCGAGTTCAACGAGAGAGAGTATGATGGGGAGTGGCTCCGGATTGGAAGATTCCTCAAGACGATGACGCCGGATACCGCGTGGACAAGAGATGAAGCTAATCGGATACGGAGAAAAGCTTATCGATTCTTCCTGTAGAACGAGAGCATTTGGAGGCACCCAAAAAAACGAGGCAACTTCCCACTACGTGTAGTAGCAAGGAAAGAGGAGCAGGAGACGTTGCTTGCGGCGTACCACGAGAGTCCCTAGGCCGGGCACCGTGGGACTTGGGCCACCTTCGAGAAGCTGAAGGAGAAGTATTGGTGGCTGGGGCTGTACCAGGATGTGCACCAATTTCTGACAACGTGCAAAAGTTGCCAGATGCACTCCGCAATCCGACATCGGGATGAGCTATACCCGACCTACCCGCCAACCATCCATTTCAAGTGGATGGTGGACTTAGTAACGATGTCGATGGGAGTAGGGCAGATGCGGTACCTGGTGCTGGCGCGGGAGGATTTGACGAACTAGGTGGAGGGTCGCGCACTACAAAACAAGATGACCGCGGCAGTCTGCCGGTTCCTGATTGAAGAAGTAGTATACCGGTGTGTAGGGAAGATCATGGCGGATCGAGGAGAACCAGATGCATAGGAAGCTGAGGAGTTGTTCGATTGGTTAGGAGTCAAGCTCTCCCTCACTACGGCGTACAACCCGGAGGCAAACGGGAAGGTGGAACGCGGACATGGCCAATGGTAAAGGCGTTGGTACGGGCCTGCAGAGGCCAAGTCGGGAATTGGCCGCGGCTCCTACCCTAGTACGGATGTGTACCCCCCCGCAAGGGGGGACAGACTCAGTAGTGCACATGGTGTATGCGATGAATAAGGTGCTAAGGGATTGCATTCCGGACATCACCATGCCATTTTTGGATGACATTCCGATCAAGGGATGTCCGATGGAGGGCATGGAAGAAATGGTCGGACTGGACAAGTGTCGGAGTTTGGTCTTAGACCACATCAAAGACTGCGAGAAGGTGCTACAAAGGCTGGAAGACACGCGGCTCACCTTTTCCGGGGAGAAGTCGGCTTTCGGACAGTCGGAAATCATGGTCGTCGGTCATTTGTGCGGGCCTTATGGCCGGAAGCCGTCTCCGGCAAAGGTCGAAGCCATTTCTACGATGAAAGAAAATGCAAGTCGGTAACAGAAGTCCAGAGATTCTTGGGAGCTTGCACGTTCTACCACATTTGGATACTGCATTACGCCCACATCGCGGAGCCACTCTACGGGTTGTTGAAGAAAGGACGCAAGTTCGAGTGGAGCAGGGAGAATGCAGAGTCTCTCTGGAAAATGAAAGAAGCGCTTACTGTGGCACCGACGCTCCGGAAAGTAGTCTACAATAAACGCGTTCCGATTTATGTAACCGTAGACACGAGTCTGACTGGGATCGGATGGGTGATCAACCAGGAGGATGAGAACGACGCGAGGTTCCCTGTTCGGTTCAGTGCGAAAGTACTTAGCACATGACAACGAGGGTACGCCCAGGTTAAACACGAACTCTGGGGTATCGTTTTGGCAGTCAAGGACGACAAAGACTACCTAATCGGGACAGAGGTAATAATAGAGACGAACTGCTTGCCGATTCTCGGTATGGTTTCCGAATGTGCAACGCCAGACCTGGCAATGCTCAGGTGGATAGTGTACATAAGTCCCTCAATTCGGAGATACGGCACATTTCCGGGAAAGACAACACCATGGCCGACATGTTTTCAAGAGCAAGGTTTGATGACGAAAACGGCATGGTTTTAGAGGACGAGGAAGTTGGCATGAACTTGTTCGAGATAGGTTACGTGACGATGAGAAGGGGGGGCACCTCGGCGCTTAACGAGTTTGACGAGAGTAAGTACGAAGGGGAGTGGCTCCAGATCGGTGGGTTCCTGAGAACGATGGCGTCGGACACGGCATGGACGAAGGAAGAGGCTAACCGGATCCGAAAGAAAGCGTACCAATTCTTCCTACAGGACAGGAGCATATGGAAGCACCCGAAGAAGCGAGACGGCGTCCCACTCCGGGTGGTGGCAAAGGAGGAGCAGGAAGCCTTGCTGACAGCGTACCACAGGAGTCCTTGGGCCGGACATCGGGGGACATGGGCCACGTTCGAAAAGCTGAAGGAGAAGTACTGGTGGCCAGGACTGTACAGGCACGTGCATCGGTCCGTGACGACTTACGAAAGCTGTTAGATGCATTCCGTAGTCCGACATCGGAACGAGCTGCACCCGACTTCACCGCCGATCGTCCACTTCAAGTGGATGGTGGATCTGGTGACAATGCCAATGGGGGTAGGGCAGGTGTGATACCTAGTGCTAGTACGAGAGGATCTGACGAACCAAGTGGAGGGCTAAGCATTACCAAACAAGACGACCACGACAATGTGCCGGTTCCTAATCGAGGAGGTGGTGTGTCGGCATGGGTGCGTAGGGAAGATCATAGCAGACCGTGGAGAACTGAATGCACAAGAGGCCGAAGAGCTGTTTGAACGGTTAAGGGTTAAACTCTCGCTCACCACGGCGTACAATCCGGAGGCAAACAGGAAGGTGGAACGCAGACACAGAACAATTGTAAAAGCGTTGGTATGGGCCCGCGGAGGCCAAGTCGGGAATTGGTCGCGGCTCCTACCCTACGCATTGTGGGTGTACCGAACTACGTACAGTTCGGTGACTGGGTTCATGCCGGCGGAGCTGATGTACGGGCAGAAGCCAATCATGCCGATGGAGAGAACAATCTCCTCGTGGGCTGCGGTGGACTGGAGAGACAAGATGAGCCCGGGAAGAGCTGTTAGCGATGCGGATCCAACAACTCGAGTGAAGATCGAAGGACATGGAACGAGCAACGGCGAAGCTGCATGCAGCGAGGACAAAGAACAAGGGGCGATTTGACCGGACTCACCGACTACGACCAAGGAAAATCGAGGAAGGCAATTGGATTCTAGTCTACGACAACAGCCTCGACAACTAGCACAAGGCCATGCGAAAGTTTGCGACGAGGTGGTTCGGGCCTTATGTGGTTACGAGCGCCAACGACAACAACACCTACCACCTCGTGGAACTCGACGAAACGAGAATAGCAATGCCGGAGACTGGGAAGAGGATCAAGGCATTCCAGAAGCGGCACAAGGACGAACTGGACCTAGAGGACATGGATGGCGACGATGACCGGTGCGAAGCGGGTGGCGAACCGGAAAGTGAAAGGTAATCGCGGGCCGGTCTTCTCCGGCAAAAGTCTATTCTGGCACATACCAGAGGATGCGCGGTTAGGTGGGGGCGGATGTCGTGGAGAAAACCGTCCCTAGGAGGAATCAGTGGATAGCATGCGTGAACCGGCCCTTACACACGGGCACATGATTTGATATATTTACAGGTCGGCGATGTAATTATCCTAGGTAGCACAAATTCTTTAGGTAGGGAATCAAAGAGGATCTCTGTCCAAAAGGGCAGAGAATAACAGTGATTTAATAGTCTGTAAACGACTCTCTCTCCTTGTGCTATAAAACGAGGGGGAAAGAGCTGAGTAGGGATTGCGCGTTTTTGAGAGGACGAAGTGCTGTCAGACTAGGTACCAAGCTCTCTCCTCCACCATCATTAGGGGTTTTGACAGGAACTGCACGCTCCCGATGAACAACGCTCGGCCACAACCGAGCCTAGAATAAAACACAGAAAACAGGGAATGAAAGCACAACGCGATAGAGAGAAAAGTACACAGGATGTTTACGTGGAAAACCCAAACTAGGGAGAAACCACGGCAGCCCACAGGCTGCAAACTATCACTATGTTACAGTGTACAACAGTAAAGCACCGAGGCAACAACCTCGAGCTTTCTATCTTCGCCACAGGCGGCGGTTACAGCAGAGGCAACGACCTCTTCCTCTCTCTGTCTCTCTCTCTGTACACAGTTACGCGTTCTAATCTTGCACCAACAAGAATGACAACAACACACAATAAGTTTGCCCTAAGTCATATTTATACTAATATGACTTTTCGGCTATTTACAAATATAGCCCCGATGGACTCTCAGACGACATATTTACGAATATGTCCCTTCATCCGGTGAGCACTCCTCTCCTCACCGGGCCTGCATCATCTGGATCTTGCCGGGCACTCGTCATCCGGTTCTCACCGGGTCTTCCGTAGCTGGGTACTTGTCATCCGGTTCTCACCGGGTCTTCCGTTAGCCGTTTGCTCATCAGTACTGTTCTTCTCATTTCCCATCCGGAGGGACCTATTTCCTAACACGTTTAGGGTTAGGTTGGCTGCCTCTGCTGTGTGAAAGCCCGCGTGCTTCCGGTAGAGGCTCCACCACATACCAGTGCGTGTGTTCGTATGTGTTGAGTTTGTCACCAGCTTGCTAATTGTAACATTGCAAGCTGTAATCTATATTGATTTTGGTATTGATTCTTTTGTATCTGTCTCTCTGTGTTTCTGCGAATCTCTCTTCCTCTTCTCTCTCACGCTCCTCGGTTCAGGGCCCCCGCGGTCCCGCCTTATTTCATACGTGTGAGCGTAACAACATGACACCGGAAAAAAGGGGAGTCGTAGGTTGCAGGCTTGAACTTGCGCGGGCGAACCCGACAGATTTCAAGTTTGTTGCCTTAACCACTCGGCCAAGCCAACCACATTTTCATAAAATCTAGTTTGGTTTGCCTTGGACAAAGAGCACAACGACATCTATGTTAACGTGGTTGTTGATAGTAACCCTATCAAAATGGCTTTCATTGGGTGCTAAGTTCAAACTTGTGCGGGCGAACACATTAGATTTCATGTTTGTCACCTTAACCACTTGACCAAGCTGACTACTTTTTCGTATTCATGACAAATGGAGGGCTCATCGGTTGTAGGCTTCGAACCTAAGTAGGCGAATCCAACATATTTCGAGTCTCTCGGCACCATGATACTATCGACCACATAGGTAATGATAGTAACCCCCCGCACCCCTCTAGGGTTCAAACTTGCCGGGGGGAACCCAACCGATTTGAAGTTTGTAGCGTTGAATATGTGGCCAAACCGACGACTCCTCGATAATATTAATTTCTTAACTTGGCACAAAGGGCACGTCGGCATATATGACGATGTGGTTATTGATAGTGACCCTAACAAACAATAGTCGTGTTTGATCGTGAGCTAGCGAACCCAACAGATTCTGAGTCTTCTTCTTAACCTGGCATAGCGGGCATGGTGGCACCTACGATGATGTGGTTATTGGCATAGCGGGCATGGTGGCACCTATGATGATGTGGTTATTGATCATGGGGGCACCTACCCGGGTGAACCTAACAGATTTCAAGTCTGTCCCCTTAACCACTCGGCCAAACCGACTAGTTATTTGCAATCTGATTTTCTTAATGTGGAACAAAGGGCATCGCGGCAGCTATGATAACGTGGTTATTGATAGTAACACTGACAAAAGGGGAGACCTCGGTTGTAGTGTTCGATCATGATCTAGCGAAACCAACAGATTTTGAGTCTTCGTCTTAACAACTCGGCCAAGGCAACCGCTTGTTCAACTTAAACTTGGCATGGAGGGCATGGCATCACCTACGACGATGTGGTTATTGGTAGTAACCCATACAAAAGGGGAGTCGTAGCCTGCAAGGTTGAACGTCCGTGGGCGAACCCAACAGATTTCTAGTCTATCTCCTTAATCACTCTGCCAAGCACACCACGTTTTCATCAAATCTAGTTTCATTGGCCTTGGATAAAGAGGACAAGGACATCTATGTTGACGTGATTATTGATAGTGACCCTATCAAAATGGGTTTCATTGACTGCTAGGTTCAAACCTGTGCGGGCGAACACATTAGATTTCATGTCAGTCACCTTAACCACTCGACCAAGCCGATTGCTTTTTCGTAATCATGACAAAGGGAGACTCATCGGTTATAGGCTTCTAACCTAAGCAGGCGAACCCAACATATTTTGAGTCCTTCGGCACAACGATACTTTCCACCACATAGGTAATGATAGTAACCGCCCGCCCCCCTCTAGGGTTCGAACTTGCTGGGGGGAACCCAATAGATTTGAAGTTTGTAGCATCGAATACGCGGCCAAACCAACGACTTTTGCATAATATTAATTTCTTAACCTGGCACAAAGGGCACGTCGGCATCTATGACGATGTGGTTATTAATTAGTAGTGATCGGTTGTAGTGTTTGATCGTGAGATAGCGAACCCAACAGATTCCGAGCCTTGTTCTTCACTTGGCATAGGAGGCATGGTGGCACCTAAGATGATGTGGTTATTGGTAATAACCGGGACAAAAAGGTCTAAGTCTTTCCGTTATACAAAACGAGTATAAAGAATCAGAAAATTGTCAATGTATTCATTCTGTAGTGGGTGTGGCAAGCGACCCATCCCACAAGGAAGTTTTGGGTATCCTACTCAAACCTGGGGAATTTTTGATCGTCGATTGCAGGGTTCGAACCTACACGGGTGAACCTAACAGATTTCAAGTCTGTCGCCTTAACCACTCAGCCAAACTGACTAGTTATTTGCAATCTAATTTTGTTAGTAACACTGACAAAAAACGAGACGTCGGTTGTAGTGTTCGATCGTGATCTAGCGAATACAACAAATTTTCAGTCTTCGTCTTAACCACTCGGCCAAGGCAACCGCTTGTTCATCTTAAACTTGGCATGGCATGGCGGCACCTACGACGATGTGGCTATTAGTAGTAACCAAGACAAAAGGGGAGTCGTAGGCTGCAAGGTTGAACGTGCGAGGGTGAACCCAACAGATTTCGAGTCTGTCTCCTTAACCACTCAGCCAAGCACACCACGTTTTCATCAAATCTAGTTTCATTTCCCTTGGATAAAGAGGACAAGGACATCTACGTTGACGTGGTTATTGACAGTGACCCCATCTAAATGGGTTTCATTGACCACTAGGTTCAAACTTGTGCGGGCGAACACATTAGATTTCATGTCAGTCACCTTAATCACTCGAACAAGCCGACTGCTTTTTCGTAATCATGACAAAGCGAGACTCATCGGCTATAGGCTTCGAACCTAAAGAGGCGAACCCAACATATTATGAGTCCTTCGGCACAACGATACTTTCGACCACATAGGTAATGATAGTAACCGCCTGCCCCCCTCTAGGGTTCGAACTTGCTGGGGGTGACCCAACAGATTTGATGTTTGTAGCATTGAATACGCGGCCAAACCGACGACTTTTGCATAATATTAATTTCTTAACCTGGCACATAGGGCACGTCGGCATCTATGACGACATGGTTATTGATATTGACCCTAACAAAACAGTAGTTATCGGTAGTAGTGTTTGATCGTGAGCTAGCAAACCCAACATATTCCGAGTCTTCTTCTTAACCTGGCATAGAGGGCATGGTGGCACCTTACGATGATGTGGTTATTGGTAGTAACCCGGACAAAAGGGTAGTCGTCGGTTGCAGGGTTCGAACCTACGCAAGCGAACCCAACATATTTCAAGTCTGTCGCCTTAACCACTCGGCCAAACCGACTAGTTATTTGCAATCGTATTTTCTTATCTTGGAACTAAGGGCATCGCGACAGCTATGATAACATCGTTATTGATAATAACACTGACAAAAGGGGAGACGTCGGCTGTAGTGTTCGATCGTGATCTAGCGAATCCAACAAATTTTGAGTCTTCGTCTTAACCACTTGGCCAAGGCAACCGCTTGTTCATCTTAAATTTGGCACGCAGGGCGCACGACACCTTCGATGATGTGGTTATCGGTAGTGTTGAGTGGCGTGGGAAGAGTCGATGAGCAGAGTTCTCTACTACTTCGTGTCTTGTGTGGGCGAACAACTTCTGAGCTATATTTGGGATGCGAAAATGCCAAAGGATGCTTGGGGAAATCATAAGAAGATTTTCACCGCAAACACCACAACCAGGAAGCTTCAACTCCGACAGGAGCTGAGCAACTTACGACAACGCGACTTGTCGGTGGCTGATTACACCTCGAAGATGAAAGAGATATGCGACTCCTTAGCCTCTATTGATGTCAATGTCGAGGAAGGCGAGATGGTGCAGATCTGTCTCGGGGGACTGGCGTCGAAGTTCGGAGCATTCCTATTAGAGACATGTACTAAAGTAAGCATTAGAAAAGGATAGATCTAGGTAGATAGAAAGAAAGGAGAGAGAGAAAGAAGGGTGCTCATCCGCCCGACCAACCCCGAGCGAAGGGATCGAGATGGACTCAAGCCTCGATCGGCGTCCCATACCACCACCGTGGCGTCGAGTCGTACCTGGTGTTGGCGCGCTCGCTACAAAAGTTGACCCACCACAAGACAGAGTCTCGACGTAGTCAACCATATAATGAAATGAGGATAGCTAGGCCTCTATTTATAGTGATACCCAAGGCCCCCAGCCAGAGTCGTACTTGGTGCTGGCAGGCTTGCTAAAAAAGTTGACCCACCACAAGACAGAGTCTCGACGTAGTCTACCAGATAATGAAATGAGGGTAGCTAAGCCTCTTATTTATAGCGATACCCAAGGCCCCTAGGCAAGTTCACACTTGGCCTAATGGGTTGTCTCAATCCTGAGGATTTAAAAGTAATCCTCCCCTTCTTTACACTCTCGTTTAACCCTCACACTTATCCACATGTATAGAATACTATGGTAAATTCTCACCACGGGATATTATATGGTCATGCCCGTAACATACTCCCCCTCTTTAAAACATTGCACTCTTGCAATGGAAAGTTAGGGAAGTTAGTTCTGAGAGTATTTTTGCGTTCCCATGTGGCATCTTTTATTGATTTATCCATCCATTTTATTTTAAATTCTTGGATTTCTTTAGTACGTAATTTTTTTGTTTTAACATCGAGAACTCTTTCTGGTACATGTGGTTTAGAAGATAATTCTTCAGAAGTAACCAGAGTTTCAGTTGTAACTGTATTATCGCCAAAAAATAGAAGTTCTTTTAGATGACTCACATGAAAGACTGGATGAATTCCAACACCATCGGGAAGAGCGAGATGATAGGTTGATGACCCAATGCGTTTGAGCACTGTAAAAGGTCCACAAAACCGTGGGGCTAACTTAGCGCACTTACTCGTAGACAATGTCTTAGAATTGTGAGGTACACATAAAAATACCTTCTGTCTAGGGTTGAATACACGAGCTCGCCTATGATGATCGGCATAAAAACGGGCTCTATCTTGAGCTGTTTTTATATTATCTTGTGCAATATGCAACATATCTTGCATATCCCGAAGAAAGTTTTGCGTCCTTCGCAACTCATCATGATGTATATTAACATCAATCGGGGCTCGTGGCTGAAAACCATACATCAACATAAAAGGACTATATCCCGTCGATGTATGCTTGGAGTTGTTATAAGCAAACTCCAAAATTGGGAGATAACGTTCCCATTTTGTTGGTTTTGCACCAAGATATGCTTGAAGCATGTCCTCAATAATTTGATTTACTCGTTCTGTTTGTCCATCGGATTGAGGATGATTCGTGGAGCTCATGCTCAACGTAGTTTCTAACTTCTTGAAGACTTGCGTCCAGAAGTCACGAGTAAACTTTGGATGTCGATCACTTACGATATCCATCGGCAACCCATAAAAACGAAATAACTCGTCAACGAATTGGTAAGCCAATTCAGGAGCTGTTACCGTGGTTTTAGTAGCAATAAATCTGGCCATTTTAGTTAGTCGATCAACCACCAGCCAGATGACATCATGGCCTTTTTGGTTGCGAGGAAGGCTAACAATAAAATCCATGGATATACTTTCCCACTTATTATTGGGAATGTCCAAGGGATGTAAAAGTCTTGCGGCTTTAAGTCACTCGGCTTTGTTAACCTGACATTGGTGATATTTAGTCACATAGCTATGTATGTCAGGACGCATCTTAGGCCAATAAAATTGAGTGGAGATGAGAACGAGTGTACGATGTATTCTAGGGTGCCTTGCTGAGGGTGCATCATGGCATTAAAAAAGAATCCTCTTTTTTACCTCAAGCAAATCTGGAACACAAACCTTCCCATTACGGTAGAGCAGACCGTTAGCAATGTGGAAGTATTCCTTCGAGGATGTGGTGGTGTCTGTTCCAGATTCAACTCTTGCCCAATATTTTGCGAAATAACTGTCATCACATAAAGATCTAATGTTATTTTAGTGAAGCTAAGCATGTTAACTTCACGGATGCGACTTAGTGCATTAGTGACAGTGTTTATGGAACCTTTACGATATCGTATGGAAAAATCAAAGTCCTGGATGAGATCAGCCCATCATGCCTTACGACCTTTCAGGTCTTGTTGGTCACAAAAATATTTCAAGGAATCGTGGTCCGTAGTTACTACAAAGTGATTTCCATAAAGATAATGGCGCCATGTTTTGAGTGCATGTATAACTACAAATAATTCCTTTTCTTGAACGGTATACTGACGTTGAACAGAATCAAGTTTCTTACTCTCGAATGCTATTGGTTTACCATCTTGATATAAGACAACACCTATAACATAATTGCTTGCATCGGTTTCAACCTCAAAAGGTTTTGAAGGATCGCGTAAAAGAAGTGAAGGAGCCTTACACACCAGGTCCTTGAGTTCCTTAAAGGCGAGGTCTAGTGTAGCATTCCAGAAAATAGGTTTTGTAAACTTACGCGTTTGACCTTTTAGAAGATCAGTAAACGACGTCGTCAATTGGGAGTAATTACAAAGGGATTTTCGCAAAAACCCGACAAAACCAAGGAATGATCGAACTTCTCGAATATTCCAAAGAGTGGGTCAAAGCTTGATTTTCTCGATGCGAGAAGGATCAATTTCAACTCCTCGTTCGGTTATGAGATGTCCAAGATAAGTAATTGATTTCTTGAAGAACTCACATTTTGAGATCTTCGCGTAAAACTGTTTGTCACGTAATGTCTGTAAAACAAAGTGGACATGTTTAGCATGTTCGAGTAATGTACAGCTATAAACTAAAATATCATCCAAGAAAATAACGACAAATTTTTCAAGTTGTTCTCGGAAAATGTCATTCATTTCTTGTTGAAATGTAGCTGGAGCATTGGTCAAACCAAAAGGCATAACCAAAAACTCATAATGGCCATAGCGCGTTGTCGTGAAGAAAACCGGGCATAGGCGGAATCAGAGAAAAAAGCACATGAACCGGCTCTTACACGGATGGGCGCCTGAATTGATATTTTGATATTTTGTACATGATTCATAAATGGATCGACTGATGTAAATACTAAGTAGTACACATTTATTGAGGGATTGTGCGTATCTCTGTCGAAAGGGACAAGGAATAAAGCGGTTTAACTAGGGAAAAGAGGCACCCCCCTTTGGGGAACTATTTAAGGAGAGGAGAGGAGGAAAGGGCATCGCGCATTGGCGAGGATGAAGTGCTGCTGCAGAACCAAGTGTCGAGCTCTCTCTTCTCCTCCTCCGGTCGTCGGTCTCTGTGGGTGTCGGGAGTTCGCTGCCTCTGCTTCGTTGACAGCCCGTGTGCTTCAAGCAGAGGCTCTCCCCCTTTTGGTTCCTGGAGTTGTGTGGTAGTCGTCTGTGTGCGTGAGTAGGACCCCGTGTTGGGACCACTGCCGATACTCGGCATGGTTTCCGGATGCGCGATGCCGAACCTAGCAATGCTCCGGTGGATAGCGTACATTAAGTCCCTGAACCCGGAGATACGGCACATCTCCGGAAAGGACAACGCCATGGCCGACATGCTTTCAAGGGCAAGGTTCAACAACGAAGACGGCATGGTTTCGGATGACAAAGAAATCGGCGAGGACTTCTTTGGGTCGGCTAACGTAACGACGAGAAAAGGGAACACTCCGGCGCTTAACGAATTTGACGAGAGTAGGTACGACGGGGAGTGGCTCCGAATCGGGAGGTTCCTACGGACGATGACACCGGACGCAGCATGGGCGAGAGAGGAGGCAAGCCGCATACGGAGGAAGGCGATGTCGTGAACAAAACCGTCCACAAGCGGAATCGGTGCACCGGAGCGTAGGAACCGGCTCTTCATGCACGTGCGTCTTATGTGGTACATAGAAGCGCCTAGGTTGGAAGTTAATGGGAAATGGCTCCTTTCTTTCCTATAAAAGGAGGGAGACGAGGAGCTTCGGCGGATCGCGGTTAGAGAGGACGAAGTGTTGTCAGGTTGTGGGCCGAAGGCTTCTCTCTCTTCCATACTCCGTAGCTTCTTTCTGTGCAGGGTTTCGGGAGGCTCGCGCTGCTCTGAGGAATGCCCGAGTGCTTCCGGCAGCACCTCCAACCTACTCCTTTCTTTCTGAGCATTTACGAACAGGCATCGGCATCTGTTCGCTGGCCTGTTCGGTTGTAACTGACTTCGTGCTTCTTGTTGTTTGTCCTTGTTAATATATATATACATACATTTGTGTCTCTCTGCGTCGTGTCCCACTCGCGTCTTTGTGTCGAAGGACCGTGTCCCTGTGAATCTACGCCCACACGTAGTGGGTCCCTTCCCTTCTCCTTTGTCTCTTGCTCTTCGGTACAAGACCCCCGAGGCCCCGCCTCATTCCACGCATCCGCGAGGAATACCTCGACATCTTGGTGAACCCGACGTGAAAGAGGCGGCAGAAGAGCAGAAGATGAAGGGGTCGGATCTTGCAGAGGCCATGGCTTCGGCCGTGGATCGGATATTGAGCGCACGCGAGGGCACCGGCGCCCTCGACAGAGCCATTGAGGCGGTTACGATCGGCCGGTTTAGCGGAAAGGATGCCACGAAGTATTTGGCGTCCTACGGGGCAGAAATGCTGATGCGGGACATTCCGGAAGAGAGGCGTCTTGCCGGGTTCCCTCGAGTGGCGATGCCGAGCATCCATGCGGAGGTGCTCGAGCTACAAGCGGAGAGCCGTACCTGGGAGGAGTTCGAAGGCCGACTCGTAGAAAAATACGGGCTTGACGACGCGCTCCGGCTTTCGAAACGGGACTTCATGGAATGGGTGGAGTTCCCCGGTAAGGGAAGAAATGCGTCGGCACTCCTCCGGGAGTTTGAAGAACGCTTTGCGCGCCTTTCGGCGCTTGACCGAACCATTCTAGATACGAGCCGGGTCCTACTATTCGTCAAGTCGGTGGACGAGCGGGACCGGGATCAAGTCGGCTCCTTGCTGGAAACCGAAGACGGGCTGACGACCGACTGGGCTGCGGTTAAGAGAGTCTGTGGTCGTTTCGACAAACGGCGAGAATGGGCTGATAACTGGGTGGCCGACGCGGGCTCTGTCACAACAAGGAGGCTTGAACCGGCACCGCAAGGGCGAAGGGTAGAAGCCCGGGAGTGGCTCGAAACCGGGTCAGCTCCGACAGGCATGATCAATGACTCATCCGGAGGAGCAGCGCTGGAGGAGTTGACGCGGGCGATAAAGGATCTCCAGATCGCCCAGACTCGAAGGGAAGGCGGCGAACCGGCTCGTGACCGATGGCCGGTAGCAGGGAACAGGTGCATGTGGTGCGACAAGGTCGGCCACATTCGGAAGGACTGCGGCAATTTCGCAGAGCCGTTGAGGAACCGAGTGGTGTACCTATGGGAAGGCCGGGTGCACGCCGGCGATACCAGAAGGGCCCTAAACTGAAACGACGGGCGAGGAGGTATGAAGAGACTGATGCAAGAGGCAGCGGCCCGACACGTGGAGGCCATCCACTACTCGGCGTCGGCCGGTATTCGGGTTGGGGGCAGCGAGGCCCGAAAGGAGAGCAAAGACGGATTTCGGTCGGCAATACTGGAAGGCCTCGTCGGCACACGGCTGAGGAAAGATGAAGCGGACAGCGCTAAGAGACGGGTCCGGGAAATAACCGGGTGGAGCGACCCGGTCGAGGAGAAGACGGGCTTCGTAGAAGCCGCCTGCCGAAACTACGAGGCTCTGGTAGAAGACAAACGAGTAGGGAAAGCCGGAGCGGCCGGGCCCTCACAACGAAACGAGACCCGATTCGGGCAATGAAGGAACGATGCCGGTGGGTCCAGCGCGCAAGATAACCCCAGGAAGGGCGGATACCGACTTGGGACGGAAATAGAAAGGACCACGAACCTACGAAAGGTCCTAGAAGAACGGATCCTCGACAGCAAAGTGGAGCTGTCATTGTGGGAGGTGCTGGGGATCGCTAAGAAGGAGTTCCACGACTCCATTGTGGACTTGGTGAAGCGGAAGAGGCTGTCGACGGAGACGGAACCGGAAAGACCGGTGGAGGTACGGACGACGCACATTGACGACTTGGCGCTGGAAGATGAGTGGGCGGGGAGCCACTATTCGAGGCCACACTGGGCCCGAGCGACCACGGAGACCCCGGTAAAGATCGGAGATGTCCAGGAACCGGTGGTGGCACTGGTGGACCACGGTTCGGAAATAAACCTGATGTCCATGGACTTCTATAAGAAGGGAAAGTGGCCGATCAACACCAAGCACGGGTGGAAGATACGGGCGGCGACGCACGCCACCAAGGAACTGCACGGGGCCTGCCCGAACGTGCGAGTCAAGATCGGCGACGTCAAGATTGACCAACACTTCTTCGTATAGGAGTCCTCGCACCCAGTCATATTAGGGGAACCATACATCACGGCGGCGCGAATGGAGACCAAGGTGTTGAACAACGGTTCGGCCTACGCGAGGGTCAAAAGCCAGGACAGGCGCCATTCGGTCCAATTTCTGACGGTGCGGCCGAACCACGAGCGAAACCGTGAATCCCTCGGTGGCGAGAACCGGGAGGAGTTTTAGAGATGGCTGCCAAGGCGTGGGGCCGAGACAGTCCGGACACTCGGGAAAGACCCCACAGCTGTACGATAGAACCGAAACCGAAGAAACCTTGTACGATAGGTAGAAATATTTTCTTCTCCAACGACGGAGGGTGTATGATAGTCGGCATCGTTGGCCGAGAAAAGGCAAGGGCGGAGGAGCGACTTCGAGCGTGCGGAGTTCTCGGCCCGGACGAGGAAATCAGCGGAGCCGTGGAGGTGGTCTCCTTCGACGACACCTTGGGAATGCTGAGGGAGGTAGCTGGAGAAGACCTTAACGAAGACCGGACGATACCGGTATGTTCCGAAGAGATGTACGAAGTCATCGCGAACTTCAATCAGGGGCTCGGGTCGGATCGGACGGCCCGGGTTAGCACGAAGTACAAGACGGTGGACCGAAAGGTAAGGCCAGTCGCGGCACCCTTACCGGAGGGCAGCGAGTCCCGAATCAGAGGGGTTGCGTCAGACCCCAGTTTACGAGATCCGGTCTGCATTGGACACGCCTTCACCGACGGGACGCTCCGGGAGCTCAAAATCAGTGGGGGCGGGTTCCTACTGCCGGCAGAGGAAGACCGGTTTCGGAGGATGCTCGGAAGGCACGGGAAAGCCTTCGCATTCTCACCGGAAGAGATCGGGTGCGTAGACCCGACAATCGTGGAGCCGATGGTGATATTCACGGTACCGCATGTGCCGTGGAATCTCAAGCCGATTCCAGTACCGAGAGCTCACATCCCAAAGTTGATGGAGCTATTGAGGCAGAAAGTCGATATGGGCATTCTCGAACCGTCGAGTGCCCCATACTCGAACCGATGGTTTACCGTACCAAAGAAAAACGGAACATTGCGCTTCATTCAAGACCTGAAGTCGGTCAACAGAGTGACCATTCGGAACGCAGGAATCGGACCGACCATAGACGAGTTCGCGGAGGCCTTCGCCGGAAGGTCGATTTACTCGGTCGGTGATCTGTACTCGGGGTACGACCAGTTCCAGCTAGCCGTGGAAAGCAGAGACATTACAACGATGCGAACTCCCCTCGGCCTAGTGCGAATGTGTACCCTGCCGCAAGGTGGGACCAACTCGGTGGCCCACATGGTGAATGCAATGAACAAGGTACTGAGGGATTGCATCCCGGATATCACCATGCCATTTCTAGACGACATCCCAATCAAGGGGTGCCCGGTGGAAGAGAAGGACGAGACACTCGGGCCGGACGGATGCCGGCGATTCGTGGCAACACACATCGACGACTGCGAGAAGGTTTAGAGGTTGCGAGCCTCACCTTCTCCGGGGAGAAATCGGCCTTCGGGCAATCAGAAATCCTGGTGGTCGGACACCTATGCGGACCATATGGCCGGAAGCCGTCTCCGGCAAAAGTAGAAGCCATCTCCGCGATGAAGACCGACTGTAGTTCGGTTACGGAAGTTCGGAGGTTCTTGGGGGCGTGCGCGTTCTACCACATATGGATCCCGCATTACGCCCACGTTGCGGAGCCGCTATACGGGTTGCTGAAGAAAGGGCGAAAATTCGAGTGGCGAGACGAGCACACGGAGTCAGTCCGGAAGCTGAAGGAAGCTCTTGCGGCAGCACCGGCGCTCCGGAAGGCTGTCTACGAGAAGGATACCCCGGTATACATAACGGTGGATACGAGTCCGATCGGGATCGGATGGGTCGTCAACCAAGAGGACGAGGACGACATTCAGTTCCCGATCCGATTCGGCGCGAAGGTCCTGAGTGAGCAACAACGAGGGTACGCCCAGGTTAAACGCGAACTCTGGGGTATCGTTTCGGCAGTAAAGGCCGACAAAGACTACCTGATCGGGACAAAAGTGATTATCGAGACGGATTGCCTGCCGATTCTCGGCATGGTTTCCGGATGCGCGACACCGGACCTGGCGATGCTCAGGTGGATAGCGTACATCAAGTCCCTGAACCCGGAGATACGACACATTTCCAGAAAGGACAACGACATGGCCGACATGCTTTCGAGGGCGAGGTTTGATGGCGAGGGCGGCATGGTTTCGGAGGACGAAGAAGTCGGCGTGGACTTCTTCGAGGCAGCGTACGTGACGACCGATGGGACGAGCACTTCGGCGCTTAACGGCTTCGATGAGAGCAAGTACGACGGCGAGTGGCTCCAAATCAGTGGTTTCTTGAGGACAACGATGCTGGATGCGTCGTGGACGAGGGACGAGGCCAACCGGATCCGGAAGAAAGCATACCGATTCTTTCTCCGGGACAGATACTTATGGAAGCCCCCGAAGAAGAGGAACGGCGTTCCGCTCCGGGTGGTGGCGATGAAGGAAGAACAGGAGGAGTTGCTGACGGCCTACAACGACAGCCCTTGGGCTGGACACCGTGGAACGTGGGCCACGTTCGAGAAGATAAAGGGGAAGTACTGGTGGCCGGGACTGTACAGGGACGTGCATCGGTTCGTGACAACTTGCGAGAGCTGTCAGATGCACTCCATAGTCCGACATCGGGATGAGCTTCACCCTACGTACCCTCCGACCATCCACTTCAAATGGATGGTAGATCTGGTGACAATGCCGATGGGAGTAGGACAGATGCGGTATCTGGTCCTGGCTCGGGAAGATCTGACGAACCAGGTGGAAGGCCGAGCCCTTCAGAACAAAACAACCGCGGCCGTATGTCGGTTCCTGATTGAGGACGTGGTATGCCGGTACGGGTGCGTCGGGAAGATCGTGGCTGATCGTGGGGAGTTGGATGCCGAAGAGGCCGAAGAGTTGTTCGACCGGCTAGGAGTCAAGCTCTCGCTTACCACTGCGTACAATCCGGAGGCGAATGGGAAGGTGGAGCGCGGACACGGACCGATCGTCAAGGCGTTAGTTCGGGCATGCGGAGGTCAAGTCGAGAACTGGCCGCGGCTGTTGCCTTACGCGTTGTGGGCGGACCGAACCGGATTCATGCCGGCAGAGCTCATGTTTGGGCAGAAACTGATCATGCCGATGGAACGTACGATCTCCTCATGGGCAACCGTGGACTGGAAAGACGAGATGAGCCGGGAGGAACTGTTGGCGGCGCGCATACGACAGCTCGAGCGAAGACCGGAGGACATGGAGCAGGCTGCGGGAAAGCTTCGGGTGGCAAGGACGAGGAACAAAGCCTGGTTCGACCGAACGCACCGGCTCCGACCAAAGAAGATCGAGGAAGGCGACTGGGTGCTAGTCTACGACAGCAGCCTCGACAACCAGCACCGAGCGACACGGAAGTTCGCAAGAAGGTGGTTCGGGCCTTACGTGGTACAAAGCGCCAACGACAACGGGACGTACCATTTGGCGGAGCTCGACGGCACGAGAATGGCAATACCGGTAGCTGGGAAGCGGATCAAATCGTTCAAGAAGCATCACGACGACGAGCCGGATCCTGTTAACCTGGACCACGACAACGAACGATCCGAAACCGAGGAAGAACCGACGGGCGGGGAATGAAGGCTGGACCGGTTTTCTCCATCCCAACTCAATTTGGCGCATGCCGGTGGGTGCCCGGTTAGGTGGGGGCGGATGTCGTGAAGAAAACCGTCCACAAGCGGAATCGGTGCACCGGAGCGTAGGAACCGGCTATTCATGCACGTGCGTCTTATGTGGTACATAGAAGCGCCTAGGTTGGAAGTTAATGGGAAACGACTCCTTTCTTTCCTATAAAAGGAGGGAGACGAGGAGGTTCGGCGGATCGCGGTTAGAGAGGACGAAGTGCTGTCGAGTTGTGGGACGAAGGCTTCTCTCTCTTCCATACTCCGTAGCTTCTTTCTGTGCAGGGTTTCGGGAGGCTCGCGCTGCTCTGAGGAATGCCCGAGTGCTTCCAGCAGCACCTCCAACCTACTCCTTTCTTTCTGAGCGTTTACGAACAGGCATCGGCATCTGTTCGTTGGCCTGTTCGGTTGTAACCGACTTCGTGCTTCTTGTTGTTTGTCCTTGTTAATATATATATACATACATTCGTGTCTCTCTGCGTCGTGTCCTACTCGCGTCTTTGTGTCGAAGGGCCGTGTCCCTGTGAATCTACGCCCACACGTAGTGGGTCCCTTCCCTTCTCCTTTGTCTCTTGCTCTTCGGTACAAGACCCCCGAGGCCCCGCCTCATTCCACGCATCCGCGAGGAATACCTCGACAGCATACAGATTCTTCCTGCGGGACGGGTGCATATGGAGGCACCCAAAGAAGAGAAGCGGCATTCCACTCCGAGTAGTGGCAAAGAAAGAAGAATAGGGGAAACTATTGGTGACATTTCACGAGAGCCCCTGGGCCGGACACCACGGAACGTGGGCCACTTTCGAGAAGCTGAAGGAGAAGTACTTGACGGGAACTAAACGCTCCTTATGCACAACGCTCGGCCACAACCGAGCTTAGAATCATACTCAGAAAAACGGGTAATGAATGCACGACACGAAGAAGAGAAGAGTACACAGGATGTTTACGTGGAAAACCCAACCTAAGGGAAAAACCACGGCAGCCCACAGGCTGCAAACTATCACTATGTTAGAATGTACAATAGTGAGTTCACGGAGGCAACAACCTCGTGCTCACGATCTTCGCCACAAGCGGCGGTTACAACTGAGGCAACGACCTCTTCCTCTCTCTCTCTCTCTCTCTGTACACAGTTACGCGCTCTGATCTCGCGCAGACAAGAATAACAACAACACACACAAAAGTTTTCCCTAAGTCATATTTATACTAATATGACTTTTTGGCTATTTACAAATATAGCCACGATGGACTCTCAGAAACATATTTACGAATACGTCTCTTCATCCGGAGAGCGTTGCTCACCGGGCCTGCATCATCCGGATCTTGCCGGGCACTCGTCATCCGATTCTCACCGGGTCTGCGCCATCCGGCTCTCCGTAGCCGGGTACTCCTCATCCGGTTCTCACCGGGTTTGCACCATCCAGCTCTCCGTAGCCAGGTACTCCTCATCCGGTTCTCACCGGGTATGCACCATCCGGCTCTCCGTAGTCGGGTACTCCTTATCTACTTCTCACCGGGTCTGCACCATCCGGCTCTCCGTAGCCGAGTATGTTCATCAGCACTGTTCTTCTCCCTACCCATCCGGAGGGACCTGTCTCCCAACAAACTCCCCCTTCACTCCGGCATGGGGTGTCTTACTAGTCCGATCCTCTTCCGGCATGCATCCAGCTTGTCGGGTATCAGCACTTTGGTCAGCATATCTGACCCGTTCTCGGCCGTGTGGATCTTCATCAGTGCGAACTCTTGGTCATCTACTCTTTCCCGGATCTAGTGATACCTTCGCTGGATATGCTTCATCCGAGAATGGTAGGCCACATTCTTAACAAGGTGGATGGCACTTTGATTGTCGCAGTAGAGCCGGTATTCATCTTGCCGGATACCGAGCTCTCCGATGAAGTCCTTCATCCATAATATTTCCTTGCCGACTTCAACAACCGCCATGTACTCCGCCTCCGTGGTTGACAATGCAACCGTCTTCTGCAGCCTCGACTGCCACGAAACAGCTCCCCCTGCATATGTCATTACATACCCGGATGTAGACCGGCTGGTATCCACATCAGCCAACATGTCCGAATCAGTGAAACCGTCAAGTTGAGGTTTTCCGGAGCCGAATCGGAGACACATATTTGAAGTGCCCTTCAAATACCAGAGTATCCATTTGACCGCGTTGCAATGCTCCTTGCCGGGATTGCTCATAAACCGGCTCACCACTCCGACTGCGTATCCTATATCCGGTCGGGTACACACCATTGCGTACATCAAGCTCCCGACGACAGAGGCATATGGAATCTTCATCATATCCGCCTTCTCTGCTTTCGTCTTCGGGCTTTGCTTACAGGATAACCTGCAGTTTGTCGGAAGTGTCGATCCGACCGGTTTCACATCTGACATGTTGAATCGGTGAAGCACCTTTGTCACGTACTTCTCCTGTGACAGCCATAATTGCTTCAATGACCGGTTCCGGATAATATGCATCCCCAACATCTGTCTTGCCGGACCCAAGTCTTTCATTGAGAAGGTCCGGTTGAGAGCCATCTTCAGCATCCGTATTTTGACTTGGTCCCGTCCGACGATCAACATGTCATCCACGTATAGAAGGAGTATCAGGAAGTCGCCTCCTTCGAACTTCTTCACAAACACGCAGTGATCGGCCTGCGTCTTGTGGTACCCTTGATCGGCCATGAAGGAATCGAACTTCCGGTACCATTGCCAGGGGGCCTGCTTCAACCCGTAGAGGCTCTTCTTCAACCGGCAAACCAGGTGCTCCTTCCCTTTCACCACGAATCCTTCCGGTTGCTGCATGTAGATCTCCTCTTCGAGGTCGCCATGAAGGAATGGCGTCTTCACATCTAGGTGCTCTACCTCGAGGTCCATGCTTGCCGCTATACTCAGCACCATCCAAATGGAGGACATCTTTACTACCGGGGCAAATATCTCGACAAAGTCCACGCCCTTCTTCTATTGGAACCCCTTCACCACGATCCTGGCTTTGTATCTCGGGGGGTTGCCGGCATCTCTCGGTTTCAACTTGTATACCCACTTATTTCGGAGTGCCCGCTTTCCTTCCGGAAACTCCACCAATTCGTACATATGGTTCTCATGCAGGGAATCCATCTCATCCTGCATGGCACTTAACCATTTGTGGTTGTGTGTCATCCTTCACTTCTTCGAAGCTTTCTAGCTCCCCCTCATCGGTTAACAGCACATGCTCTACATCCGGAAATCTCCGGGGGGCCCTTCTCTCTCTGAGAGGATATCTCCGTCTCTGGGCTTCGGTAACCGGCTCCTCTATTTGCTCTTCATCCGAATCCAATTCGGGGTCTTGGCCGGTTCCGGTTTCAGCTTCCTCTACTTTTTCTTCTGCTGATTCGGTATCCTCACCGTAACCGGCTGGTTCCTCGAGTGCTAACCGGTCTCTAGTCGGTTGGGTCTGCTCATCGTAGAATCGATCCTTACCGGCCGACTCGGAGTTCATTATCTTCTTCTCCAACTCCCAGTCGGCGAGTGTCTTGTCCTCTATCAAGATAATATCTCAACTCCGGAATACCTTCTTGTCGACCAGGTCCCACACTCGGTAGCCGAACTCATCGTCGCTGTAACCGAGGAATATGCATGGCCGGGTCTTTGGATCCAACTTTCCTCTCCGGTCCTTAGCTACATGCACGTACGTGAGACACCCGAATACCTTCAAATGCCGGTAGGACACTTCCTTACCGGTCCAGACTCTCTGTGGCGTGTCTCCGTCCAAGGGTACTGAGGGTGATCTATTTATCACATATGTCGCCATCGACAATGCCTCAGCCCAAAACTTCTTGGGTAGTTTTGCATGTGCCAGCATACTCTGGACCCTCTCCATTATGGTCCGGTTCATCCTCTCGGCCAACCCATTTAGTTCCGGCGTCTTCGGCACGGTAAATTCGAGCTGGATTCCCTTCGAGCGACAGTACTCCTCGAACTGCCCCCGGTATTCACCTCCGTTATCTGCTCGAACCGCCTTCAGTTTCTAGCCGGTTTCTCTTTCCACTCTCGCGTGGAGCTCTTTGAAGACGGATAACACCTGATCCTTCGTCTTCAACGGTGTGGCCCACAGCTTCCGGCTGTGGTCATCTATGAACGTCACGAAGTACTGCGATCCTGCATGTGACTTTGTGTCCACTTGACACACATCAGTATGCACCAACTCCAGTGGTGCATTACGTCTCATCGGTGGCCTCGATCAGAAGGAGGTCCGGTTTTGCTTTCCGGCCAGACAATCAGTGCACTTCTCCAAGTGCACATTCTTCACTGGAATGAGGTTGTCGTCTGCAAGCCTCTTCATCCCCTTCTCGCTCATGTGACACAGCCTCTTGTGCCACAGCTCACCGGTAGTGTTGGATGGCACGTTCACTTCCTCCAGACATAACCGGGCATTCATCAAGTACAACGTGTTTACCTTCCGGGCCCGAGCCACAATCAGGTTCCCTTTGCTGAACTTCATAACACCGTTCCGGATGCTACCCGTGTAGCCTTCATCATCTGGCCGACCGGCTGATATCAGGTTCAGACGAACCTCCGGAACGTGTCGGACATGCTTCAACAGCATCTTGCAACCGGTTGATGTTGACAACCACACGTCTCCTATGCCGACAATTCGGCAAGTTCCTTCATTCCCCATCCGGACACAGTCGTGATCACTGGTTGAGTAGGATAAGAAGCATTTGCGGTCCGGGGTAAGGTGGAACGATGCTCCGGAGTCGACCACCTAGGTCATCTCGTCGCCAGCAAGGTTTATCTCACTCTCCTTGGTGATGAGCATCAACTCTTCTTCACTTGTTGTGATTGCCGTCGTCCCCTTCCGGTCCGTTCCCCTCCAGTCTTTACCGTTCCGGTCTGGTATCCGCTTCGAGTCGGTACCATCGGTTTCCTTGTCCTTTCGGAAATGCCGACAGTTCTTCTGGAAGTGTCCCGGCTTGCCGCAATAGAAGCAAGTAGGTCTCCCCCTTGACTTTGACCGTGTCCCCGACTTTTCACGGTTCTAGGGACTACGGTTTCTTTGTCTTCCGCGTTCCGATTCGGTAAGGAGCGCTTTGGAATCGGAGCTCGCATCTTTATCTTTCCGACGCGCCTCCTCATCTAGCAAGCTCGACTTTACTCTTGCTAGGGATAACCGTTTCCCTTCCGGCCCAACGTTGCCCAAAGTGACAACCAACGTCTCCCAGCTATCCAGGAGGGAACCGAGCAGGAGTAGTGCTAGTACCTCATCGGTGAGAGGTACTTCCAATGATGTTGCCTGGTGGATCAACCCCTGGAAGGCATTCATGTGCTCCGCCATGCTGGAGCCATCTTGGTACCGGAGTCTTACTAGCTTCTGGAATACCAAAACCTGATTGATACATTTTTGTTTTGGAAC
The DNA here is from genome assembly GCF_043228905.1 of Azolla caroliniana. Classification (NCBI taxonomy): domain Eukaryota; kingdom Viridiplantae; phylum Streptophyta; class Polypodiopsida; order Salviniales; family Salviniaceae; genus Azolla; species Azolla caroliniana. Next base: position 14,295,470 of record NW_028230448.1, read on the forward strand.
ATAATGTCGATCTTCTCCTAGAGCTCATGAGTCTTGCTCTCTTCATTGAAGTTGTTGTATAGGCTCATGTCAATGAAGCACCGTATGTACGCCGTTGTCTTCATGTGCATCACCTCCCATATCGCGGTGTCGATTTTGTTCGGTCTCTTGTCCCCGAACTGAACCGGTAGCCAGAGGTCTTTAACCACGAGCATGTCCCTCATCTTCGACTTCCACACCGAATAGTTCGAGCCGGTGAGCTTGAACATGCCTCCCAACGAATCGTCCATTTTCTGTGTCGTCTCGCTCTGATACCACTTGACGGGAACTAAACGCTCCTTATGCACAACGCTCGGCCACAACTGAGCTTAGAATCATACACAGAAAAATGGGTAATGAATGCACAACACGAAGAAGAGAAGAGTACACAGGATGTTTACGTGGAAAACCCAACTTAAGGGAAAAACCATGGCAGCCCACAGGCTGCAAACTATCACTATGTTAGAATGTACAACAGTGAGTTCACGGAGGCAACAACCTCGTGCTCACGATCTTCGCCACAGGCGGCGGTTACAACTGAGTATGTTCATCAGCATTGTTCTTCTCCCTTCCCATCCGAAGGGACCTGTCTCCCAACAGTACTGGTGGCCGGGGCTGTACTAGGATGTGCATCAGTTCGTAACGACTTGCGAAAGCTGTCAGATGCACTCCGTAGTCCGACACCGAGACGAGCTACACCCGACCTACCCGCCTACGGTCCATTTCAAGTGGATGGTGGACTTGGTGACGATGCCAATGGGGGTAGGACAGATGCAATACCTGGTGCTTGCACGGGAAGACTTAACGAACCAGGTGGAAGGCCGTGCACTGCAAAGCAAGACAACCGCGACGGTATGCCGCTTCCTAATCGAAGAAGTAGTGTGTCGGTACAGGTGCGTCGGGAGGATCGTGGCGGACCGGGGAAAGCTGGATACGCGGGAGGCCGAGGAGCTGTTCGACCGGCTAGGCGTCAAACTCTCCCTCACCACGGCGTACAATCGGGAGGCGAACAGAAAAGTGGAACGTGGGCATGGACCGATTGTAAAGGTGTTGGTGCGTGCATGTGGTGGGCAGGTCGGGAATTGGCCGCCGAACTACACACAGTTCGGTAACAGGGTTTATGCCGGCGGAGCTGATGTACGGACAAAAGCCGATCATGCCGGTGGAGCGGACGGTTTCTTCGTGGGCGGCGGTAGATTGGAAGTACGAAATGAGCCGGGAGGAGTTGCTAGCGGCGCGGATTCGGCAACTCGAGCGGAGGCCGGAGGACGTGATACAAGCGAAGGAAAGGCTGCGAGTGGCAAGGGAGCGGAACAAGATCCGGTTCAACCGGACTCACTGATTGCGACCAAAGAAGATCGAGGAAGGAGACTGGGTCTTGGTATACGACAGCAGCCTCGACAATCAGCACAAGGCGGTGCGAAAGTTTGCTAGGAGATGGTTCGAGCCCTACACGGTGATGAGCGCGAACGACAACGGCACGTACCACCTCGCGAAACTCGACGGGACATGGTTAGCGGTGCCGGTGGCCGGAAAGCGGATCAAAGCGTTCAAAAAGCGGTTCGAAGACGAGCCGAAGCCTGCGAGCGGGAGCGACAACGACAATCAGTTTGGGTCCGGCGGAGAATCGGAGAGCAACGAGTGAGGCCGGGTTTCTTCGATATCTACCCGTCTCTGGCGCATACCGGTGGATGCGCGGTTTGGTGGGGGTGGATGTCGTGAAGAAAACCGGCCATAGGTGGAATCGGAGAGAAAGCGCATAAACTGGCCCTTACACGGATGGACGCGTGACTTAGTATTTTGTACACGAATCGGTGGAGATAAATACTAAGCCGCACGCATTTATTAGGGGGGGAGGATTGTGGGTATCCTTGTCAGAGGGACATGGAATAAAGGGAAGAGGACAAGAGAAAAGGGGTATCGCGCGCGAGGGAGGAGGAGGTGCTGCTGCAGATCTGGGTGCGAGGTCTCTCTCTTCTCGGACGACCGTCGTTCTCTGCGGGTGTCGGGAGTTCGCTACCTCTGCTTCGGGGACAGCCCGTGTGCTTCCAACAGAGTCTCTTTTTTTTTTTCCCCTTTTGTTTCTTGGAGTAGTGTGACTGTCGTCGGTGTGCATGAGTAGGGTCCCAGTGTCGGGTCAGTCGCCACCTTGTCGGTTGTAACCGTCGGAGTTTGTAATCTCTTGTCGTTGTAATTAAGTGTTACGTTCTATATCTCTCCTTCTCGCTTCTACGTGTCTGTGAATCTCTCTCTCTGTCTCTCTCTCTCTTGCTCCTCGGTCCAAGACCCCCGTGGTCCCGCCCCTTTCTACACGTACGCGCGTAACAACGCGACAACGTACGAAATGTTGTTTTAGGAACATCATCCTCACTTATACGAATTTGATGGTAGCCCATACGGAGATCAAGTTTCGTAAAATACCGAGCTCCCTGGAGACGGTCAATTAGATCGTTAACCTGGGGCAATGGATACGAATTCTTGATCGTCACTTTATTCAAGCGTCGGTAATTAATACACATACGCCATGTGCCCTCTTTCTTTTTAACCAAGAGAACTAGTGCCCCCCATGGAGATTTGCTATAACTTATATAACCCATTCGTAAATAGTCCTTGAGTTGCTTAGCTACCTCATCCTCTTCAGATCGACTTAAGCAATAAGGAGGTACACTTATTGGTGCAACGCCAGGTACAATATCTATACGATGGTCTAGATTACGTTTAGGAGGTAAACCATCTGGTAGTTCACTCGGAAAAACATCATGAAAATCATTTAAGATTTCATCAAGTTGTTGTTGTTCAAAATATGTTAATTGAACCGAGACATTATAGATATTGTAAACGTGAATGTCCGGATCAAGTACACAATAAAATAGAGTAGAACAAGACAACTCGGATATTGATGGACACAAGGAAACAATCGAGAGGGATTGTTTTTTGACACATTGAATAAAATGAGTACAGTCGTTCAGTACAAATGTAATTGAATGATGAACCCAATCAATAGATAAAGAATAGCTTTTATTATAAAACCAGGGATAACCCAGTATTACATCGGTGGTACAGAGATTCATTACATGGAAGTCTACTTCCTCTATATAAGTATCAATAGAAATTCCTAATGAATGAATCGCCCCGTTGATGTATTGTACTCTTCCATCAGCCAATTGCACCGTGTAGGTGCGATCACTTAAGGTGGGTTGGATTCCCCAGATCTGAACCAAATGATCATTCACAAAGTTGTGTGAGCTTCCCGAATCAAACAAAAATTGTACAGGAGATCCATTGATATACCCGTTTGCACGTAGTAAATCATTGGGACCCAATACATAGTGAGGGAAAGAACATTGACAATTACTTAAATGATGTGTATAGACCTCAAGGACATTAGGAATTTGACCTTTATGGTTTGCAACTTTAGCTTTGTTGTCGTGCTCTTTCCGTTGGAGCTTTCGACATTGCTCTTTTGTATGACCCTTCTTTTTGCAGAATACATAAAAAGGATGTTGTCGCTTACAATCACGATCCACGAATTCGTTGGGTGTCTTGCGTTTCCTAGCGAATTGCGACTGCTTAGTCCCGGGCGCTTCGTTGGGTTTATTGTGGTCCTTCTTCGAAGTGCGTTGATAGCGAAGAACTATTTCAACGGCCTCTTCGAAGGATTTTGGATCCTTATCGTGCACTATCCAGTGATAGTCCGAATTGGGGATGTCATTGACAAAACAAGCTATTAACCAATTGTCCCCTTCTAGACCCGATTTTTGGATTTGGGTTCTAGCATGGTGAACATAGTCTTCTAGCGAGGAAAACTTCCTGCTAGAGAGGTTCATTAAAGCTTGTGATGCCTCGGTTCGAGAGGGAGGTTGGAGAAATTGGCCCTTGAAAACTGTGACAAAATCTGTCCAGGTATTGGGCAATTTCCCCAAAGTACAGAGCCCACGCCACCAGGCGGCGGGCTTACCCCCTAGTTCTTGCCTGACATATGCAATCTTCGTACTATCTGGCATGGGATAGAGCTCAAAATGAGACTCCCATCGGCTTAGCCACGTGCAGATTGCTTCTTTGGTTCTTTCCTTTTTGTCTCCTGTAAATGGCTTAACGACAAACGATGGTTCACCCTGTCGCTCACCAGGTCTATTAGTCTCACGTTGTAGACTAATGACACGTGCCTCGAGAGCACTTTGAGATTGCCGAAGTTCGGTCATCTGTTGAGTAGTGAAACTAAGGTATTGGGTTATTTGCGAAAAATACATCTCAATGGACATTTGTCCAGGAGGATTTCCTTGAGTTCCTTCCGCTTGAGCGGATGACATCGGGTCGTTATTTTGAGCCATTAAATTATTATTTCTGGAAAAGAAATAGGATAAGGTCAAAGAGATAGTCATAACATCATGTCGTGATGTAAACATATCATGGGCAAACATTAATCGATATCATGATCTCACGTCAATACCCCTCTAGACGTATGAGATGAGGTTCAAGATCAGGTTACTATGGTAACACAAAGGTGTTTTAAAAACCATGGGGGTCACAATTTAATGTCTTTCCCTGATCTCTATATCGATTTTTTCATGGCGGCTCCCCGAGGCTCAACCATGTATGTTCGCGTCATGAATAGTTTATACACAAAAAAAATGTTAACAATAAACTATGGTTCGGTGCCCACATATGTGGTTTCGGCTCTTTAAGTCCTATTACGAGAACCCCGAACTGCACTTAGACCTCAAGTCTAAACATGTGTTATAATCATATGTATCAACGATGTTGTATGGTCTGATCATATTTGAACTCGAGACCTCGAGAACAAATACATTAAACATTTGAGCCAACCAAGTAAGTTGCTCTTCTTGAATGTTTAATGTTTCATGCGTATAAGAGATATGTGAGGCCTGTGCCCATATATGTTTTTTTAAAAGAAACATATATGTCAAGAGTCCTTATTTCGCCCTCATTTACTACAACTATGTTGGTACGTTACCTAACCTCAAGTCTCGTAATTACGATGGCATACGCCAAAGTGCAACCTAATGGTCAAACCAAATGAGCCCTCTTTTCGTAGTAGGCCGACGTGGCCCATCACATGGTCACGTCATTACGAATGCCTCTCGTAAGAATGATCTCATGGTGGCATCGTATCCATGTAATGAGGGAGGGATGTTGGATACGTGTGTCATAAGAGCGACCTCACATGAAGTGGATCAAACCATACGTACTCAACATCATTATGGCTATTGGCGTTTCTTTACGTAATGAAATATCGAAGTCACCAACGGGGATTTCAACAATAAAAAATTGTTGAAAAAAGGGATGGTGACAACACGATTCTCACAAAAATGTGAGGACGGCCACCAAGAACCTTTCCCCGAAAAGGAAAACATTCAATTTAAAATCACGTAATAACTTATATACACATATGTATATTATCACATATATACGATCAACTACATATACACATGACCACATATGCCTATATTTAATAGCCAAAAATGACGTAATCGAGATACGTAATCGAGGCATATACCTCTACGCACACGAGATATCCAAAAATGAGGGTTAATTGTAATACGCAATTGAGGTATTGACCCCTTACGCATACGAGACCAAACGCATATCATTCGCAAACGTAACATATGTTCGTGAATGTAATACGTAATTGAGGTATTAACCTCGTACGCATACGACACTCATCACATATTATTTATATGTCAAACAAGGTATTGACCTCGTGCACATATGTAAGCGTTTTAGATAACCAATTAAATACCACTACAACATCATTTGATTAATGAAAATAATTTACATATTAACCATACACATGATTAGATGGGAGAAGAAAAAATAGACAAAAAATAACAAGAAATATTACCGAAGTTCCTTGTTGATCCTTGTCTGCATGAAGGCCAACCACACAACGATCGATCGCCATCCATCGAGAAGATAAGACCAACAAAAGAAACATTAGTACATAGGCTCTAATACCAAATATTAGAGACATGTACTAAAGTAAGCATTAGAAATGGATAGATCTGGGTGGATAGAAAGAAAGGAGAGAGAGAAAGAAGGGTGTCGATCCACCCGACCACCCCCGAGTGAAGGGATCGAGACGGACTCAAGCCGCGATCAACGTCCCATACCACCTCCGTGGCGTCGAGTTGTACCTGGTGCTGGCGCGCTCGCTACAAAAGTTGACCCACCACAAGACAGAGTCTTGACGTAGTCAACCAGATAATGAAATGAGGGTAGCTAGGCCTCTATTTATAGCGATACCCAAGGCGCCCAGCCATGTTCATACTTGGCCTAATGGGTTGTCTCAATCCGGAGGATTTAAAAGTAATCCTCCCCTTCTTTACACTCTCGTTTAACCCTCACGCTTATCCACGTGTATAGAATACTACGGTAAATTCTCATCACGGGATATTATATGGTCATGCCCGTAACAGTTCCGAACTGTTGTGTGTACAAGGGAGAATACACTGTCATTTTTCGACTTACAATCGATGCTCCTTGTAGAGGAGAACCACGCCGGTGTGTAAACAAGTGCACCCACCGACATCCGGATGTTGTACACGGAGGCGGATCGGCCCCGTGGGCGTGGTGGACGAGGCGGGTCGGCTCGCAATGGTAGCGGTCAGCAAGAGTAGGATCGAAGGCACAGAGAATGTGCCAACAACAGTTCCAGACCCTCCACAAGCAGGGGGAGTCAAGGCGGCGTCGAAGGCCGGCAAGCAAAGACCGACACAGAATGCTAGTATTGTGGTAAAAAGGACCATAGAGAAAGCGAGTGCTGGAAGAAGCGTGCCGATTCGGATAGATCCAGATCCGGCAAGGCCGGTAGAGAGAACTGACACTACTCGCACTACGCAGAAGGATCGGGAGGATCCAAAACCGGAAAAGCCGATAAAGGGCCAGCCTTGGTGATGAAACACGAGGCTAGCTCAATGAAGAAGACCACTTCCAAATCGGAGGAAGTGTGGTACGTTGACTCCGGTGTGTCGAATCACATGACGAGCCACAAAGAGTGGTTCTCCTTCTTGGACAAACCGGAACAACTAGGAGTCGTCGAAACCGGAGAAGACACTCTTCACCCAATCGTGCATGTCGGAGAAGTCCCTTTGAGCCCGGTCAGACAGAGTGGGAAGCTGATGAACGTATTACACGTTCCGACTATCACGAAGAACCTGGTGTCGGTTGGACAGATTGTTGACCAGGGGATGTAGGTGCAGTTTCCGCACCTCGGGTGCTTCATCAAGGAAGAGGGCCAAATCATTACGCAAGGGCACAGAGATGGGAGGATGTTTATCCTCGACACCAATGACGTCGACACTGCTTTCTTCACCAAAGGACAAAAGATTGAATCGCATATTGATCTCTGGCACAAGCGGATCGGCCACGTCAATTACTGGAGGCTTCAAGATCTGCAAACGAAACAAGTTGTTTTAGGTTTGCTGAAGTTTAGTGGCCGAAAGGTCCAAATATGTGAAGCCTACCAACTCACGAAGCAACACCGACTTCCATTCCCCACCGAACGAAACCGTAGCCGTAACAACTCGACCTTATTCATTTGGATGTATGGGGACCGGCACAAAACGTTAGTCTTGGCGGGAGTCAATATTTCATCTCCTTCATCGACGACTACAGCCGGCACACATGGATCTACCTCATTGAGCGGAAGAGCGAAGTCATCGAGTGTTTCCGGAACCTGCAAAGCCTGGTTGAACGGGAAACGGAGAGGAAGATCAAGTGCCTGTGGTCGGATGGAGGGAAATAATACTTTTCCGGCCAATTCAACAGTTATGTGCAGCAGAATGGAATTCAGAGAGAAATTAGTTGCAGGTACACACCAGAGCAAAACGGTGTGGCCAAAAGGAAGAACCGGTCGGTTGTCGATGCGGCAAGGGCAATGCTGGAGGAGAAGAGCTTGCCCCATTTCTACTAGGCTGAGGTGGTCCGGATGGCCGTCTACATCCAAAACCGGATTGGTGACAAGGTGTCTATGCATGAGCTGTATTTCGAGCGTAAGCCGAATTTGAGACACCTTCGGATATTCGGTAGCATCATATATGTGCATGTGCCGGATGAGAAGCAGAGGAAGTTGGATGCAAAGTCGGAGAAGTGCATCCTGGTCGATTACTCGCATGAGCAAAAAGGGTATAAGTGTTATAACCCCCGGACGAAGCAGGTCCGAGTTAGCCAGGATGTTGAGTTTGATGAGACGGCATCGTGTTATGCCTTACCGGCTCCGACTTCCGACTCCGACCCAATACCGGAGGATGAGGCTTGTGAGCCTGAAATGGTTCAGTCAGAAGACGAAGGATTCGAGACTCTAGATGTGAGTTCAGAATCATTTCGGTTGAACGGGCCGAACGAGCGATTGGGTCAGACAGACCAGTCCGATGAGGAATCGGCAAGTAGTGGAGACTCTACCGTGCTCTCCCCACGCAAGGAACTGAGGAGACGGTTCACGCGCAAAGAGAAGGGGAAGAAGAAGATGTCGGAATACAAACCGGCAACGTTGAGTCGGATCGGAGCGAATCCGACTCCGGAAAGAATGAAGGCAGATCTTCGGGAACAAAGCCCGAACCGGCCAAGAAGGGCCTCAAACGGGGTACCGATAAGTTACACCGGTCTTCCCGCCAGAAGAACCCCGTGAAGCGGTACGGGTACAATGAGTACATGGGGCATCACTATGTGTACATGACTAAGATGGCGGAAGTGCGTGAGCTGGAGAGCTACGTAGAAGCGGCAAAGGACGCAAATTGGCGTGCCACTATGGAGGAAGAAATGCGGGCACTTGATGGCAACGACACATGGGACCTAGTTGATCCTCCCTAACACTATAAACCGATTGGATGTAAGTGGGTATACAAGGTAAAGTACAATGCCGACGGTTCGGTTAACCGGTACAAGGCCTGGTTAGTGGCGAAGGGATATGCACAGACCCACTGAATCGACTATGACGAGACCTTCGCACCGGTAGCGAAGATGACGATGGTTCGTATGCTGCTGACGGTTATTGCGGCAAGGGGGTGGAATCTTCACCAGATGGATGTGAAGAATGCATTTCTTCAAGGCGATCTTGAAGAAGAGGTCTTTATGACCCAACCCCCCGGCTTCTAGTCGGCGGTATGCCGGCTAAAGAAGTCACTGAAAAGAATGGCGTGCGGAAGCAATGTAGGAAAACAGAACAACAGAAAACGCAAGTTTAATGGAAAGGTTAGGTTTGCACAGTACTCATGGGAGAGACAGAGAGAGAGTAAACACAAGAACACAATTCAAAAAATAATACTCAATCTGTACATAGGATGTGCTCAATGAGCACTTTTATACAAGCCCTTACAATGGGCTGACATAAGTACTGACAGTACTTGATTGCTCATAAATGAGCCTTGACACTTGCTCCCAAAACTATTCCTTACGAGGAATATCTTTCTAACGGCCTTTCGGTCTACGCACCGATACGGCCTTCCTACGCACCGATCTGCGTATCGGCTTTACGCATTAGATTACACACCAATGTTGAGCTTGTCTCTCCCCCTCAAGCTCAACTTGAGGTTCCGCCTGCTCTGCCGGATCTACACTCTGGCTTCTCCTGGCTACACGCCTCGCTCGCGCTCCTCAGCCTGTTCGACTCCGCGCGCTTCGACCCTTTTGGTCGGCTTGTCTCCTTCCACGTCCCTTCACAGCTCCCTTGTTGTCGCGGTGTCGGCACTTCTCCTGCTGCCTTCTTTTCCGCTTGGCCCTCGGTTGATTCAGTGTACCTGAATCAAACATCCGAACCGACTTGGCTACCTCCGATCGGTTTTCGCTCTCATCCGAGTTGGCTGACTCCAACTCGTCTTCGGTCTTCTCGCCTTTGACGGCGTCATCTCCCCCATGCCTGGTTGGCTCCGGCATTTTCTTTCAGCTACTCCCCTTACGTCCGCTTTCGGACTCTTCCGCAGATCTGCTCTCGGCTTCTTCAGCCGAGCCACGGTCTTTTCCGCTCCTTTCCTGCTCCCTTTCGTGGTCATTTGGGACGTTTCTCCCCCTCAAGTTCGGCACGTCGAGGTGACGCAACCCAAGCGCACCCGAGAATTGCCGTAACTTGTCCAGACCAAGAGGCTTGGTGAAGATGTCGGCGGTCTGCCGATCCTTCGGAACATACTGAAGTTCGACTTCACCATAAAGGACACGCTCACGAACAAAATGGTAATGCACCTCAATATGCTTGGTCCGTGCGTGGAAGATGGGGTTCTTCGCGAGTTGGATGCTGCTAAGGTTGTCGCAGTAGATCGTCGTCGGATCGGACACCTCCACCTGCAGATCCTTAAGTAGCCGCTTCAACCATATGGCTTCGCATGTCGCGATAGCCACTCCTTGGTACTCTGCTTCGGTGCTCGACAGTGCAACTGTCGGCTGCTTCTTGCTACTCCACGCAATCGCAGCACTCCAAAGAGAGAACGCGTATCCAGACGTGGATCAGCGATCGGCGACATTGCCAGCCCGGTCGGCATCGGTGTAGCCGACCAACTGCGGGGCTGTATCGGTCCGACATAGCAGTTCCCGGTCCTTAGTGCCGCTTACGTACCGCAGTAAGTGTTGCGCACACTGAAGGTGCTCCTCGGTAGGTCCTGCCATAAATTGACTGATCACCCTGACTAGGTAACTGAGATCGGGTCGGGTGATTTTCAAGTAGATAAGGCTTCCGACAATTTGTCAGAACCTTGTCGGATCGCAAACCTTGCCGGAATTGGGGCGAAGCTTCACAGTTCTATCCAGAGGAGTCGAGACGGACTTACAGTCGGCCATCCCGAATTTGAAGAGCATATTCAGCGCGTAATGACGTTGGCTGATCAGTATGCCTTCGGGGGTGTGGATCACTTCGATCCCGAGGAAGTAATGAAGGTCCCCTAGATCCTTCATGTCAAATGATGCTGCAAGCTAGAGCTTCACGCGGTTGATTTCACCGAGGTTGGCGCCGGTGATGACCAAGTCATCAACATAGAGTAAAATACTGACCGGCCCGAGTTGACCTTTCCGAATGAACAACGAGGAGTCTGATTTTGACATCGCAAAGCCCATTCGACGTAGCCGATCCATGATCTTTGCATTCTAGGCACGCGGGGCTTGCTTCAGTCCGTAAAGGGACTTCTTCAATCGGCACACTACCGACGTGTTCGTTCCAGAGTGAAATCCGGGGGGCTGTACCATGTACACTTGGTCCTCAAGCTCACCTTGCAGGAACGCATTCTTTACATCCATTTGATGTAAGTGCCACCCCTTGGCCGCGGCTACCGCGAGCAAAACACAGACGGGTGTCATCTTCGCGACCGGCGCGAACGTCTCATCGTAGTCGACACCGTGTTTCTGCGCGTAGCCTTTTGCCACTAACCGGGCCTTGTATCGGTTGACAGAGCCGTCGATGTTGTACTTGACCTTGTACACCCACCTACATCCGATCAGCTTCACACCCTTCGGTGCGTCAACCAGGTCCCAGGTCTCGTTTTCCGCCAATGCATGCATCTCTTCCTCCATCGCGGCGCACCAATTCGCGTCCTTCGCCGCTTCTGCGTAGCTCTCCGGCTCACGCACTTCCGCTACATGGGTCATGTACGCATAATGATGCACCGTGTACTCGTTGTATCCGAACCGCACAACTGGGTTCTTTTGGCGGGTAGATCGGCATAATCGGTCATTAGCCGATGTCGAGGTCTTCTCGGCCGACGCGGACTTTGCTCCTAAATGCACATCGCCGCTTCCTTCGGAGTTGGACTTGCGTCGGTCTGACTCGTTCCTATCCGTGTCGGAATCCGACACCTTCTTCTTTCCTTTCTCTTTGTGCGTAAGCCGTCTCCTCGGCTTCCTACGCGGGGAATGCACAGCCGAGTCTTCACTACTCGCCGGCTCTTCATCGGACTGGTCGTACCGACACAGTCATCCATTCGGTCCACTTAACTGAACCGAAATCAGACTCTCTTCGGGGGTCCTGATTTCAGGCTCAGCCGGACTGTCCTCATCGTCAGAACTCGGATTGGAGGTGAGGTCCGGAATTGCAGGCAAGTACTAGGACGCGGACTCATCAAACACAACGTCACGGCTCACACGCGCTTGTTTGGTACGCAGGTTATAGCACTTATAACCCTTCTGCACGTCCGAATAGCTGACCAAGATACTCTTCTCGGCTTTTGCGTCCAACTTCCTCCTTTTCTCCTTCGGCACATGCACATACGCAATGCTACCGAAAACTTGTAAGTGTTGCAAGTCCGGCTTCGTTCCGAAGTATAGCTCGTGCGCCGACACTTTTTCTCCGATCCGGTTCTGGATGTATACCGTGGTCCTTACCGCCTCGGCCCAGTAGAACTTGGGCAAGCTATTTGCTTCCACCATTGCCCGAGCCACTTCCACAACCGACCAATTTTTCCTCTCGGCCACGCCGTTTTGCTCCGGCGTGTATCTACAACTGAATTCGCGCTGAATTCCCATCTATTGTAGATAACCGTTGAATTGACCGGAAAAGTATTCTTTTCCACCATCCGACCGCAGGCACTTGATCTTTCTTCCCGTTTCCGTTTCCACGAACCCTTTGAGGTCCTGGAAACAGTCGAAGACTTCGCTCTTCCTCTCAATGAGGTAGATCCACGTGTGTCGCGTGTAGTCGTTGATGAAGGAGACGAAATATCAGCTCCCGCCAAGACTAACGTTTTGTGTCGGCCCCCACACATCGGAGTGTATCACATCGAGGTTGTTCCGGCTCCGGTTACGCTCGTTGGGGAAGGGAAGTCGGTGTTGCTTCCCAAGCTTGCAGGCTTCACAAATTTGTGCCTTCCAGCTACTAAATTTGGGCAATCCGAACACCACTTGTTTTGATTGCAGGTCTTGAAGCCGCTGGTAGTTGACGTGGCCTATCCGTTTGTGCCATAAGTCGATGTTCGACTCGACTTTTTGTCCCTTCGCGAACATTGCGGTGCCACCGTCAGTAGAGTCGAGGATAAACATCCTCCCATCTCTGCGCCCTTGCGCAATAATACGGCCTTCTTCCTCAATGAAGCACTAGAGGTACGTAAACCGGAGCTCCATCCCTTGGTCGACGATCTGTCCGACCGACACCAAGTTCTTCGTGATTGTCGGAACGTGTACCACGTTCATGAGTTTCCCTCTCTGCCCGACATGGCTCAGGGGAACTTCTCCGACATTCGCGATCGGATGCGGAGTGTCGTCTCCGGTTGTGACTACTCCCGGTTGCATCGGCTTTTCTAGGTACAAGAACCACTCCTTATGGCTCGTCATGTGATTTGACGCGCCGGAGTCGACGTACCACACCTCATCCGATTTCGGGGTGTTCTGCCTCATTGATTTTGCTTCGTGTCTCGTCACGAAGACTAACCCTTTTTCGGATTCTCCGGATCCTTCGGCGTAGTGCGATCGTTGCCGATTTCCTTTCTCGGTCTGTCCAGAACCTGTTCCAGACCCAATTCTCTCCGAATCGGCGTGTTTTTTCCAACACTCGCTCTCGGCGGCGGAGTTCCCTTGCCGGTTCTCGTCGTCTCGACTCCCCCTGTTTCCGGAGGGTCTGGAATTGCTGTCGGCATCACTTCGGTGCCTTCTTCCTTGATCCCGTCGGCCTCCTCCATTGCGTACCGACTCGCCTCGTCCACCACGACCACGGTGCCTATCTCCCTCCGTGTACAACATCTTGCTATCTGTGTGTGTGCTCGTTGATGCACACGCGTGGTTCTCCTCTACCAGGAGCATCGACTGTAAGTCGAAAAAGGACGGCGTATTCTCCTGGGTACACACAGTAGTTCGGAACGCCCCGAACTTCGACGCCAAACCCCCAAGACAAACCTAGACCATCTCACTCTCCTCGATGTTCACATCGATGGAAGCTAAGGAGTCGCATATGTCCTTAATCCTCGAAACACCGGGACATTTGAAATAGGTAATATGTCGCATTTTGAGAACTGTCCATCAAAAAATGACACAAATTAGGGTGATTCACAAAAAGGGGTGCCGCATGCGTAAAGGAATTTTAAAAATGACCCAAAAATATATTGATTTTTAACATGTACGGAAATTTAGGTGTTCAAAAAAATGCCTAAATAATGGACATGCCAAACTTACAAATGAATGTCCAAAATGACTAACCCCAATATTTATAGAAATTCTGAATCCAAATCTTGATGTGCAATACAATATTTATAGTTAACGTATCAGGACAATCATTTTTCAAGTTTATGTCATCATCTTCATACCCATTAGATGAACTAGTACGAGTTTATGAGGTCTCATCCTCATCATCAATGGCAACTAATGCATTGTGTTGATCCAATTGCAATCCAACCTCATCGAGTTTATGAGTCATGCTTCTTGTTTGTCTTTGTGTTGTGTCTGAAGCCACATTCCAGATCCTCTTTTAGTATCTTCATTGTGGTCTGTCACAGATAACTTGTTTTGGTCAAAGATAAGTCATACACTAATATATAAACATTATCCAATGTAAGAGTAGATGTGCTTGATGCATCTTTCCTCCTCACTTTATGGTTATGATATTTCATTATGTACTTTCCATTTACAAGATTAGATTATGTGAGAGAAGCTTTCTACCAAAATCATTAGAATCTAAAAAATGTCTTAAAGATGTTGTTGGGATTACGGTCCCTCCGGATGGGATGATCGGATGCCCGGGAATCGGGAACGAAGACCCGGTTCCGGAGCCAGATGATGAAGACCCGGTTCCGGATCCGGATGATGAAGACCCCGGCTACGGAGCCGGATGACGAATGTACCCGGAGAGAGATCCGGATGCGGGGACATATTTGTGAATATGTTTGCCAAGGGCCCTTGAGGCTATATTTGTAAATAGCCCGAAAGTCATATGTGTATAAATATGACTTAGGGCAAACAGTTTTGTTGTTGTTACTCATTTTTCTGGTTTTCCACTTAGAGGGAGCTAAGTGAGCAGCCGAGAGAGAGAGTGAGAGAGACGAAGAGGTCGTTGCCTCTGTGTATTGCCGCCGCCTGTGGCGAAGACAGTGAGCTCAAGGTTGTTGCCTTGTAGCTTCACCATTGTACATCTCTGTTTATAGTGATAGTTGGAGTTTGAGGACTCCCGTGGTTATTCCCATTTAGGGTTTTCCACGTAAAACATCCTGTGTACTCTTCTCTCTATTGTCTTCGTGCATTTTCTATTTCCTGTTTTCTGTGAGGTGATCCTATTCCTCGGTGGTGGCCGAGCACTGTGTTCAACAAACTGGTATCAGAGCGACGGTAACACAGAAAATGGAAGGCGGCGGTAGTGGGCCTCCGGGCATGATGGTGTTGAACTCACAGAACTACGCCGACTGGAAGATAAAGATGGAAGACCTTCTCATCGTCTGAGACCTGTATGAACCGATCGACAATGCCGAGATACCCAAGGGGGTAATAGAGTCGGAGTGGAAGCTCTTGAACCGGAAAGCCGTAGCGACGATCCGGCAATATGTCGATGTGAGTGTTCTGCAACATGTGGCGAACGATACGAACGCCTATGAGATGTGGCAGAAGCTGTCCGGACTGTATGAGAGGAAGAATGCTCTGACCCGGACCTCCCTGATGAGGAAGATAGTGAATCTTAAGTACCGGGACGGCGAGAGCATGGTCGAACACGTCAGCACGTTCATGGGATTCGTGAACCAGCTTGCGGCGATCAAGTTCCCGTTGGATGACGCAATGCAAGCCATCATGCTGATGTGTACCCTTCCGGAGAGCTGGGAGAACTTGGTAGTTACTCTCAGCACCTCCTGTAAGGAAGAGAACCTGTCTTTACTAACGGTAAAGACAAGTATTCTAAATGAAGAAGCGCGTCGGAGAGATAAAGAACCGGCCTCCGACTCGAAGGCGCTGCTTACCGAATCGGAACGGGGAAGACAACGGAACCGGAGTCCGCAAAGACGGGAGAAGTCGGGGACACGATCGCAGTCGAGGGGAAGACCTACATGCTTCTACTGTGGGAAGCCGGGGCACTTCCAGAAGAACTGTCGGCATTTCCGGAAAGACAACGGAACCGACGGTACCGATTCGAAGAAGTCACCGGAGCGAAACGGTGCATACCGGGGAGCCACGGACCGGAGAGGTCCGGATCGTCGAGGGCAGGACCGGAAAGGAACGACGGCACTCGCGGCAAGTGAAGAAGAGATAATGCTCATTACTGAAGAGAGGGAGCTGAACCTTGCCGATGAAGAGATGACCTGGGTGGTCGATTCCGGAGCGTCGTTCCACCTGACCCCGGAGAAGAAATACTTCTCATCCTACACAGCCGGTGAGCACGGCTGTGTCCAGATGGGAAATGAAGGTACATGCCGGATTGCCGGCATAGGAGACGTGTGGCTGATGACATCAACCGGATGCAAGATGCTGCTGAAGGATGTCCGACACGTTCCGGAGGTTCGATTGAACCTGATTTCGGCCGGGAGGCTAGACGATGAAGGCTACACGGGTAGCATCCGGAACGGTGTCATGAAGTTCAGCAAAGGGAGCCTGATAGTGGCTCGGGCCCGGAAGGTCAACACACTGTACCTGATGAATTCCCGGCTATGTCCGGAGGAGCTGAACGTGGCAGTCGACACTGCCGGTGAGCTGTGGCACAAGAGACTGTGCCACATGAGCGAGAAGGGGATGAAGAGGCTTGCCGAAGACAACCTGATACCGGTAAAGCACGTACACCTGGGGAAGTGTACCGACTGTCTGGCCGGTAAGCAAAACCGGACCTCCTTCCGCTCAAGACCACCGAGGAGACGTAGTGTACCATTGGAGTTGGTACACACTGATGTGTGTCAGGTAGAAACGAAGTCACATGGCGGAGCCTAGTACTTCGTAACATTCATAGATGACCACAGCCGGAAGCTGTGGACGGCACCGTTGAAGACAAAGGACCAAGTATTGTCCGTCTTCAAAGAACTCCACGCGAGAGTGGAAAGAGAATCCGGCAAGAAACTGAAAGCACTACGAGCGGATAACGGAGGAGAATACCGAGGGCAATTTGAGGAGTATTGCCGTTCGATGGGAATCCGGCTCGAGTTTACTATGCCGAAGACGCCGGAACTAAACGGGCTGGCCGAGAGGATGAACCGGACCATAATGGAGAGGGTCCGGAGTATGCTAGCACATGCGAAATTACCTAAGGGATTTTGGGCTGAGGCAATGTCGACGGCGACATATGTGATAAATAGATCACCCTCAGTACCCCTGGATGGAGACACGCCACAGAGAGTGTGGACCGGTAAGGAAGTGTCCTACCGGCATTTGAAGGTGTTCGGGTGTCTCGCATACGTGCATGTGGCAAAGGACCGGAGAGGAAAGTTAGATCCAAAGACCCGGCCATGCATATTCCTCGGTTACGGCGACGACGAGTTCGGCTACCGAGTATGGGACCCGGTCGACAAGAAGATATTCAGGAGTCGAGATATCATCTTCATGGAGGACAAGACACTCGCCGACTGGGAGTCGGAGAAGAAGATGAAGAGCTCCAAGTCGACCGGTGAGGATCAACTCTACGAGGAGCAGTCCCGACCGGCAAGGGACCGGTTAGCACTCGAGGATCCGGCCGAAGACGGTGAAGAAACAGAACCGGCCGAGGAAGATGAAACTGATACCAGAACCGGCCCCGATCCCGAAATGGATTCGGATGAAGAGGAAACGGAGGAGCCGGTTACCGAAGCTCCGGAACGGAGATATCCTCTAAGAGAGAGAAGGGCCCCCCGGAGATTTCCGGAACCAGAGCACGTGCTGCTAACTGACGAGGGGGAGCCGGAGAGTTTTGAAGAAGCAAAGCTTGACACCCATAGCCGTAGGTGGTTAAGTGCCATGCAGGAGGAGATGGATTCCCTGCATGAGAACCACACATATGAACTTGTGGAGTTGCCGAAAGGAAAACGGGCACTTCGAAACAAGTGGGTGTTCAAGCTGAAACCGGGAGATGCCGGAAACCCCCCGAGATACAAAGCCAGGATCGTGGTGAAGGGGTTCCAGCAGAAGAAGGGCGTCGACTTCGACGAGATATTTGCCCCGGTAGTGAAGATGACCTCCATCCGGACGGTGCTGAGCATAGCGGCAAGCATGGACCTCGAGGTAGAACAAATGGACGTGAAGACGGCATTCCTTCACGGTGACCTCGAAGAAGAGATCTACATGCAGCAACCGGAAGGATTCGAGAAGAAAGGGAAGGAGCACCTGGTATGCCGGTTGAAGAAGAGCCTTTACGGACTGAAGCAGGCTCCCCGGCAATGGTACCGGAAGTTCGACTCTTTCATGACCGACGAAGGGTACCACAAAACGCAGTCCGATCACTGCGTGTTTGTGAAGAAGTTCGAAGGAGGAGACTCTCTAATACTCCTCCTGTACGTGGACGACATGTTGATCGTCGGAAGGGACCAGGTCAAGATACGGATGCTGAAGAAAGCGCTTCACCGAACTTTCTCAATGAAGGACCTGGGTCCGGCGAGGCAAATACTAGGGATGCACATCATCCGGGACCGGAAGAAGAAGCAGTTGTGGCTGTCACAAGAGAAGTACGTGACAAAGGTGCTTCACCGGTTCAACATGTCGGAAGCAAGACCGGTCGGATCAACCCTCTCGGCAAACTGCAAGTTGTCCAGCAAGCAAAGCCCCAAGACAAAGGCTGAGAAGGAGGACATGATGAAAGTACCATATGCCTCTGCCGTCGGGAGCTTGATGTACGCAATGGTGTGTACAAGACCGGACATAGGATATGCAGTCGGAGTGGTGAGCCGGTACATGAGCAATCCCGGCAAAGAACACTGGAACGCGGCCAAGTGGATACTCCGATACTTGAAGGGCATGGCAAACGTGTGCCTCCGATTCGGCTCCGGTAAGCCCGAACTCGACGGCTTTACCGATTCGGATATGTCGGCTGATGCAGATACCAGCCGGTCCACATCAGGGTATGTGATGACGTATGCAGGGGGAGCTGTTTCGTGGCAGTCGAGGCTGCAGAAGACGGTTGCACTGTCAACCACGGAGGCGGAGTACATGGCGGCTGTTGAAGCCGGCAAGGAAATGATATGGATGAAGGACTTCATTAGAGAGCTCGGTATCCGGCAGGAGGAGTACCGACTCTACTGCGACAGTCAGAGTGCCATCCACCTTGCGAAGAACGCGGCCTATCACTCCCGGACGAAGCACATCCAGCGAAGATATCACTGGATCCGGGAAAGGATAGAAGACCAGGAGTTCGTGCTGACGAAGATCCACACGGACGAGAACGGGTCAGATATGCTGACCAAAGTGCTCACACCCGACAAGCTGGAAGCGTGCCGGAAGAGGGTCGGACTGGAAAGACATCCCATGCCGAAGTGAAGGGGGAGTTTGTTGGGATTACGGTCCCTCCGGATGGGATGTCCGGAGATGAATGACGGCAAGCCCGGTTGCGGTTACGGAACCGGATGATGAAGAGTACCCGGCATGAAGCCGCATGAAGCTTCACCATTGTACATCTCTGTTTATAGTGATAGTTGGAGTTTGAGGACTCCCGTGGTTTTTCCCATTTAGGGTTTTCCACGTAAAACATCCTGTGTACTCTTCTCTCTATTGTCTTCATGCATTTTCTATTTCCTGTTTTCTGTGAGGTGATCCTATTCCTCGGTGGTGGCCGAGCACTGTGTTCAACAGATGTTTTCCATTTTTCTTAGATTCTCATAGTA
Organism: Azolla caroliniana; assembly: GCF_043228905.1. Taxonomy (NCBI): domain Eukaryota; kingdom Viridiplantae; phylum Streptophyta; class Polypodiopsida; order Salviniales; family Salviniaceae; genus Azolla; species Azolla caroliniana. The sequence goes on from NW_028230448.1 coordinate 14,315,161, forward strand.
AGCCTTTGATGTCGTATAGAAATCCGATTCATTCCATCTAGATTTGACGCAACGTGTCGAATTTTACTCTATACATCTAGAATTGGATATAATGCATCAGATTCCTGTAAGTCTTGGAATTTTTTTAAAAATTTCCATTAAAAAAATACTCTTGCATTTTAATGCATTGCATTGAATTCTAGCTACATAGACTAAAATATGATACATTGCATGGATTTCCTGAAAATACATAAATAAATACAAATTGAAAAAATAAAACATTTTCCCATAAATAAATAAATAAACATTTTTTATTTTACTCATAAATAAATAAATAAAAATTGACAAATTAGATTTCAATGAAAATCCAATTCCGTGGGTCGGATTCAATTGAAAATCCGATTTCTCTTATTTTTTTGAAAATTTTCTTATTTTTTGAATTGTTTTTTAATTTGTTTTTATTTTTCCCATAAAAAAATAAATAAAAATTGAAAAAATAGATTTTCAACGGAAATCCGATGCACTGCATCGGATTTTGGTTGAAAGTCCACTTTTACATATTCTTTTCCAAATTTGCTTTTTTTTTTTAATTGTTTTGAATTTTTTCTATAAAAAATAATTTTGTTTGTCTATTTTCTCATAAATAACTATATAGAAATTGAAAAAATGAATTTTCAAAGGAAATCCGATGCAATGCATCGGATTTCTATTGAAAGTCCACTTTTTGCTATTTGTTACCAAATTTTCATATTTTAAAATATTTTTTTGTATTTTTTTAAAAAAAATTCATTTTTTCCCATAAATAAATAAATAAAAATTGAAAAAAATGGGTTTTCAATAGAAATCTGATGCACTACATCGGATTTCTATTGAAAATCCATTTTGTCTTATTTGTTTCCAATTTTTCAGATATTTTGAATTTGTTTTTGTATTTGTTTTGAATTGTTTTTTTATTTATCATAAATAAATATATAGGAATTGAAAAAAATGGATTTTCAACGGAAATCCGATGCACTACATCGGATTTCCATTGAAAGTCCACTTTTTCTTGTTTGTTTACAAATTTTCTTATTTGTTTATATTTTTCTCTAAAAAAGTGTTGAAAATAAACAAATTTTGATTTTCTCCATTTAAAATGATGTGTTTTCAACGAGAATCCGATGCAGTGCACCGGATTCCCGTTGAAAACAGATCATTTTCAACAGGATTTTCAATGGAAATCCAATGCACTGCATCAGATTTCCGTTCAAAATCACTGAGTTTCAACAGAAATCCGATGCAGTGCATCGGATTTCCGTTGAAAGTCCAATATTTTTCTTATGTTTTTTCATAAAACATTAATTTGCAATTGAAATCCGACTCAATGGTTCGGATTTTGTTGAAAATGTAATATTTTTTTATTATCTCATTGTTTTATGAAAAACCTAAAAGAAATTTGGATTTTTAATTGAAATTCGATGTAGTGCATTAGATTTCAGTTGGAAATCCACTTTTTTAATATATTTTTATTTATTTTTTGAAAAAATGAAAAACAATTGAAAAGAAAGAGGATTGCCAGCTAAAATCTGATGCAATGCATCAATGTCTAGCTGTATAGACTACGATCTGATGTAGTGTATCGGATTTCAGTTGAAAAGCTGTTTATTATTTTTTTATATGGAAAATAAATAAATAAATAACATTGGAAAAAGAAAAAAGAAAAATGGATTTTCGACTCTAATCCAACGCATTGCATTAGATTCTAGCTATATATATTAAAATATAATGTAGTGCATAGTATTTTAGCTGAAAATCCATTTTTTATTTTTTAATTGAAAAAATTTTAAAAATTACAAAAAAAAAAAACTTGGATTTTCAACTGAAATCTAGTGCATCGCATTGGATTCCAATTAAAAATCCAAGATTTTTTATTTTTTCAAATTTTATTGTTTCAAATTTTCAATGGGTTTTAGATTAGTTTTCTGACACAGGTATATAATATAAAACTCACATCAATTTAGATTAACGTTATATTCTATTCTTCAGTTTGATGTTACCTGTGCAATTTCATTCTACTGTCATGTACTACTAAAACATACGCCTTAAAGATTATCAAGAACTCTGTTGCATTAGAGAAGGACCTTGAGCAAGTTAATGTCATCAAAATGAGGATCCAAGGTATCTGGGGTTGTCCTGATCAAGACCAAGAAGTTGGGGCAAAGCATATCAATAAAACTTAGATGTTCCAGATGACTTTTAGAAAACTTGTGGAACTATAGATGAAGACGCAGGGCAACTTGTTGAATTAGAAGACGTTTCAAAGTCTGAACATACTAACAATTCAACTTAGCGTACTGACGAAGCCAATGAGGACAATCCTGATGAAAGAGCTAATCCTGAGTAGACGGCTTTACCAGACTTATTATTCGATTGAATGGTTATGGCTTATTGTAAATTTTGAACAATATGAATTGTTAAATTTTGACGTAATATATAAGTTGAGCTTACTTATAATTTTCGTGTAACAATCATTGAACTTAGAAATTAAGTATACTTGTATGTGTACATGTTATCTAAACTCTCCTTTATCATTTGGGGTATATCGGAGATAAGTTTATACTCTATCATTTACTCGTATGATTGGAATGTTATTGTAGACTAGTTTATTTATACATTGACAGTGTCATGTATCACGTGTCAATGGAAATTTTCTCTTGACATAGTAGTATCTCTTAATTGCAAGGTTCACAATTTGCTTTAAGATGTATTATATTTAAATATACACACATAATTAGAAGAAGTCACTTATTCAATGGGGCATGCTTTTTAGAATATGCACAAGGACCCGTGTTACTATTATACATGTGTTGACAAATACACCCCTGTCTAAGATTTGGACAAAAACATGGTAGATAGAATATACGTCGGATGATTTTGGTTGACGTGATATAAGTTAGTTCTTTTTTTCGCTATGTTTTCATAAACCACATACACATGTGTCGTGCCTTGTTGAAATTCTGCTTAAATAAGGCATTTTTTAACATCTCACTAAGATATGAAAAAGAGAATGCGACCTATTACCTGTTTCAAATGACCCGGTGTTTCGAGGTATAATCAACCACCGACAAATCGCGTTGCCGTAGGTTGCTCAACTCTTGTCGAAGTTGAAGCTTCCTGGCTGTGGTGCTCACGGCGAAGATCTTCTTCAGATTTTCCCACGCACCCTTTGGCATTTTTGCATCCCGAACATAGCTTAACAGTTGTTCGCCCACACAAGACACGAAACAGTACAGCACTCTGCTCGCCGATTGTTCCCACGCCGGGAAGTCTTTGTGTGTCGAATTGGGTGCTGTGTCATTTGCTCCATTGACATAGCTCCAGTAACCGTGTCCGAGCAAGTACTGGTGCATCTTGTAGGACCAAGATGCGTAGTTGATTGTGTCAAGCTTCTCCCTTGGAAGCGAGCTAGCCATTCCTCTGTCCATTGGTTTTCCTGTTCTTTTTCATTGGTTTTTTTTTTCTTCTTCAAGCAAAGTCAGCTGCAGAGGTTCTCAACCCTCACGCTCTGATACCATGAAAAGAATGGCGTGCGGAAGCAATGTAGGAAAACAGAACAACAGAAAACGCAAGTTTAATGGAAAGGTTAGGTTTGCACAGTACTCATGGGAGAGACAGAGAGAGAGTAAACACAAGAACACAATTCAAAAAATAATACTCAATCTGTACATAGGATGTGCTCAATGAGCACTTTTATACAAGCCCTGACAATGGGCTGACATAAGTACTGACAATACTTGATTGCTCATAAATGAGCCTCGACACTTGCTCCCAAAACTATTCCTTACAAGGAATATCTTTCTAACGACCTTTCGATCTATGCACCGATACAGCCTTCCTACGCACAGGTCTACGTACCGGCTTTACGCATCGGATTACGCACCAATGTTGAGCTTGTCTCTCAACAGTCACTTTATGGCCTGAAGCAAGCTCCCCGAGCTTGGAATGTGAAGATCACGCACCGGTTGCATAAGATGGGGTTTCCGGCCACCAAGTCCGACTCTTCATTGTTCATCCGGCAATGTTCGGACGGTCCGGTTTGCATCTTGTTGTATGTTGATGATCTAGTCATCACCGGACCCGGACTCGATGAAAGGACCTGGGGGACCTTCACTATTTCCTCGAGATCGAGGTGATCCGAACCCCTGCCGGCATATTGCTCTCACAAAGACACTATGTGTGGAATATGTTGTACAAGTTCGGCATGAAGGAATGCCGACCAATCTCCACACCCCTAGACCGGAACCAGAAGCTATGTCCCGACTCCGGACCGGCCTACGATGAGAAGTAGTTCCGACAAATCGTCGGAAGCCTTATATATTTGACAATCACCCGACCCGACATCAGTTATCCAGTCGGCGTGATCAACCAATATATGCAGAAGCCGACCATGGAGCACCTTCTGTGCGCGCATCGAATTTTGCGATATGTGAGCGGCACGAAGGAATGGGGATTGTTATACCGGCATGGTATAACCGAAGAGCTAGTCGGCTACATCGATGCCGACTGGGCCGGCGATGCATCAGATCGCCAATCCACCTCCGGCTATATGTTTTTCCTGAGCAGTGCAGCTGTTGTGTGGAGCAAAAAAAAGCAGCCAATAGTGGCCCTTTCAAGCACTGAGGCTGAATACCGGGGCGCTACCAAGGAGGTCAAGGTGCATAGAACCAAAAGGGTCGCGGCAAATGGGACCAGATTGGACAAGGAGCGCAAGCGAGCGGAGTGATGCCAGAAGGAGTCGGGTGGAAGGATCGGTTGCCATGAAGATTAACACTACGATCCGACCTCTAGTTGAGCTTGAGGGGGAGTATTGAGCGGCAAGCTCAACCGGATCCAGATCGGGTGAATAAGCCTGAGCCGGAGCAACATTCGGAAGGATCAGCCGGATCGGTGAGCCGATGAGCAAGGGAGCCGGTTAGCTGGATCTAGCAGTAACAGGAGGCCTAGTAGCAACATAAACTACTAGTTAGTTAATGCCTCATAGTTAGTGTCAATCCTCTTGGGACTTGTATAAATAGTGTTGTTGAGCACGTTGTATATACAAAGAACTATTATTGTTTGGTAATAGATTTTTAACATTCTACTATTTCTCTGTCTCTCTGGCGTACTATGTATATTCAAGCTCTCCATTAAACTTGCATTTTTGTTTTCGGTTTTCTATTGCTTCCGCATGCTATTCTTTTATACACCATAATATTAATTTCTTAACCTGGCACAAACAGCATGTCGGCAACTCCGACGACATTTGTTATTGATAGTAACCCCAACAAAAAGGGAGTCGTCGGTTGTAGGGTTCAACCCTGCGCGAGCGAACCCAACAGATTTCAAGTCTGTCACCTTAACCACTTGACCAAATCGGCCACTTTCCTGCAATCTTATTTTCTTAACTGTCACAAATGGCGTGGCGACAACTATGACAACGTGGCCCTAACAAAAATATAGTCACCAGTTGTAGTGTTTGATCATGAGCTAGCGAACCCAACAGATTTTGAGTCTTCGTGTTAACCTCGCATAGAGGGCATGGAGGCACCTATGATGATGTGGTTATTGGTAGTAACCCAGATAAAACGATAGTCGTCGGCTGCAGGGTTTGAACCTACGCGGGCGAACCCAACAGATTTCAAGTCTGTCGCCTTAACCACTCGGCCAAACCAACTAGTTTTTTGGAATCTTGTTTCCTATTTTGGAACAAAGGGCGCCGACAGCTATGATAATGTGGTTATTGATAGTGACACTGAAAAAAGGGGAGGCGTTGGTTGTAATTTTCGATCGTGATCTAGCGAATTCAACAGATTTCAAGTCTTCTTCTTAACCGCTCGGCCAAGGCAACCGCTTGATCATCTTAAACCTTTCACAGACGGCATGGCGGCACCTACGACGATGTGGTTATTGGTAACAGGGGAATCGTAGGATGCAGGGTTGAACCTGCACGGGCGATACCAACAGATTTCGAGTCTATCACCTTAACCACTCTGCCAAGCCAACCACATTTTCATAAAATCTAGTTTCGTTTTTTATAAAGAATACAACAACATCTACGTTGACTTGGTTATTGATAGTAACCCCGACAAAATCGGTTTTATCGGCTGTATGGTTTAAACTTACGAGGGTGAACCCCTCAGATTTCATGTCTGTCACCTTGACCACTCGGACAAGTTGACTGCTTTTCGTAATCCTGAGAAAAGGAGACTCATCGACTACAGGTTTACCCCCCCCCCCCTCAAGGGTGTGAACTTTCACGGGCGAACCGAACAGATTTAAAGTTTGTAGCATTGAATACTCGGCCGAACCGATGACTTTTCCATAATATTAATTTCTTAACCTGGCACAAATAGCATGTCGGCAACTCCGACGACATTTGTTAGTGATAGTAACCCCAACAAAAAGGGAGTCATCGGTTGTAGGGTTCGAACCTACGCGAGCAAACCCAACAGATGTCAAGTCTGTTACCTTAACCACTCGGCCAAATAGACTAGTTGGCGTGGCAGCAACTATGACAACATGGCCCTGACAACAATATAGTCATCAATTGTAGTGTTTGATTGTGAGCTAGCGAACCCAATAGATTCTGAGTCTTCGTGTTAACCTCGCATAGAGGGCATGGTGGCACCTACGATGATGTGGTTATTGGTAGTAACCCGGTGTCGTGAAGAATTTCGGCCAGAGGCAGAAACCGGGAAATATTGGCTACATCGACGGGGTGCAGCATGTGCAATCACCCTTGTACATTTAGTGTGAATAATGAGGGCGCCTTGATGGCGCCGAAGAGTAATCAAGTCGGGACAAGAATCCCATGTAATAAGGTATTTATCCCACAATGCTACGGATCCCTCTCCTTGTTCTATAAAAGGAAGGGAGCGCCCTTGGTGAAGGGGTTGCCCATTTTTGGTAGTAGGGTATACCGTTAGAGGAAGAAATGTTCTCTCTTCCTCTTTCTTTTCTCTAGTTTTATGGTTTCTTCTTGTTCTCCTCTGCTTCTTCTTCGTCGTTCTGTGTGTCGAACCTTGGCATCTAGTGTTTCTGTTTTCTGCCCTGTTCTCTGTGCAAGACCCCGCTCGGAGCGACAAGCCCGAGAGCTCCCCGACCGGCGGCTTGGCAGTAGACAACAGTTGTATCCTATGCTACCTACGTCCGGCTTGAAGTCGGTGTTGAATCTCGTTGTCTTGTAAATACATATACATTTGGTTGTGCATATTCATCCCTCTGTTGGTGTGTGTGTGTGTCTTAGTGTTTCTTTCTTGCTTATGTACATAAGGGGGCGAGTTGGGTTGGTACTGTGTGCGTGTGTGAGAGTCAATGTTGCGTGCCTATTCTCTCTCTCTCTCTCCCTTCGGTTGCATCTGGTGTGCTTCTAGGATGCCCCAGAATGGTGAAGCACGACTTCCTACGCTCCGTCACTCCCTAGTCCAAGACCCCCGTGGTCCCGCCTGGAATTCTACACGTCCCCGCGAAACATCGCGACACCGGACAAAAGGGTAGTCGTCGGCTACAGGGTTTGAACCTACGCGGGCGAACCCAACAGATTTCAAGTCTGTCGCCTTAACCACTCGGCCAAACCGACTAGTTTTTTGGAATCTTGTTTCCTATTTTGGAACAAAGGGCGTGGCGACAACTATGATAATGTGATTATTGATAGTAACACTGACAAAAGGGGAGGCGTCGGTTGTAATGTTCGATCGTGATCTAGCGAATCCAACAAATTTTGAGTCTTCGTATTAACCACTCGGCCAAGGCAACTGTTTGTTCATCTTAAGCTTGGCACGGTGGGCATGGCGGCACCTACGACGATGTGGTTATTGGTAGTAACCCGGACAAAAGGGGAGTCGTAGGCTGCAGGGTTGAACGTGCGTGGGCGAACCCAACAAATTTCGAGTCTGTCGCCTTAACCACTTCGCCATGCCAACCACATTTTCATCGAATCTAGTTTCGTTTTCCTTGGACAAAGAGCACGACATCTACCTTGACGTGGTTATTGATAGTAACCCTATCAAAATGCGTTTCATTGGCTGCTAGGTTCAAACTTATGCGGGTACGTTGGCACCTACGACGACGTGGTTATTGATAATAACCCTAGCAAAAAGGTAGTCATCGGTTGTAGTGTTTGATCGTGAGCTAGCGAACCCAACAGATTCCGAGTCTTCTTCTTAACCTAGCATAGAGGGCATGGTGGCACCTACGATGATGTGGTTATTGGAAGGAACCTAGACAAAAGGGTAGTTTTCGGCTACAGGGTTCGAACCTACGTGCCCGAACCCAACAAATTTTAAGTTTGTTGCCTTAACCACTCATCTAAACCGACTAGTTTTTTGCAATCTTATTTTCTTAATTTGGAACAAAGGGAGTGGTTATGATAACCTTGTTATTGATAGTAATACTGACAACACGTGAGTCATCGGTTGTAATATTTGGTCGTGAGCTAGCGAACCCAACAAATTTTGAGTCTGTCGTCTTATTGACTCAGGCAAGTCATCCATGAAATTATGGGTTTCGTCGGTTGTAGGGTTTAACTTGAGCGGGCGAAACCACGCATTTTCAAGTCTGTCACCTTAACCACTAGGCCAAGCCGACTGATTTTTCATAATCATATTTTATTAAGCAAGGGAACCCAACATATTTCAATTATGTCGTCTTAACCAATCGACAAAGTGGACTTCTTTTTCGCCTTAATTTCCCAACATGGAACAAAGGGCAAAGTGGCACTTATGAGGACGTGGTTATTAGTAGTAACCCCGACAAAAGGGGAGTCTTCATATGCAAGGTTCAAACATGTATAGGCGATCCCAACTGATTTTATGTCAGTCGCCTTAACTACTTGTCCAAGAGGACCGCTTTTTCGTAATCATGTATTCTTCACCCGGCTCCTAGTGCACTCGGCTACAGGTAACCCTCCCCCCCCTCGAGGGTGCGAACTTTCCCGGGCAAACCAAACAGATTCAAAGTTTTTAGCGTTCAATACTCGGCCGAAACGATGACTTTTCCATAATATTAATTTCTTAACCTGGCACAAACGGCACGTCGGCAACTACGGCGACGTTCGTTATTGATAATAACCCCGAAAAAAGGGGAGTGCTCTGTTGCAGGGTTCGAACCTACGTGAGCGAACCCAACAGATTTCAAGTCTGTTACCTTAACCACTCGGCCAAATAGACTAGTTTCCTGCAATCTTATTTTCATAACCTGTCACTAATGGCGTGGCGGCAATTATGACAACGTGGCCCTAACAACAATGTAGTCATCAGTTGTAGTGTTTGATTGTGAGCTAGCGAACCCAATAGATTCCGAGTCTTCGTGATAACCTCGCATAGAGGGCATGGTGGCATCTACGATGATGAGGTTATTGGTAGTAACCCGGACAAAAGGGTAGTCGTCGGCTGCAGGGTTTGAACCTACGCGGGCGAACCCAACAGATTTCAAGTCTGTCGCCTTAACCACTCGGCCAAACCGACTAGTTTTGTGGAATCTTGTTTCCTATTTTGGAACAAAGGGCGTGGCGACAACTATGATAATGTGATTATTGATAGTAACACTGACAAAAGGGGAGGCGTCGGTTGTAATGTTCGATCGTGATCTAGCGAATCCAACAAATTTTGAGTCTTCGTATTAACCACTCGGCCAGGGCAACTGTTTGTTCATCTTAAGCTTGGCACGGTGGGCATGGCGGCACCTACGACGATGTGGTTATTGGTAGTAACCCGGACAAAAGGGGAGTCGTAGGCTGCAGGGTTGAACGTGCGTGGGCGAACCCAACAAATTTCGAGTCTGTCGCCTTAACCACTTCGCCATGCCAACCACATTTTCATCGAATCTAGTTTCGTTTTCCTTGGACAAAGAGCACAATGACATCTACCTTGACGTGGTTATTGATAGTAACCCTATCAAAATGCGTTTCATTGGCTGCTAGGTTCAAACTTATGCGGTTATGTTGGCACCTACGACGACGTGGTTATTGATAATAACCCTAGCAAAAAGGTAGTCATCGGTTGTAGTGTTTGATCGTGAGCTAGCGAACCCAACAGATTCCGAGTCTTCTTCTTAACCTAGCATAGAGGGCATGGTGGCACCTACGATGATGTGGTTATTGGAAGGAACCTAGACAAAAGGGTAGTTTTCGGCTACAGGGTTCGAACCTACGTGCCCGAACCCAACAAATTTTAAGTCTGTCGCCTTAACCACTCGGCTAAACCGACTAGTTTTTTGCAATCTTATTTTCTTAATTTGGAACAAAGGGCGTGGTTATGATAACCTTGTTATTGATAGTAATTTTGGCAACACGTGATTCATCGATTGTAATATTCGGTCGTGAGCTAGCGAACCCAAAAAATTTTGAGTTTGTCGTCTTATTGACTCGGGCAAGTCATCATGAAATTATGGGTTTCGTCGGTTGTAGGGTTTAACTTGAGCGAGCGAAACCATGCATTTTCAAGTCTGTCACCTTAACCACTATGTCAAGCCGACTGATTTTTCATAATCATATTTTATTAAGCAAGGGAACCCAACATATTTCAATTATGTCGTCTTAAGCAATCGACAAAGTGGACCACTTTTTCGCCTTGTTTTCCCAACATTGAACAAAGGGCAAAGTGGCACTTATGAGGACGTGGTTATTAGTAGTAACCCCGACAAAAGAGGAGTCCTCGGATGCAAGGTTCAAACATGTATAGGCGATCCCAACTGATTTTATGTCAGTCGCCTTAACTACTTGTCCAAGAGGACCGCTTTTTCGTAATCATGTATTCTTCACCCGGCTCCTAGTGCACAGTGGAACTTGCGAGGATGTGTTTATTGATAATAGCCTCGACAAAAGGAGAGTCGTCGACTGCAAGGTTCCAACTTGCACGGTGTCGTGGAGAAATCCGTCCCTAGGAGGAATCGGTGAATAGTGTTCGTTAATCGGCCCTTACAGAAGGGCACACGCTTTGATGTATTGTACATAGTTAGGTACACGTTGGCGAGTGAATATCCTAGGTAGCACGTATTCATTAGGTAGAGAATAAAAGAGATGTAATAGTCTGTAACGGTTCTCTGTCCTTGGGCTATAAAAGGAGAGGAAAAGGGACTTAGTGGGTATCGTGTTGTCGAGGACTAAGTGCTGTCGGACTAGAACCAAGCTCTTCTCCTCTGTCTTTCATCGTTCTCTATAGGTTTTGGGAGGCTACCTCTGCTTCGTGGAAATCCCGAGTGCTTCTAGCATAGGCTCCATCTCTTGTTGTTGTGTGCGTTGTGTGAGTATGTGTCAGGGAGTTGGCACTTACCCGCTAGCCGGTTGTAATCTTGATTATATATATATATATATATATATATATATTTGCCTTATTCGTTGTTCGATCTTGATTGTGAATTCTCTATGTATCTATGAGCGCTGCTCGGCCGTGGTTTCATGGTGCTCCTCCCATTGTTCGGCTATTCCTTGGTTCAGGACCCCCTGCGGTCCCGTTTTGGCTTCTCCTGCGCGTCCAAAATAACGTGACATATTTAGTGAACCCAACGTGGGAAAAGGAGACAGAGGAATCGAAGATGAGGGGATCAGAGCTCACCGAAGCCATGGCGGTAGCAGTCGATCGAATAGTAAGTGCTCACGAGGGCACTGGCACCTTCGACAGGGCCATTGAAGCAATTGTCGGCACAATATGCCGGTTCGATGGTAAGGATGCCACGAGTTATTTGGTGGCCTACCAGGTCGAAATGGTGATGAGGGACATCCCGGAGGAAAGGCATTTGGTTGGGTTCCCTCCGGTTGCGACACCGGGCATCCACGCAGAGGTGCTCGAGGTGCAGGCTGGATGTCGGACCTGGGGAGAATTCGAAGCGCGGCTCCTCGAGTGGTACGGGCTTGATGGCGCGCTTCGGCTATCGAAGCGGGACTTCATGGATTGGGTGGAGACCCCTGGAAAGGGGAGGACTGTGTTGGTGCTCCTCCAGGAGTTTGAGGAACGCTTCGCATATCTTTCAGCACTGGACAAGACTGTATTGGACACGAGCCATGTCCTTTTATTCGTCAAAGTTGTGGACGTGCGGGATTGAGAGCAAGTGGGTCTCCTGCTCGGGACGGACGATGGGCTGACGGCCGACTGGGCCGTGGTTAAAGGGGTCTGCAGCCGTTTCGACAAACGGCGTGAGTGGGTCAAGAAGGGCTCGTCGGGGGCAGGAGCGGTTGCGGCAAGAAAACTCGAGGGACCCCCGCCGGCGCGAAGGGAGGAAACCCGGGATTGGCTTGAGACAAGCTCGACTTCGACCGGCGTAGTCAAGGGCCCGTCCGGAGGAGCGGCTCTGGAAGAACTGACGCAGATGGTACGGGACCTCCAGATTGCACATGCAAGGAGGGATGACGGTGAGCAGCCTGGCGACCGAAGGCCTCCGAGTGGGCATCAGTGCTTGTGGTGTGACGCGGTCAGTCACATCCAAAAGGACTGCCTGGACTTTGCAAAAGCGATGAGGGCTAACGTGGTGTACCTGTGGAACGGACGGGTGCACGCTAGCGAGACCCAGAGAGCCCTGGAGCTGAATATCGGACGAGGAGGAATGAAGAGGCTGATGGAAGAAGCAACGGTGGGCCAAACGAAGACCATCCACTACTCAGTGTTGGCAGGAATCCGGGTCGGGAGTGACGAAAGCCGGAAGACAAAGGACTCCGGATTCTGGCCGTTGGTGCTAGAAGGCCTCGTTGGCGTGCGGTTGAGGAAGGAGGAAGCGGACCGCGTGGAAAGACGGGTCCAGGAGGTCACCAGGTGGAGTGATCCGGTCGAGGAAAAGTCTGGCTTCCTGGAAGCCGCGTGCCAGAACTACGATGTTCTGGTAGAAGACAAGCGTGCAAGGAAGGCTGGAGGGGCTGGACCCTCACAGTCGTGAAGAAAACCGGCCATAGGCGGAATCGGAGAGAAAGCGCGTAAACCGGCCCTTACATGGATGGACGCATAACTTGACATTTTGTACACGAACCGGTGGATGTAAATACTAAGCCGCACGCATTTAAGCGGCACGCATTTATTAGGGGGGGATTGTGCATATCCCGGTCAAAGGGACAGGGAATAAAGGGAAGAGGACAAGGGAAAACGGGCATCGCGCGCGAGGAGGAAGAAAAGTGTTGTTGTAGAACGGAAGGCGGGGCTCTCTCCCTTCGACTCGAATCGTCGCTCTCTGCAGGTATTGGGAGGTCGATGCCTCTGCTTCGTGGACAGCTCGTGTGCTTCCAGCAGAGTCGCTCCCTTTCCCCCTTTTGTTTCTTTGAGTCGTGTGATTGTCGTCGGTGTGCGTGAGTAGGGTCCCCGTGCCAAGTCCGTCGCCGCTTTGTCGGTTGTAACTGTCGGAGTTTGTAATCTCTGTCATTATAATTAAGTGTTACGTTCTATATCTCTCTTTCTCGCTTCTACGTGTTGGTGATTCTCTCTCTCTCTGTCTCTCTCTCTCTGTCTCTCTCTCTCTCGCTCCTCAGTCCAAGAGCCCCTATGGTCCCGCCCCTTTCTACACGCACGCGCGTAACAACGCGACATCTTTGGTGAACCCAACGTGAAATGGCGGCAAAGGAGTCGAAAGATGAGGGGATCGGAGCTAGCAGAGGCAATGGCGGTGGCCGTCGACCGGCTGGTGAGCGCTCGTGAGGGAACGGGTACCCTCGACAGAGCCATTGAATCAATCGTCGGCTCCATAGGCTGTTTCGGAGGGAAAGACGCCACAAGTTATTTGGAGGCTTACCGGGCCGAAATGATCATGAGGGATATCCCGGTGGACAGGCGGATGTCCGGATTCCCTCAGGTGGTGACGCCGGGCATCCATGCGGAGGTGCTCGAGGTGCTGACCGGATGCCAGACTTGGGAGGAGTTCGAGCTGCAGCTCCTCGAGAAGTACGGGTTTGACGACTCGCTCCGGCTGTCGAGGCGGGACTTCATGGCGTGGGTGGAAAGCCTCGGAAAAGGGAGGAACACGTCGGTACTCCTCCAGGAGTTCGAAAAACGGTTCGCGCGGCTGTCGACGTTGGACCGGATGGTGCTCGAAACAAGTCGAGTATTGTTGTTTGTCAAGTCGGTGGATGCACAAGCCCGGAGAGACAGCGGTGAACAACCTCGCGACCAGAGGCCGCTGGCTGGGCAGCGGTGCATGTGGTGTGACACGATCGGTCACATTCGGAAGGACTGCGCGGATTTCGCCGACGCGCTCAGGACCAACGTGGTGTACCTCTGGAACGGGCGGGTGCATGCGAGCGAGACCCGGAGAGCCCTGGAACTGAATACGGGGTGCGGCGTAATGAAGAGGTTGATGGATGAGGCCGCGGCACGGCACGTCGAAGCCGTTAACTACTCAGTGTCGGCGGGAATTCGGGTCGGGGGTGATGAGACCCGAAAGGCGAAGGACTCCGGATTCTGGCCGCTAGTGCTAGAAGGCCTCTCCGGAGTTTGGCTGAGGAAGGAAGAGGCGGACCGCGCGGAACAGCGGGTCCAGGAGGTCACCGGTTGGGACGATCCGGTCGAAGAGAAAACGGGCTTCGTAGAAGCCGCTTGCCAGAACTACGAGGTTCTGATGGAGGACAAACAGGCAGGAAAGGCCGGAGGGGTTGGCCCCCCGAGGTATGAGACCCGGTTCGGACCGAAACCGACCGGTGCCGGCAACCCAGGCGTGCCGGATGGGAAGAAGCAAGCGGGGTTTCGGTTGAGCACCGAAATCGAGAGGGCAACGGACCTACGGAAGGTCCTTGAAGAGCGAATCCTCGACAGTAAAGTGGAGTTGTCGTTGCGGGAGGTGCTGGGAATCGCCAAGAGGGAGTTCCACGACTCTATCGTAGACTTGGTGAAGCAGAAGAGGCTCTCGACGGAGCCGGAACCGGAGAAGCCGGTGGAAGTGCAGACCACGCACCTAGAAGACGGAGCCTTGGAAGATGAGCTGGCGGGAAGCCACTACACGAAGCCGCATTGGGCCAGGGCGACTACGGAAACCCCTGTACGGATCGGCAACGTTCTGGAACCGGTGGTGGCGTTGGTAGACCATGGATCCGAAATCAACCTGATGTCCATGGATTTCTACAAGAAGGGTAAATGGCCGATCAACACCAAGCATGGCTAGAAGATACGGGCAGCGACGCGCGCCACGGAAGAACTACATGGGGCCTGTCCGAACGTACGGGTGAAACTCGACGATGTCGAGATCGACCAGCACTTCTTCGTGCAGGAGACGTCCTCGCATCCAGTTATACTAGGAGAGCCATATATCACGGTAGCACGGATGGAGACCAAGGTGCTGGACAACGGTTCAACCTATGCAAGAGTCAAAAGCCAGGATGGGTGCCACTCGGTCCAGTTCCTAACGGTGCGACCAAACCACGAGCGTAACAACGAGGCCCTCGACAGTGAAACCCGAGGGGATTTTTAGAGAGGGCTATCAAGGCGTGGGGCCGCGATAGACCGGACTCCTGGGAACAACCCCACAAATGTACAGTACAGAAGAAGACTTGTACCATGGGTAGGAAGTTTTGGTTCTCCGACAACGGAGGTTGTACTATGACCGGCGTCACCACACGGGAGAGGAAGCGAGCGGAGGAGCGGCTCAGGGGATGCGTAGTCCTCTTCCCCGACAAGGACATCAGCGGCGTCGTGGAGGCGGTCTCTTTTAACGACACCTTGGGCGAACTACGAAAGGTGATCGGTGATGACCTTAGGGAAGACTGGACCGTTCCGGTAGGGTCAATGGGAATGTATGAAGTCATCGCAGACTTCGGGGAAAGGATCGGGTCGATCGGATGGCCCACGTGGATACAAAATACAAGACTGTGGACCGGAAGGTGAGGCCATTCGCGGCACCCTTGCCGGAGAGCAGCGAGGAGCGGATAAAAGGGGTCGCGTCGGACCCAAGTTTACGAAATCCGGCTGGCACAGGGCACCGGTTCACCGACATAACGCTACGGGAGCTCAAGGTCGGTGGGGCCGGCTTCCTACTGCCGGCGGAGGAGGACCGGTTTCAGAGAATGCTCGAGAGGCACAGGAAGGCTTTCGCATTCTCACCAGAGGAGATCGGGTGCGTAGACCCGACAGTTGTCGAACCGATGGTAATCTTCACGGTGCCGCATGTACCGTGGAATCTCAAGCCGATTCCGGTGCCAAGAGCTCACATCCCGAAGTTGATGGAGCTCCTAAAGCAAAAGGTGGAGATGGGCATCCTCGAACCGTCGAGTGCCCCGTATTCGAATCGGTGGTTTACGGTGCCGAAGAAGAACGGCACGTTGCGCTTCATCCAGGACCTACAACCGGTCAACAAAGATTCTTGGGGGTATGCGCGTTCTACCACATCTGGATCCCACACTACGCACATGTCGCGGAACCCCTCTACGGACTATTGAAAAAGGGGCGTAGCTTTTAGTGGAGGACGGGGCACACGGAGTCGGTTCGGAGACTAAAGGACGCGCTTACGGCAGCGCCGGCTCTCCGTAAAGCGGTTTACGGCAAGGATGTTCCCATCTGCGTAACGGTGGACACCAGCCCGACCGGGATCGGGTGGGTAATCAGTCAGGAGGACAAGGGCGCCGTATGATTCCCGATCCAGTTCGGGGAGAAGGTATTGAGCGAGTGGCAGCGAGGGTACGCCCAAGTTAAGCGCGAACTTTGGGGTGTCGTTTTAGCGGTCAAGGCCGACAAGGATTATCTGATCGGCACGGAGGTGATTATCGAGACGGACTGCCTGCCGATACTCGGCATGGTTTCCGGATGTGCGTGCTCCGATGGATAGCGTACATTAAGTCCCTGAACCCGGAGATACGGCACATCTCCATAAAGGACAATGCCATGGCTGACATGCTTTCGAGGGCAGGGTTCAATGACGAAGACAGCATGGTTTCGGAAGACGAAGAAGTCAGCGAGGACTTCTTCGGGTCGGCTAACGTAACGACGAGGGAAGGGAACACTCCGGCGCTTAACGAATTTGACGAAAGCAGGTACGAAGGGGAGTGGCTCCAAATCGGAAGGTTCCTACGGACAATGACGCCGGACGCAGCATGGGCGAGAGAGAAGGCGAGCCAGATACGGAGGAAGGCGTACCGATTCTTCCTGCGGGATGGGTGCTTATAGAAGCACCCAAAGAAGAAAAGCGACATCCCACTCCGAGTAGTGGCAAAGAACGAAGAACAGGGGAAACTACTGGCGGCATTCCACGAGAGCCCATGGGTCGGACACCACGGAACGTGGGCCACGTTCGAGAAGCTGAAGGAGAAGTACTTGTGGCCGGGGCTATACCAGGACGTGCATCGATTCGTTAACTACTCAGTGTCGGCAGGAATTCGGATCGGGGGTGATGAGACCCGGAAGGCGAAGGACGCCGGATTCTGGCCACTAGTGCTAGAAGGCCTCTCCGGAGTTTGGCTGAGGAAGGAAGAGGCGGACCGCGCGGAACAGCGGGTCCAGGAGGTCACCGGTTGGGACGATCCGGTCGAAGAGAAAACGGGCTTCGTAGAAGCCGCTTGCCAGAACTACGAGGTTCTGATGGAGGACAAACAGGCAGGAAAGGCCGGAGGGGTTGGCCCCCCGAGGTATGAGACCCGGTTCGGACCGAAACCGAACGGTGCCGACAACCCAGGCGTGCCGGATGGCAAGAAGCAAGCGGGGTTTCGGTTGAGCACCGAAATCGAGAGGGCAACGGACCTACGGAAGGTCCTTGAAGAGCGAATCCTCGACAGTAAAGTGGAGTTGTCGTTGCGGGAGGTGCTGGGAATCGCCAAGAGGGAGTTCCACGACTCTATCGTAGACTTGGTGAAGTGGAAGAGGCTCTCGACGAAGCCGGAACCGGAGAAGCCGGTGGAAGTGCGGACCACGCACCTGGAAGACGGAGCCTTGGAAGATGAGCTGGCGGGAAGCCACTACACGAAGCCGCATTGGGCCAGGGCGACTACGGAAACCCCTGTACGGATCGGCAACGTTCTGGAACCGGTGGTGGCGTTGGTAGACCATGGATCCAAAATCAACCTGATGTCCATGGATTTCTACAAGAAGGGTAAATGGCCGATCAACACCAAGCATGGCTGGAAGATACAGGCAGCGACGCGCGCCACGGAAGAACTACATGGGGCCTGTTCGAACGTACGGGTGAAAGACCCCCGTGGTCCCGCCCCTTTCTACAAGCACGCAAGTAACAACGCGCGTGAAGAGCCAAGACGGGCGACACTCCGTCCAATTTCTAATGGTGCGACCGAACCACAAGCGCAACCATGAGACCCTTGGCAGCGAAAGTCGAGGGGATTTTTAGACAAGGCTATCAAGGCGTGGGGCCGTTATAGTCCGTACTCCCCCGAAACACCCGACACGTGTACCATAGGAAGCAAACCCTGTACTATAGATAGGAAATTTTTGTTCTCCAACAATGGAGGTTGTACAATAACCGGCATTAGCGGCCAAGAGAAGAAACGGGCAGAGGAACGTCGCAAGGCGTGCGGGGTCCTAGGCCCCAATGATGAGATTGGTGGAGCCGTGGAGGCGGTCTCTTTCGACGACACCTTGGGGAAGTAAAGAAGGTGTTCGAAGAAGGCCTCGCCGAAGACCGGACGATTCCGGTTAGTTCGGAAATGATGTACGAAGTGATTGCAAACAATGAAATAGTAAAGAATATATTATGCAAACACTACTCAAATTTGAAGTAGCATATATACATACATACATACATACATACATACATACATACATACATATATATGCATGCATCCATATATACCTACATTCAAATATTACATCCATGAATATGTATGTACATACATTACACCAATTTATACATGCATGCTGACTAAACATAAATATATGTACAAATATATATTATTATATGTAAATATGTACATACATGCATTACATACTACATACATATTAGAATCGGCCATATATTTGACATACATATATACATAATACATACATAAAAATTACATATTACATGTATGTATACATACACATCCTTACAACATATATTACATATTACACACATATATTATTATACACACAATTATATGCAAACCAAACACACAAAAAATAAATTACATATTACATATACAGTGTACACACATACATACACATATACACACATTGCATACATACAATACAATACAATATGTACATACATACACACACAAACATAACACAAATCACACATGCATATCATATACATGCATATATACCTACATTCATATATCACACGTGCATATATACCTATATCCATGAATATTTATGTACATACATTACACCCATTCTTGCATATCGGACATCACCATGCCGTTTTTGGATGACATTCTAATTAAGGGATGTCCAATGGAGGATAAGGACGAAACAGTCGGACCGGACGGGTGTCGGAAATTCGTCTCGAACCACATCGGAGACTGCGAGAAGTGTTGGAGACAAAGTCATCAGTGCGGAAGATTAAGGAGCATTCGAGTGCTGCTGAATACCTGCGTATGACTGTTTCTATGTCGTTGCACAGAGAGAGAGTGAGAGAGAGAGAGAGGGACACAAAAGAGTTTCTTATTCCACAAAGTAATAATACAACATCCAACCTTACAAAAAGGTTACAAGGTCACTATATATAGTGACCGACTTAGGGCAACTACCCTTTATGCTAATTACATAAATGGCCAAAACGGGATAGTGTGAATACGTCCATTATACACATGTATTCGACACTCCCCCGTAATGGGCGTATACATGGGTTATCTAAGATTACAGGTATAGACTTAGGTTCTCGGACATATCAGCTTTGTTCGAGTCGGCAGGGTCCGAAGGCAGAAGACCGAACTGGTCGGGTCGGAACAGTTGAAGCCGATCATTAAGGAACTGATGTCGGTTGTCGGAAACCATCCTGCGCTGTGTCCGGCTCTAACCGGACTGGTTTGTCGTTACGCCCATCTGATGCCGAAGAGACCGAAAGCGGTCTGCCAAGAGACACTTGGTCATTCCATCTGCGACATTGTCGGTTGTGGATATTTTCTCTAGACCGATTTTCCCTGAGATGACGCAGTCCCGAACGAAGTGATATCGAACGTCGATATGTTTGGAGGCGTTGTGGTGAACCGGATTTTTTGACAAGGCAACAGCACCTTGACTGTCGCTGTAGACAACTGGGGCCGAGTCATGGTCGACTTGTCGAAACGTGTGCGCCAGCCGACCGAGCCACAAAGCTTCTTTTGCTGCGTCGGACGCAGCTACATATTCTGCTTCGGTCGTTGAGGTCGCTGTGCACTCCTGAAGTTTCGACTTCCACGAGATTGCTCCATTGCCGAATTTGAAGCAGTATCCGGTTGTTGATTTCCGACTGTCTATACAGCCGGCGAAGTCCGAGTCGGTGTAACCGACTACGCCTGAGGTTCGGTTCGGACCGAAAAGAATGCCGTGGTCTTTTGTGCCAGCCAGATATCTGAACACATGCTTGACTGCGTTCCAATGCGATCGGCCAGGATTGTGCATAAATCTGCTAACGACTCCTACGGCGTGAGAAATATCAGGCCGTGTCGCGACCATCAGGTACATAAGGGAGCCGACTGCCGGTGCATACGGTACCGACTTCATATCTTCCCCCTCCGGACCGGATGTCGGGCAGTCTCGCTGAGAGAGCCGAAGATTCATAGGGAGCGGGGTTGAAGCAGATTTGGCTGATTGCATGTTGAAGCGTTCTAAGACACGTCCGATATAGTCGGTCTGAGACAAAAAAAGATGTCGTTTATCGCGATGCCGACTAATTTTCATGCCAAGGATGTGTCGTGCCGGACCGAGGTCCTTCATGGCAAACTTCAACCGCAGTTGCCGAATGAGATCGGCAAGTTCGCCCGCGTGGCGTCCAGAAATTAGCATGTAGTCCACGTAAATGATGAGGAAGATGGGTGATCCATCTTGAGCTGTGTTGGTAAAGAGACAATGGTCCTCATCGCTTTTTGAGAAGCCGATCGATTGGATGAAGTCGTCGAACTTCTTGTACCATTGTCGTGGTGCCTGTTTGAGGCCGTATAGACTCTTCCTGAGTCGGCAGACTAGATGTTCTTGGCCGGTTGCCACGAAGCCTTTTGGCTGCTCCATATAAATTTCCTCGTCAAGATCACCATGGAGGAATGCTGTTTTGACATCTAGCTGAATCAGCTCCAAGTTGTCGGCTGCCACTACGCCGAGTAGAAAACGAAGGGTTGTCATTTTCACCACTGGTGAAAAAATCTCGTCGAAGTCGACGCCATATTCTTGTCGGAAGCCCTTCGCAACTAATCTGGCCTTGTACTTTGGGGTGGTCGAATCAGACGTCTCTTTTAGTCGATAAACCCACTTGCAAGGAAGAGCACGTCGGTTCCTAGGTAATTCGACCAGATCCCAAGTCTTGTTTGCCCGAATGGAGTGCATTTCCGACTCCATCGCCAGATGCCAGGTGGCGGAATCGACAGATGTCGATGCTTCTTCGTAAGACGTCGGTTCGCCGGCGTCGGTGAAGAAAATTCCAGGAGAATACCTCTCCGGAGGTTGCGACAGTCTCTCGGATCGGCGAGGTAAGATTGGACTGGTCGCATCGGGTATCAAGGCCGGATGGTCCGAAAGCGGATTGTTCTGCTGTGCCGAGTCGGGGTTGTCCGAGTCGGTAGTGTAAGGTTCAGCTACCCGTGAAGCTGACCGTGTGTTGAGAGCAGGGCCTTCTTGAAGGGTCGGCACATCGGAAAATGTTACCCTTCGGACTTCGATCGGTTTTTCGACTGATGGATTCATAGCCGACTCGTTGAACACAACGTCCGAACTTCGAACGATTTGTCTGCGTTCGGGGTCCCAGAGTCGGTATCCCATTTCGCCGTCGGATCCATATCCGAGGAAAATGCATTTCCTGGACCGAGGTGCAAGTTTTCGGCGATCATCTTTCGGAATGAGGGCGTACGCCTCGCATCCGAAGATCCTCAGCTTGTCGTAATTCGGCTTACTGCCGATCCATAGTTCCTGAGGAATTTGAAGTCCTAGAGGTCTACTTGGCGACATATTGATTATGTGTACTGCCGTGAGTAGAGCCTCTGCCCAGAAGCCATCCGACAGTCCGGAGTGTTGGAGCATGGAAACTGTCCGTTCTTGGATTGTCCGATTCATTCGTTCTGCAATCCCGTTTTGCTCCGGACTGTGTGGTGCCGTAAGTTCACGTCGGATGCCGCGTTGTCGGCAGAATTTGACGAATTCTTCGGATTTAAACTCTCCCCCGTTGTCGGTTCGAAAGCATTTCAGCTTTCGGTCGGTTTGATTTTCCACCATAGCGAGCCAATCGGTGAAGATCGAGAAGACACGATCTTTGGTGCGAATTGGATAAGCCCACACCTTTCGAGTCGAATCGTCAATAAAACTGACGAAGTAAGAGGCACCGCCAAGAGACTGATGCGGCATTGGGCCACAGACGTCCGAGTGGACCAAATCGAGAGGTCTCGTTTCTCTTGGTGCTGATGTCGGGTGTGATGCGGCTGCTTGTTTGCCATACTGGCAATGCTCGCAGAATTGATGGTCGGAGAAGGAGAGTTTAGGGATGTATCCGGCTCTAGATAGGTGCGTGATGCCGGCCTTGC
Source organism: Azolla caroliniana (assembly GCF_043228905.1). NCBI lineage: Eukaryota > Viridiplantae > Streptophyta > Polypodiopsida > Salviniales > Salviniaceae > Azolla > Azolla caroliniana. The sequence goes on from NW_028230448.1 coordinate 14,337,689, forward strand.
TGAGGTGTCCTAATCTTCTGTGCCATAGTGATGACACAGGAATATCCACCAAAAACAGGTTACCCTCTCTGAGCGTAACATGTAACGGATACAGTGAGTGTATCTTGGGTCCTCTAGCAAGCAGGAGGTTCCCCCTGTGGAGTGTCCACCCTCCCGAAGAAAAACCGGCACGAATGCCGTCTTCATCTAGTTGTCCGACTGAGATCAATGGCCTTGAGAGCTCGGGTACATGTCGGACATTGTGGAGTACAAGTGTAGAGCCACCTGCAAGGTTGAGCTCTACTGTGCCGATTCCAATGATGTCACAGTGTTGCGAGTTGCCGACCCGAACTA